>NC_052155.1:4556880-4881389 GCF_902713615.1 Scyliorhinus canicula | reverse complement strand
CAGCCTCTCCCCCCCAGCCCTCTCCCCTCCAGCCCTCTCCCCCTCAGCCCTCTCCCCCCCAGCCCTCTCCCCTCAGCCCTCTCCCCTCAGCCCTCTCCCCTCAGCCCTCTCCCCCTCAGCCCTCTCCCTCAGCCCTCTCCCCTCAGCCCTCTCCCCCCAGCCTCTCCCCCCCAGCCCCCCCCCCCCAGCCCTCCCCCCCAGCCCTCTCCCCCCCAGCCCTCTCCCCTCAGCCCTCTCCCTCAGCCCTCTCCCCTCAGCCCTCTCCCCCCTCCCATCAGCCCTCTCCCCTCAGCCCTCTCCCCCCCAGCCCTCTCCCCCCAGCCCTCTCCCCCCAGCCCTCTCCCCTCAGCCTCTCCCCCCAGCCCTCTCCCCCAGCCCTCTCCCCCCAGCCCTCTCCCCCCAGCCCTCTCCCCAGCCCTCTCCCCTCAGCCCTCTCCCCTCAGCCCTCTCCCCCCAGCCCTCTCCCCTCAGCCCTCTCCCCCCAGCCCTCTCCCCCAGCCCTCTCCCCTCAGCCTTCTCCCCTCAGCCCTCTCCCCCCAGCCCTCTCCCCTCAGCCCTCTCCCCTCAGCCTCTCCCCCCAGCCCTCTCCCCCCCCAGCCCTCTCCCCCCAGCCCTCTCCCCTCAGCCCTCTCCCCCCCAGCCCTCTCCCCCAGCCATCTCCCCTCAGAACTCTCCCCTCAGCCCTCTCCCCGTCTGCACTCTCCCCTCAGCCCTCTCCCCCTCTGCACTCTCCCCTCAGCCCTCTCCCCTCAGCCCTCTCCCCTCAGCCCTCTCCCTCAGCCCTCTCCCCTCAGCCCTCTCCCCTCAGCCCTCTCCCCCCAGCCCTCTCCCCCAGCCCTCTCCCCTCAGCCCTCCCCTCAGCCCTCTCCCCCCAGCCCTCTCCCCCAGCCCTCTCCCCCCAGCCCTCTCCCCCAGCCCTCTCCCCCAGCCCTCCCCCCCCAGCCCTCTCCCCCCAGCCCTCTCCCCCCAGCCCTCTCCCCCAGCCCTCTCCCGCCAGCCCTCTCCCCCAGCCCTCTCCCCCCAGCCCTCTCCCCCAGCCCTCTCCCCCAGCCCTCTCCCCCAGCCCTCTCCCCTCAGCCCTCTCCCCTCAGCCCTTTCCCCCTCAGCCCTCAGCCCTCCCCCCTCAGCCCTCTCCCTCAGCCCTCTCCCCCCTCCCATCAGCCCTCTCCCTCAGCCCTCTCCCCTCAGCCCTCTCCCCCCCAGCCCTCTCCCCCCAGCCCTCTCCCCCAGCCCTCTCCCCCAGCCCTCTCCCCTCAGCCCTCTCCCCCCAGCCCTCTCCCCCCAGCTCTCTCCCCTCAGCCTCCCCCCAGCCCTCTCCCCCCAGCCCTCTCCCCTCAGCCCTCTCCCCCCCAGCCCTCTCCCCCCAGCCCTCTCCCCTCAGCCCTCTCCCCTCAGCCCTCTCCCTCTGCACTCTCCCATCAACCCTCTCCCCTCTGCACTCTCCCCTCAGCCCTCTCCCCTCAGCCCTCTCCCCTCAGCCCTCTCCCCCAGCCCTCTCCCCTCAGCCCTCCCCTCAGCCCTCTCCCCCTCCCAGCCCTCTCCCCTCAGCCTTCTCCCCCCAGCCCTCTCCCCCCAGCCCTCTCCCCTCAGCCCTCTCCCCCAGCCCTCTCCCCCCAGCTCTCTCCCCCAGCCCTCTCCCCCAGCCCTCTCCCCCCCAGCTCTCTCCCCTCAGCCCCCTCCCCTCAGCCCTCTGCCTCAGCCCCTCCCCTCAGCCCTCTCCCCTCAGCCCCCTCCCCTCAGCCCTCTCCCCTCAGCCCTGTCCCCTCAGGCCTTTCCCCCTCAGCCCTCTCCCCTCAGCCCTCTCCCCCTAGCCCTCTGCCCTCAGCCCCCTCCCCTCACCCCGTACCGCGACCCACACCCCCTCCAACTGCCTAACCATGATGGTGTATTGTGTGTCGCAGGGCCATGCGGTGACCAACCCGGAGCACATGGCAGACACCACCCGCATCCAGCGCCTGGACGGCCAGCCGACACAGATTAACTGGGCGTCTCTTACACCGCACCCGGCCAGCGCCTGGGCGGCCAGCCCAGGGGGACTCTAGCAGCGATGGGGAGGGCAACAATAGCCCTTCGGCCCAGTCCAGTGACGACATAACGACGCAGAACACCAGCACACAGGGCACAGACAGGCATGAAAGAACACAACAGGACACCACCACAGAGGGGACGGACATACAGAACATGGCACCTCAGGGGACCCTGACCGCAGGTCCGATGGACACCGAGGTTGCGTCACAGCTGTCCCCTGCACCCTCCACCACCACAGATACTCTCACCTCGGTTGGCCATTTTAGTTGTGAGGCTTCTGGGACACTAACTGGTGAGCACCACACAGCCGCTCCGGTACAGCAGGTGGAGGTAGGGAGCAGCCGATGGGCCGGATGGCCGGACGGCAGCCCAGTCCGGCAAACATCTGCCACCCAGACGGGTCCCGGGATCCTGGAGTTCCCCCCGCCCACCCATAGACCCGATGCAGTCAGGGACCCAGGGGCGTGATAGTGTAACGGCCGGTTTCCAGCACCTTCAGCAGTCAGTGGCCCAGTCCCAGCAGCCCATCGCTGAGAGCATCAGCGCCATTGCCCGGGTGATGGACGGCATTGTACAGGGCCAGACAGGGATGGCCAACTCCCTGAGCTCCAGACCCTGGTCGATACTAGCTCGGGCCTCCAGGACTGGCAATGCCAGGTGATGGTGATGCCCCGGGTGCTGGATCCACTCGCACCCCCATCCCATGGAGAGCCCCGGGGGCCACCTGGAGGGGGGGTGCCGGAACCCCGCGCCACCTCGGACTTCCCCCCCCTCCCCCCCACCCCCGTCCGTTACTGTCCCTGATGCATCTGGTGGGCAGCGGGCAGAGCTCTAATCCTAACTAACCCTCCTGTTGCCGACCATCCCCCATGTCCCGTGCACCTGCTTCCCCCTCACCATCCCCCCCATCTGGAGAAGAGCTCCCCTCCTCCTGACCATCCTCCTCCTCCAGGACATCGCCCCTCTGCTGGGCTATGTTGTGCAGGACGCAGCAGACCACGACAATCCGGCCGACCCTCTCCGACGGGTACTGGAGGGCCCTCCCAGAGCGATCCAGACACCTGAAGCGCATCTTCAACAGCCCATAGCACCTCTGGACCACACTCCTGCTCGCTGCATGGGCATCATTGTAGCTCCGCATCGGTCTGTAGCCTCATCAGGCACGACCGCTACGGATAACCCCTGTTGCCCAGCAACCAGTCCCTTGAACGTGGCGGGGATGAACGACTGGGACAGTATAAATGCACACTGCCAGGGTACCTGGCGCAGACGTGCAGGATCATCATCCTGTGGTCACAGACCACCTGCACGTTCATTAAAGACGTACCGTTCCTGTTCACCCACATGACCCTTTCCTCCGAGGTGGCTCCATCGATCGCCCCCTGCACCATGGGTATCTGAGCAACAGCGGCGAAACCCGCTGCGCGGGCATCCTGGTGGGCGTGGTCCACAGGGAACTGTATATACTGGTCCGTGATGTCATACAGGGCGTCGGTGACGGCCCGGATGCACCTGTGCACCGATGGCTGGGAGATGCTGGACAGGTCCCCACTGGGCGACTGGAACAACTCCGTCGCGAAGAAGTTGAGGGCGACCGTCACCTTGACGGCCACCAGGAGGGCATGTCCACCCCTGGTCCCATGTGGTGCCAGGAGTGCCAACAGAAAAATTTAAAAAATGAAAATCGCTTATTGTCACAAGTAGGCTTCAAATGAAGTTACTGTGAAAAGCCCCTAGTCGCCACATTCCGGCGCCTGTTCTTTCTCAGGTAAGGAGACCAAAACTGCACAAAATTTCCAGACGTGGTCTAACAAAGGCCCTGTGCAGCTATAGTAAGACATCCTTGTTCCTGTAATCAAATCCTCTGGCAATGAAATGAAAATCGCTTATTGTCACAAGCAGGCTTCAAATGAAGTTACTGAGAAAAGCCCCTCGTCACCACATTCAGGCACCTGTTCGGGGAGGCTGGTACGGGAATTGAACCGTGCTGCTGGCCTGCCTTGGTCTGCTTTAAAAGCCAGCGATTTAGCCCTGTGCTAAACCAGCCCCAATGCCGACTAACATACCATTTGCTTTCTTAATTGCTGGCTGTACCTGTATGTTTGCTTTCAGTGATTGGTACACAAGGACACCAGATCCCTGTATTTATCAACATTTCCCAATCTACCACCATTTAAATAATACTCTGCTTTTCCGACCAAAATGGATAATTTCATATTTATCCACATTATCTGGCATCGGCCATGTGTTTGACCACCCACTTAACTTGCTTAAATTACCTTGAAGCCTCTTTACATCCTCCTCCCCACTCACATTCCCTCCTAGTTTTCTGTCATCAGCAAATTTGGAAATATTAGGGGCTGGAATCTCCGTCGGCGGGATCCTCCACTTTGCCAGCAGTGCATGTCCGCGGATTTCCTGACGGCGTGGTGGTGCCCACAATGGGGAAACCCCATTGGCTGGCTGCTGGGACGGAGGATCCTGCTTCCGGCGGGAACACGCCGTACCAAAAAACGGGTACGGCGGGATGGAATATCCCGCCCTAGATCTGGTTCCCTCTTCCAAATCATTGATATATATTGTAAATAGCTGGGGCCCAAGCATTGATCCTTGTAGCATTCCACTAGTTATTCCTACTCTCTGTTTCCTGTCTGATAACTAATTCTCAACCCCATGCGCTTTAATTTTGCACACTAGCCTCTTACGTTGGATTTTATCCAAATCCAAATCCACCACATCCACTGGTTGTCCAAAAAACCTGTTCTCCAATACTATGTTGTGGAGATGCTGGCGTTGGACTGGGGTGGGCACAGTAAGAAATCCTACAACACCAGGTTAAAGTCACTAGCTTTCGGTTACATTTACCACTCTCCAATCTGCCAGGACTGTTCCAGAATCTTTTGGAAGATGATAACCAATGCAACCACTATTTCCATGGCCAACTCCTTTAATATGTTTGGATGTAGATCAGACCTTGGGGATTTATTTGCTTGCAGAGCCTTTAATTTCCCCAACACTGTTTTTTCTAGTTGTACTAATTTCCTTCAATTTTTCCTTTACATTAAACCCTTGATTCCTTAGCATTTCTGGGAGGTTATTTGTGTCGTCCTCCATGAAGACTGACCTACGGTAGTTGTTTAATTGCTCTGCCAATTCCTTGTTCTCTATTATAAATTCTTCCATTGCGGCTATAAGGGACCTACATTTGTCTTCACTGATCTTTCCTGGTTTATATACTGTTAGAAGTTTTTACAACCTGATTGATGTCATTTGCAAATTTACTCTCACATTCTATTTTTCTCCTCTTAACCAATCTCTTGGTCCTCTTTTGCTGAATTCCAAACTTCCCCCAATCCTCAGGCTTGCTACTTTTTCCAGCAATATTGTAGGGTCATCATTCTTTCATCCACGTTTTCCCCAGGTTATGGGAAAGGGAACCTTGTGTAAGATACAGGCTGTCGGTCCCAAGACCAGAAAGGACAAAACTTTTCTAATACTAAACCAAATCCAACCCCACCCGACAGAGACGGTGAACACCTCATAGCCGGCTCCCAATTGGCTAAGGAGACAATGACATCCGCCGGTTTGATGTGATCAAGGAGACGATAGAGCCGATCGGAAGGCAATTCACATGTCATATAATATTCCAGAGCAGGAATTTATTTTATTCTGCAATACCACCATCAGGGGCTGGTTTAGCTCACAGGGCTAAATCGCTGGCTTTTAAAGCAGACCAAGCAGGCCAGCAGCACGGTTCAATTCCCGTACCAGCCTCTCCGGACAGGCACCGGAATGTGGCAACTAGGGGCTTTTCACAGTAACTTCATTGAAGCCTACTCGTGACAATAAGCGATTTTCATTTCATTTTCATTTCATAGACGAGGTGCAGGAAAACAATACACACTGGAAAAAAGCTTTCTGTCCAGGTGACCAATAGATTCAATTTGTGGGTTTGTTTTCACCATCTGGGTAGATCAGGCAGAAAATGGTATCACTGGGGTCAAGCCCTTGGAGTGAAACAAAAAAAGGAACACGAGGCGTATAGTTCGACAAGATCAGTATATCAGAGCAATGTTTCGCTCTCTCTCTTGCCCTTCCTCCACAACCAGACCAAAGGAAGTTGTATCCCCAAGAAACAAGTACAACCCCGAGGTATTTGACCAGAGGTGACAGGATGGGGTAAATGTTTTGTGGAATATTCAACCCAACGCTATGTGGCGAGACAGCTCACACATCTCCTGAACAAACCTGAGGTAACTTTGGGGGTTTAACAATCATGAGTAAGGGAACCCAGCGGGGCTGTGTTCAGTAAAGTCCAAGGTGAAGTTATTTGTTTTGTTATCAGCCACATAAAAATGGTTAGTACTGGTTGTGCCATATTTAGAATCAGTGTACTCTAATTATTCAAAACTTGAAACCTGTGTCGATTGTATTAATATTCCCTAATCAGTGCGGTTCATCAATGGAAGCCCAGACTTTTGAGCATAAATGAAGGAGTTCGGTCATGACCAGAAAGGCTGAACGACCCCCACACCTTCGGAAACACCCTACAATATGTATCTTTAATTTCCTTTGTAAGCCATTGTTGGCTACTTTTCCTGTTGTGCTTTTGTGTCAAAAAGGAATGTGTAACTGTTCCAATGCCTGGATTTGTTCCTTAAATATTAGTCATTGCCTATCTACTGTCATGTCTTTTAATGAAGTTCCCCCAATTTATTGTAATAATTCACCCTTCATACCTAGTTTCCGAGTTCACCTTAGCCAACTTGCCTTCAAAACCTCATAGTTACATTTATTTAGGTTTAAAACACTAGTCATGGACTTCCCTCTTTCAAACTGAACATGAAATTCTATCATGTTGTGATCACAAAATGTTGCTTTACTATGAGGTTATTGATGAATTCTGACTCATTGCACATTACCAGGTCTAAAATAGCCTTCTTCCTGGTTGACTAGAACCTACAGCTCTAAGGAATTATCCTGAAAACACTCAGTGATGTGACACATGCTCAGGCTGGGGTCTCCTTCATGCCCCTTTGATGCGACCATCAATTCACTCGAAACATGAGTAGAAGTAAACCATGGCTTTAATCAACTTAGAACAGTGCCTGCCTGCGACTGAACCAATACTGAGAACTGCCTACAGGTCGACTGCTCTTTATACCTCTCTTCAAGGGGAGGAGCCATGGGCGGAGCCCATACATGCCCCAACATGTTCCCCTATGGATAATGCCATACAATGGCCCATTGGAGAAGCCCACAAGGGCAACAGCACAGATACAAATACACTGGTGGATTATTGGTATAATGCATTCACCACACCCTTGCCCCTCTCCTCTATCCTCTATCCTTCTGATGCTTGGTGCTCTGCCCATCCTGTGCATTCTGTTGCCCCTCACATATACTGTCTTGATTTATGAGGGTGTATCACCCACTTCCTGCTGCACCCTTCCTGGTGCTCGGGTGGAGTCCGGACAGCCTTGCCCTTCATTCTGTTGATGACCGACCGACCCACCCCCACCCCCCCCACCCCGCCCCTTCCTTGAACTGGCAAAGTTCTAATCATGGATTGCTACAACCTTTCCTTCAACACGGGAACCCTTTCAGCTCTGAACACCCTTTGCACTTCCCACCTTGGTTAACTTTTCATGCCTCACCAACTCACACTCGACTTGATCCGTATCTGCCTTTAACCAGTCTGAGGCAGACAGCTCCTGAAAGATTGCTGCCTCCACAAAAAACTGAGGCAGTTAAAAGACAGGCTTTGAATGACTTCAATGGGCCTGAACACGGATGCAGGCAGGTTCCCAGGTTTACCTTCCCCCCCTTCCTCGTGTCACAAATGGTGATGTCGGTGCCATTTGTTTCAGCTGCCGGGATCCATTCAGACCCGATCCCAGTAATGTAAATCCGGCCCCTGCACAGTGCCAGGGAGTGTTGTTGCCACAAGTAGATAACATAACTTGCAATTCACAAGCACTCGTAATAACAATATTCAGATTTTCCCCTCTGCACAAGTCTGCTGGTGTTTTTCTAAACTTCACTTGAAAGCACATTTGTGTAAATCATTACTGATTTGGTCTCGTGCAGCTGGATCTGAGCCAGAGCAGAAACCAGAGACGTGGAAGATCCTTGGGGGCCGTAACCATTGGTAACAGTCCATTAACTCTCAGCATGGGGCAGATCTCTGCAGCAATCTCACTTGTACCTGTGCCAAAAATACATTGCAAACCCGCGTACTTTAACTTCAGAAACACAACAAATACTTACAAAATGAATCGAAGGAGAATGATTCGCTGTACCAGCTGAATGGCAGTCAGTAACTGAAAAGAATACCACAAATTAGGAACAGAAATGTTCAATAACATTAAATACCTCATAACATATGTTAAACATCACAGAGTGCCTCTTACTCTGCAGCCACGCTGACATTTGGCCTGGCGGAGTACCGATGGTTATGCTTTTGATGCAACGACAGACTGATAGAATCGTACAGGACTGAATGAGAATATTCAGCCCCTCAGGCCTATTCTGCCATTCAATCAGGTCCTTTGGTTTTGTGACACTTAATCCCCTTACCAACAAAGATCTATGAATCACAGTTTTTATATTTTCAATTGATCCCCTGCCTCAAGTTTGTTTTTGGAGAGACCTTCAGATTTCCATACCTCATGTGCAAAGAACTGTTGTCTGACGTCACCCCATGAACAGTCTAGCTCTAACTTTAACATTACTCCCCATTGTTCCAATCTCTCCCCACCAGTGGAAATAGTTCCCCTCTGTCTTCCCAATTCCTTAAATCATCTTAAACTGATCAACTAGATCACCTGTTAATTTCCGATACACAGGGATGAAAGCTCAATGATGTCCAGAACATTTATGAACACTGAACCCAGAGGGGACACAGGAAACACTTTTTTTTACATAGCATTTGCGATCTGGAATGTACTCTCTGAAAGAGTGCTGGAAACAGATTGAACGTAAACATTCAAAAGGGAATTGGGTAAATACTTGCAGGAATATGTTATAGCCATTAGAACACTTGTATTGATAATCGTACCTTTAACATAATAAAATATCACAACGCCTTTCACAGGACCATTATAAAACAAAATTTGAAACCGAGACATAAAAGGAGTTATGAGGGCAAGTGACCAAAAGCTTGATGAAAGAGGCAGGTTTTAAGAAGTATCCCAGAAGTGGAGAGTGAGGAGGAAAGGAGGAGAGGTTTACGGAACGAATTCTGGAGCTTGGGGACTCAGGCAGCTGGAGGCACAGCCGCCAATGGCGGACCAACTAAAATTGAAATTGAATAAAATTAAAATTGGCAACAAATCCCAGCAGATGGTGTGATAATGGTACATACAAAGTGAATATTTTGTCAGTTTATTCCTTTTAAAAAGATGAATATGTGGCAAGAATCAAGTTAAGGTTAAGAAGCGCAAGTTCTGCTGGGAATATGGAAATGCCATCTGTGGAATACAATTGGTCATCATTAAATATTCTTTGGGCAGAATTTTCCGACCCCCCGCCGGGTCGGAGAATTGCCGCGGAGCCGCGTGAATCGTGCCACGCCGCCCCGATGCCAGGATGTAATTCTCCACAGAGCGGAGAATCGGCGCCAATGGGGCCGGCGCAGTTCCGGTTGGGGTATGCGGCGACTCTCCAGCCTGGGCCGGCACACCGATTCTCCGGCCCGGATGGGCCGAGCGGCCGTCAACAAAAAGCCGAGTCCCGCCGGCGCCGTTCTAACATCCTCTGAGCCGGCGGGACCTCGGCGTTAAAGGGTCCGGGGGCGGCCATGGGAGGGGAGGGGGGTATGACCCTGGGGTGGGGGGGGGGGGGTCTTCCGTAGTGGCTTGGCTCGCGATCGGGGCCCACCAATCGCCGGGCCGGCCTCTCTGTCTGAGGGCCTCCTTTCCTCCGCACCGGCACCTGGATCCCTGCACCATTTGGCATTGGGGCCAGCGTGGGGAAGTAGGCCACTGCGCATGCGCTACCTGGCGTCGGCCCAACTGTGCATGCGCGGACCCCGCGGCGCCGGGTTCACGCCGGGATCGGCAGTTGGAGTGGTGTGGGCCGCTCCAGCACCGTACTATCCCACTGTGGACCAGAGAATCGGGCCTCGGAACGGGCGCCGACGCCGGAGTAAAACTCCTGTTTTTATGCCGGCGTCGGCACTTAGCCGCCCGATGGGAGAATCCCGCCCTACATGTCCGTTAGATTAATAGCTGCCGCCAATGAAGGAGTTCACAGAGATTTATTTCTTAGATCTATTGCCTGTTATTATGGATCTCCCTAAGAGAATAGGAAAAGGAAATTTTCATCAAGATATAAATTGCATGTTGATGAGAGTCATGGAATTATTGGGCACGATTCTCCCATGCTGCACCGTACCGGAGAATCGATGTTTACGCCATTTTCCCAACCGGCGGGAACGGCTTCACCGGGATCTGCGCCGCGACCGTCGGAGAATCCGCCGAGAGGGCAATCGAGGCGCTTCACACAGGCCCCCACTATTCTCCGGCGCGGATGGGTCGAAGTCCCGACGGCGTGACCCCAGGTCACGCCATCGCCGTTCAGCCCTGCAAAATTAAATCGTCAGCGAGTCGTGCTGGCTGACGAAGCGGAAGAGGGAGGTAAGTAGGCGGGCCCATCCTGGCAACCAGGAAGTAGCGTCCGCAGCCGGTAATGGGGGGAGGGGAGGGGGGGGGGGGGGTGGTGGGGGTGGTGGTGGATGGGGTGGGCGGAGTTGTTCATGCAAATTTATATATTAATGCATACATTAAATGAAACCATTGACAGGTACAGTGATCCATTGGCTGGGCAAGGAATCTAGAATACCTTCTTGAAAATAAAATATGATTAAATTAAAACTTGTGACTCAATTGTTGAACCAAATGGTGTGGAGACAATGCAGAGAGCTCTGTAGATGGAGAAGAATGTAAATCAGAGACTGCTGGATATGCACAACTGCCCACTCAAGGGGACAGACCTTGATCTTTTAAGACTTTGCAGAGATTCACTGCTTGGACTTTGGTTTTCAGTTTGTGGCATCACCACCTGAGCCGTTGATCTACGTTCAACTTTCTAAATTATCTATCTACTGAAATATATTTGCTTCCTGTAACATTTACAACACTGTATCAAACCGTGAGAGATTAAAGTAGCTATGGTGTAAAGGCCCCCCCCCCCCCCCGTCCCATTGCGCCCCCATCCTCCCCATTCCCCCATCCCCTCCCCGGCTCCCCCCTCCCTCCTCCCCTTCCTTCCTCCCCACCCACCCCCCCCCCTTATATGGGGCGCGGCGTCATCGTGGCGCCACGATGACGCTGCCGCTCCAGCGCTCCGCACACCGCATTCCTCGCAGCACCACTGCTGACCCCCTCCCAGGCAGTGAATTGGCCGCTCCGTAGGCCCATTTGTGCCGTCGTGGAGAATCGCCCCCATTGACCACAGAAAGAGGCCTTTCAGCCCATTAGAACTGTGTCTGCTGTTTGAAAGATGGTAAGAGGTTTAACATTTATTTTAAACGGTATGGAGTATAGAAATAAGGAAGTCTTGCTAAAACTATACAAGGCACCTGGAATACTGTGAGCAGTCTTACACCCCTTATCTAAGGAAAGATATACCGGCATTGTCTTCTGAGGAGAGGTTGAGTAGATTGGGCCTGGACTCATTGGAGTTCGGAAAAGTGAGAGGTGAACTTATTGAGACATATCGGATTCTCGTGGGGCTTGACAGGGTCGATGTTTCCCCTCGTGGGAGAGTCCAGGAGCAGGGGGCATAATCTCAGAGTATGGGGAGGAATTTCTTCTCTCGGAGGGTAAAGAATGTGTGGGATTCTTTACTGCAGAGGCCTGTGGAGGCCGGGCCGTTAAAAATGTTCAAGGCTGAGATAGAGAGATTTTTAATCAGTGTGGGGATCAAGGGTTATGGGAATATGGCAGGGAAATGGACTGGATTGGATTGGATTTGTTTATTGTCACGTGTGCAGAGATACAGAGAAAAGTATTTTTCTGCGAGCAGCTCAACAGATCATTAATTGCATGAAAAGAAAAGGAAATAAAAGAAAATACATAATAGGGCAACACAAATTATACAATGTAACTACATAAGCACCGGCATCGGGTGAAGCATAAAGGGTGTAGTGTTCATGAGGTCAGTCCACAAGAGGGTGATTTAGGAGTCTGGTAACAGTGGAGTTGAGGATTATCACATCATATCAGATCAGTCATGATTCCATTGAATGGCAGAACAGATTCAATGGGACGAATGGCCTGCTTCTGCTCCTACACCTTATGGTCTTAAGGCGACCTTAATCCAGCAATCAGCTGCACCCATTGAAAATCTCCTGATTTAAGTTTAAATTAATCACACCAAAATTAGATCTTTTATACAGGATTATTTTAATTGTAACACACAAGCAATCTCTCACAGGAGAGATACAACAACAATAATAAAGTTTGTTACCTTGACAAGTAGGGAAGTTGTAGGCTCCGGGGACACAGGTATCGCACCGCTGTCCAGTGATATGTGGTCGGCAGTGACACTTTCTGGTGATCTGGTCACATTCAGAATCATAAGAGCCATCAGCAGAACACTCACATGCTGTCAAAAGAGAGTAAAGAATGTTCACAACATTACTGAAAAATAAATCAAACACTTTGACCGAGATTTTCAGCCGCCTCTGCCAGCCGCTCGAGCCTCCAGTGTGGTGATCTGGGAACAGCGGCACACAATAAAACTGGAAATGTGCCCTGGCCTTTTACAAAAAGTGTGAAGCTGGATTCCCCGAGCCTCGGCGGAATCTCGTTCGGCACGGGGGCGGAGAATGGGCATTCCCGCGGGAATCGTGGCCGGCGGCCGCTGAAGCAATTCTCCGTGGCCCCTCGTGAGAATTGCTTCAGCCATGAGATTCAATGATTTCTGTCTACAAATTTGTTTGATAGAGATTTCCCATCACTTTGTTCTTTGAGCGGTAATTTTAGAGCTGGAATCAGGCCTGAAAGAACAATCCCTTACTTGACTGGTGCCGTCAAAATTAGGCCTTGGGCCTGGTTTTCCTTGATCCAGCGAAGTTCAGCGTGCAGCAGCAATGTCATCAACTCAGCTCGATTGACAATCAGGCTGAAGACAGGAGGAGGGAGCCGAGGGGGTGGTGAAAACCAGATCATAGGGTGAGGGGGAGAACATCTGCATGGCTGCATGTAACCCTGGTTTCACTGGGATCCTCGGGGGAAGAGCACTCTGAGGGGTAAATCTCCCAGTCTGCCCGCTGCAGGAATTGGCCCGGGCAACACTGACAATTTAACAGACTATTAAAAGGCCTGTTGATCTCGGGCGGGAATTTCCACTCCCAGGTGGGCGGGATCTGAAAATCTCGCATTTAGAGTGGGAGCCTTAAACAACTGTAACTTAACGGGCTGGATTCTACAAAAATGGGGCTCTGTGCCTCCGTCAGGGTCAGAACTCTGGTGTTTCTCCTACCTGCAGGGGGCTTGCAGGGCCCCGGAGTGCTCCTCGCACCTCTGGCTGCCGGTACAGGGCCCTGCACTTCCGGTCGAGAATCTGCGCATGCACACGGAGGTGGCTGCCCCGTGTGACATGAACTCGCACCGCGGACCGTGATGGAAGAAGTAGGTCCCCTGAGATCGCGCACGTCCGCGGACCGGTGCCACCCGATCGCTTGCCTGGCCCTCCATGCCCCCCCCCCCTGCTGAAGGGTCGTTCACCCGCCCCCCACCAGGGAGGCCGCGAACTGAGTCCGCAGCCGCCACCCGAGGTTCCCGACGGCCGATACGTGGTTAGAACTACACCGTCGGGAACTCGGCCGGTTACCCTCGGTCAATCGCGCGGGGAGGGGGGTCAATGACCCCCCTACCCGCACCGAGTAGACTGCTCACGCAGGGGAATGGGTGAATTTTGCCTAATTTTGACTGCACCAGTCAAGTAAGGGTTTGTTCTTTCAGACCTGATTCCTAAAATTCTCTAAAATTACCGCTCAAAGAACAAAGTGATGGGAAATCTCTATCAAACAAATTTGTAGACAGAAATCATTGAATCTCATGGCACAGCGAGGGACTGTCCAGCTCACCCTGCCTGTGCTGCCCCTTATTAATCTTTCATTGGCTGAGGGTGTCACTGGCTGGGACAACATTTATTCCCCACCCCTAATTGCCCTTGAGAAGATGGTGGGTGAGCTGCCTTCCTGAACACCTGCAGTCCATATGGTGTAGGTACACCCACAGTGCTGTTAGAGTGCAAGATCCAGGTTCTTGACACAATGACAGTAAAGAATAAGGAATATAGTTCTAACTCAGGATGCTGTGTAGCTTGGAGGGCAACTTGTAGATAAATGGTGATGTTCCCATGTACCTCTTGCCTTGTCCTTCTAGATGGTAACGGTTCTGGTATTGGAAGATGCTGTCGAAGGTGACTTGGCCAGTCGCAACAATGCATTGTGTAGATGGTACACATTTCTGACCCAGTGTCTGCTACTTGCATGCATGAATGTTACCTGCTATCTATTAACCCAAGCTTGAACATAATCCAGGTCTTGCTGCACGCAAGCATAGAGTGTTTCATTATGTCAGTAGCTGCAAATCCAACTGAGCAATGGGCAATCATCAGCGAACATCTCAAAATCTGACCGTATGAAATGGAGGGAAGGTCAATGATAAGGTAAATGAAGGTATTTGGGTTGAGGACACTACCCTTGCAGTGGGGTCCTCAAACTGATATGATTGACCTCCAACAACCACAATGAGCCCTGCTACCCCTGCTCTTTCCCTATGGTCAGAACATTTTGTCTTTCACCTTCTGAAAAACAGTTGTCTCTATTCTCTCAGATTGACCAGCCACCCAAAAACCAGCAACAAATCCATGAAGCCTGAAGATATGAACTGATTGTGGGCAGCGAGGGGGAAGGACATAAAGAGAGGTTAGGACTGAGGGACATCCTGCCAAAATAGAACAGGGCAGAGGGTACAATTGGCAGCTATTTGTGTTCCAGATACATGGAGGAGGGAGCAGGGCTGGTGCAGAGTAGCTAGAGTGGACACTAAATGCCAACAGGGAGGGTGAGAGATGGGAATACAACAGAAGGGAGGTCATCCAGGGATAAAAGTATATATAAGTATATAGAATAAAAAAACAACTTGGATTGATATCGTGCTTTTAATGCAATAATCATAAAGCTGCTTCAAAAGCGTGTTATTGGGCCAATGGAATAGACCGTGGAGGGATTTTAAAACAAATGTTGAATGTGAAGTGTTGCTGAACTAGAGCCCGTGTGGGTCAGTGAGTACAGGGGATGATGGGACTTGATGAGAGTTAGGATATAGGTTGCAGAGGAGGTTTGGCTCATCAGTTGGGTTGAATGATTCTGCAGGTGGCTAAAATCATGAAAACCAAGCCAATAAACGGGAATTTAAAGAATTAATCTGAAGCAATGGATTTCATCACACTTAGGGTTAGGATTAGTGGGTGGGAGGAGCTTCTTTAACACTGGCAATATTTGCTTTTGCCAGTTCTGTAAGTTCATTGCATGAAAAAGTGCTAAAGTATTTATCTTTCTTAAAAGTCATAAACTAAATATTATGCGAGATTCAAGCACATGGACTGCACAATGGTTATAAAACAGGGATCGTTTATTCCACTGGCAGCAAATCTTTATAAACATGCCTGGAAAAGCATAGCTCAGCGAGATTAACTATTTATAACGGACATTCAAGGCTGACACTCCAGGTTTACCCAGAGAATCTAACTCTAAGCAGCTGGCTTGCAGTGTCCAGGTGATTCAGAAGCCCTTTAAAAATGGCAAGCGGGACCCAATCCTGGGATTCTCCCCACCATTCCCATTCCCATTTCCAGCAATTTTTACAGGTAAGGATGTGGGCCCATTTATAGCTGGGGGAGGCAGTGGCGCAATGGTACTGTCACTAGACTAGTGATCCCGAGACCCAGGGTAATGCTCTGGGGACGCGGGTTCAAATCCCACCAGGGCAGATGGTGAAATTTGAATTCAATAAAAATCTGGAATTAAAAGTCTAATGATGACCATGAAACCGTTGTCGATTGTGGTAAAGACTCATCTGGTTCACTAATGTCCTTTAGGGAAGGAAATCTGCCATCCTTACCTGGTCGGGCCTACATGTGACTCCAGATCCACAGCAATGTGGTTGACTCTTAAATGCTCTGGGGGATGGGCAACAAATGCTATCCCAGCCATCACCACCCACATCCCATGAACGTATAGAGAACTCCCCTCATTGCAGGATTGGGAAGTTTAAACCCCGTCCACAATTATAGTGGAGTCAGACCCCTTCAGTGAGTAGGCCTCAGACAAGACTAATCCCAAGTGGAGAACCAAAAGAAGCAGTCACCTGCTGCTGGAATTCTTTCAGTAACACTCGAAAGACGAAAAAAAAAGTTCTTTCAGTTCCAATAATGTTGTAAATTTTACTGTAGTGATTGAGACCTCTCGTGTAATATTCTGAAGTAACGTAAACCCCAGAGTTCTTTTAAAATGGGAAAAAAATCAGCAGCTGCCAATTATAGAAGAAGAGAGCCCCCACCTGAAATTCCTTGATTGACAGGCCATCTGGTGTTGCTTAAAGAGACTTAGCAATGTGTTTATGCACCTATGTACAAATGGAAATTTGGGGAGGAGTTGACATAATGGTATGTGGTCACTTGACAAGTAATCCAGAGACCCACAGTAATACTCTGGGTAAAAACAGAAAATGCTGGATAAACGCAGACCTGGCAGCATCTGTGGAGAGAGTTAACTTTTTGAGTCCAGATGGCTCTTCTATGGAACTGGGTACCTAGGTTCAAATCCCACAGATGAAGAAATTTGGATTCAATAAAAATTCTGGGGCTGGATTTGCTGATTGCTGAAATCGCGTTCATCGATCTGCTGGAGAATGCGTTTTTATGCTGGAATTTTATTTATATTGGAATTTTCCAATGCTCTGGCCCCTCAAAAACGGAGTACTTGAGGAGTACACCGCACACCATAGGGTCGGCCTCAGGACATCACCCGAGGCCCTCCCCTGATGCTCCGCCCCCGATCAGCCGAGTCCCCGACGGTGTGGGGTGCGTGTTCTCACAACTTTTGGGGACCTTGATTGGCGGCTGCGGACTGTGTCTAGCCCCACCACAGTCGGGTGGGGGAGCCATTCCGCTGGCAGGGCTGACTTTGGTGGGGTCTGGGGGCATCGGAGGGGGTGGTCCGGGTGTGGCGAGGGGGCGTTACGGGGGGGGGGGCAGTTTTTGGCAGGCTGGGTCTGCCCGCGGCCGCGCCATGTCGTATGGTGCAGCTGCCGCAGGCCACCGCCATGCACATGCGCGGCCACTCTGTGGCCATATCCACAGGTAAAGCCACGGGGGCTTCACTCGGCATGGCTGCCAACCCCCCCACCAGGCTGAGCATCGGTGCGGGGGACGCGCCAACTTTTTGGTCGTAAGACCAGACAGACCCTGCGGACATAGCCGCAGAATCAGAGAATCCAGCCCCTGGCATTAAAGGTCAAATGAAACCATTGTCAATTGTCGCAATAACCTGTCTGGTTGACTAATGTCCTTTAGGGAAGGAAATCTGCCGTCCTTACCTGGTCTGGTCTACATGTGACTCCAGACCCACAGCAATGTGGTTGGCTCTTTACAAAATAGCCCAATACATTGGTGTTCAAGTTGGTGAATGCCCACATCCCATACATAAATAAAACAATCACTACATTTTAGTCCAGAATGCTTCAGTTATTAAGAAACAAAACTCTTACCTTGACAGAGTGGGAATGAGTGATATCCTGGGTGACACTGTTCACACTGATTGCCAGCAAATTCGGCCTGACAGAGGCACCTCCCAGAGTCATCACAGAGTTCAGGTCGAGTTCCAGCATTGTTACAGTGACACGCTGTAAAATGTTCAGCTCAAAGTTTAGGCGATACGATAAAGAACAACAGGAAATGCTCATTGTAGTAAACTAATCTCTTTAACACCCAGTTACTGACATGCTTATACTCCTTCCAAGGAGATGAAATGGCATTCCTGAAGAACCAGCTAGAACCATTAGGGCACGCACGGTAGCATTGTGGATAGCACAATTGCTTCACAGATCCAGGGGCCCAGGTTCTATTCCCGGCTTGGGGAGTCTGCACATTCTCCCCGTGTGTGCGTGGGTTTCCTCCGGGTGCTCCGGTTTCCTCCCACAGTCCAAAGATGTGCAGGTTAGGTGGATTGGCCATGATAAATTGCCCTTAGTGTCCAAAATTGCCCTTAGTGTTGGGTGGGGTTACTGGGTTATGGGGATAAGGTGGAGGTGTTGACCTTGGGTAGGGTGCTCTTTCCAAGAGCTGGTGCAGACTCGATGGGCCGAATGGCCTCCTTCTGCACTGTAAATTCTATGATAATCTATGATTTCCTGCCTATCAATTTAGTATGTTTGTATGTTTGTAACTGATTCAAAGTCAAAGTTCAAATTGTGTGTTAGAGATAGGAAAGTGGTGGTGGCATGACAGAAGTAGCATGGAGTTCCATAGGTTCAAACATGATTTGAGGTCGTTGGTAACAAAATCAGAGGGAAGATGAGTTTTTGAGTTATTATGATCTAGAATGGTCAAGCCTGAAAGGACAGTAGAAGCAGAATCAAAAATAGTAAATTTCAAAAAGTTGGGGAAAGTGTTACAGGGTGATTAATTCAATAAGTCTTTGAAAGAGCAGGTGCAGACTGATTGGCCTCCTTCTGTGCTGTAAGATGGGTCAAACAGTGTTTTCTTTCCCAGTGCTGGTGGAATGTGACAACTTGTATTTATTTTCAGGTGCAAAGTTTCTGCAGCTGGGTCGAAACCACGATGACCAAAGGCCATTCAGCCCATCCTGATTGATCAACCCAACAGTCATTCTTTGTTCTCCCCATCCCAACCATGTATGGTTGAAGGATAAATATTGGTCTAGTGTCTAGGGAGAACTTACCGGCTCTGCTTCAAAGCAGTGCCATGGGATCCTTTCCTCCCAACTGAGATGGTTGATCGGCCTTTGTATTGATTTCTCATTTGAAAGATGTGTGTCTACTTTCTGTGTTGTTATCATTCTGGCTCCATAATTATACCATTCAACACTGATAAGTTAATCATTAATCATAATGGTGATTGCCATTAATGATCTGGACTTTATTAGTTTTGACACATCTCTATTCAGAGTTTAAATTCTCCTTCTGAAGAGGAGTATTAAAAATAAATCTAATCTGATACTTAAGATTATGAGAGTGAGGGGCTGGTTAGGCACAGTGCTAAATCGCTGGCTTTGAAAGCAAACCAAGGCAGGCCAGCAGCACGGTTCAATTCCCGCACCAGCCTCCCCGAACAGGAGCTGGAATGTGGCGACTAGGGGCTTTTCACAGTAACTTCATTTGAAGCCTACTTGTGACAATAAGCGATTTTCATTTTCATTTCATTTCATTTCAAATGAGAAGGGTGAACTGTTGTTTGTAACACAGTGAGAAGTCTTACAACACCAGGTTAAAGTCCAACAAGTTTGTTTCAAACACCAGCTTTCGGAGCACTGCTCCTCAGGTGACATCATGTTGTTTGTAACTATAACTAAATAATATTCTCTGAGCAACAGTAGTAAATGTTACTTACGCTCACATAAGGGGAACCGAAAATATCCCACTGAGCAGCTTTCGCAAAAGTAACCTTGAAATCCACTTCGACATAAACACTGCCCGGTGTTTGGGTCACACACTTGATGCGTCACGCCAGCACTGTAACATCGGCATTCTAAACAAATATTGGATAATATTGAAGTGCTGCACTCAACAGAGAAATGGTCTTAAATCACTGAAGGCACGGCATAGCCAGCACAGAGATACGCACAGCAACTCTTAAATACCCACTGGAAGCGACGTATTCAGATCAAGGGGTAATTAGGGATGGCCAACAAATGCAGGCCCTTGAAGCATCACCCATGTCCTGTGGGAGATTTTTTTTTAAAGTACTGCAGCCAATCCTTCCTGAGCTTGAACATACCTATGACCAAGGAGTAGGCCATTCGGCCCCTCAAGCCTGCTCCACCATTAAATAGGTATCATGGCTGATCTGGCATAACCTCAAATCTGCATCACGCTATCCCCAAAACCTTCATCCCCTTCTCCACCAAAAATCTACCGAGCTCTGCCTTAAAAATATTCAAAGACTCTGCTTCCACCACCCTTTGAGGAAGAGAGTTCCAAAGACTCATGATCTCCTGAGATAAAAAAATTCTACCGGATCTTCGTTTTAAATGGATAATCCCTTATTTTTAAACAGTGACCTCGAGTTCTAGATTCTCCCACAAGAGGAAACACCCTCTTCACATCCACCATGTCAATACCCCTCAGAATCTTTTATGTTTCAATCAAGTCGCCTCTTACTCTTCGCAACTCCAGTGGATACAAGTCTCACCTCTCCAACCATTCCTCATAAAACAACCCATCCATTCCTAGTATTCATCTGGCAAACCTTCTCTGAACAGCTTGTCACCCATTACAAGGGACTTTGTGGAAGATAATTCTTGGGTAGGGTGTGTGGACAGTCTGGATCATGTTAACGTCGAAAAGGAGGTGGTATTGGGTCTTTTAAAAGATATTGAGGTAGATACGTCTCCTGGGCCAGATGGAATTTATTCCAGAATATTGAGGGACGCAAGGGAGGAAATTGCTGGGGCCTGGACTGACATCTTTGTATCCTCATTGGTTACAGGTGAGATCCCAGAGGACTGGAGAATAGCTAATGTGGTACTGCTGTTTAAGAAAGGGAGCAGGGATAATCCTGGAAACTATAGGCTGGTGAGCCTCACGTCAGTAGTAGATAAATTATTGGAGCGAATTCTCAGGGACAGGATTTATACCCATTTGGAAACAAATGGACTCATAAGCGATAGACAGCATGGTTTTGTGAAGGGGAGGTCGTGCCTCACTAACTAGATCGAGTTTTTTGAGGCGGTGACAAAGATGATTGATGAGGGGAGGGCAGTGTATGTTGGTAATGCATTTTGGTAGGTCCAACATAGTGGGGAAATATACTGTAAATGGCAAAACTCTTAGAAATATAGAAGGGCAGAGAGATCTGGGCATGCAGGTCCACAGATCTTTGAAGGTGGCAACACAAGTGGACAAGGTAGTCAAGAAAGCAGACGGAATGCTTGCCTTCAATGGACGGAGCATCGAGTATAAAAACTGGCAAGTCATGCTGCAGTTGTATAGAACCTTGGTAAGGCCGCACTTGGAATATTGCGCACAATTCTGGTCGCCACTACCAGAAGGATGTGGGGGCTTTGGAGAGGGTGCAGAGGGGGTTTACCAGGATGTTGCCTGGTCTGGAGGGTGTTAGCTATGTGGAGGGGCTGAGTAGACTTGGACTGATTTAATTAGAAAGACGTAGATTGAGGGGTGACCTGATAGAGATCTACAAGATTATGAGGGCATGGATAGAGTGGATGGGCAGGTGCTCTTTCCCAGAGTGGAGGGGTCAGTCACCAGGGGATGTAGATTTAAGGTCCGTGGGGCAAAGTTTAGAGGAGATGTGCGAGGCAGGGTTTTTACACAGAGGGTGGTGAGTGCCTGGAACGCATTGTCAGGGGAGGTTGTGGAAGCCGATACATTAACGGCGTTCAAAAGGCATATTGACAAACACACGGATAGGATGGTTATAGAGGGGCATGGCACAAGGAAGTGCTGAGGGTTTTGGCCAAGGTTGGTATCATGACCGGTACAGGCTTGGAGGGCTGAAGGGCCTGTTCCTGTGCTGTATTTTTTTTTTGCTCTTTGTTCTATCCATCCTTAAATAAGGTGACCAACTGTACACTTCAGATGTGTCCTCACCAATGCCCTGTAGAACTGAAGCATAATTTCCTTACTTCTATATTCAATTCCCCTCACAATAAATGATACCATTCTTTTACCTTTCCTAATTACTTGTTGTATCTGCGTACTAGTGAATTGTGATTCATGCACTAAGACCCAGATCCCTATTTCTTACCATTTGGATAATATGCCTCATTTTTATTCTTCCTACTAACAGTACCTTCAATTCTTTCATCCGAGTTACTTATATATATTGTAAACAGTTGAGGTCCCAGCTTTGATCCCAACACTCCTACATCTTGCTAACCTGAGAAATACCCATTTATGCCTACTCTCGGTTTCCTGTTAACGAGCCAATCTATCCATGCCTATATGTTACCCCCATTACCATGAGCTTCTATCTTACGCAATAACCTTTGATATGGCACCTTATCTAATGCCTTCTGGAAATCTAAGTCCAGTACATCCAATGGTTCGTCTTTACCAGCAGCATGTGTTAATTCCTCAAAGAAATCCAGTAAGTTGGTTCAACATGACTTCTCTTTCACTACACCATGTTGGCTCTGCCTGATTACCTTGAACGTATCCAATTGCCCTGGAATAACATCTTTAATAATAGCTTCTAACATTTTCCCTATTACAGATGTTAAGGTAACTGGCCTGTAGTTTCCCACTTTCTGTCTCCCACCATTTTTGAATAATGAAGTTCCATTTGCTATCGTTCAATCTAATGGAGCCTTCTCCGAATCTAAGGAGCTTTGAAAAATTAAAACCAATGCATCAGATAGCGTACTAGACACTTCTTTTCAGACCCTGGGATGAAATTCATCAGGACCCAGACACTTGTCAGCCCACAGCTCCAAAACCATTATCATGAGCTTCTATTTTCCGCAATAACCTTTGATGTGGCACTTCTGTGGTAACCAGTGCCACTTATCTTGGTTTATAGCTGCATCTAGGATAGAACTCCTACACTACAGAAGGAGGCCATTTAGCCCATTGGGTCTGACCCTCTGAAAGAGCACCCTACCAGGTACCGCTCCCCCACCTCACCAGTACATCTTTGGACACTAAGAGGCAATTTAGCATAGCCAATCTACCTAATCTGCACATTTTTGGACACTAAGGGGAAATTCAGTGTGGCCAATCCAGCTAACCTGCACATCTTTGGACTGTGGGAGGAAACCAGAGCACCCGGAGGAAACCCACGCAGACACGGGGAGAAAGTGCAAACCCCACACACACAGTCACCCAAGGCTGGAATTGAAGCCGGGTCCCTGGTGCTGTGAAGCAGCAGCGCTATCGTCGGTGCCACCGTGCCACCCCATGATGGATGCCAGTACAAAATTGCTGGTATCCTCTTTAGTGAAGACTGATGTAAAATTACTATTCGATTAATCTGCCATTATCAGTTCTCCATTTTCTATAGGACTAATGCTCACTTTGCTAATTTCTTTCTTAAATATTTTTATATTTCTAGCTAGCTTTCTCTTATACTCTAATTTTCACTCCTTATTAATCTTTTCGTCATCCTTTGCTTATATTCTGTCCAATCTTCTGACTCACCAACTGTTTTTCCACAATTATATACCTTTTCT
Source organism: Scyliorhinus canicula (assembly GCF_902713615.1). Lineage (NCBI taxonomy): Eukaryota > Metazoa > Chordata > Chondrichthyes > Carcharhiniformes > Scyliorhinidae > Scyliorhinus > Scyliorhinus canicula. Next base: position 4,857,913 of record NC_052155.1, on the reverse strand, counting down.
CTAAGTTTGAATCTACTGTTAACTTCTCGAATTAATCACAGATGGTGGGTCTGACTTTGGAGTTTTCTTATTTGTTGGAATGTATTTATTCTGTACATAAATGTCACTGCATCTCTATTGGCCTATCCTTTGACCCAATTTGCCAACTCACTTTGCCAGATCAGTTTTCATGCCCTCATAATTGCCCCTATTTAAGTGTAAAATCAACAGACCAACTCCAGTCTCCCTCAAACTGAATGTAAAATTCAATCATTGAATTAATTAATCCCATCTGGTTGCACAATACCAGGTCTAGTGTAGCCTGCTCCCTGGCTGGCTCCAGAACATGAACATTTTCAGGGCAGGTGAGAATTATAGGAGGAAAGATCATTCTGAAGGAATTCTATAGCCCTCCTTCCAAGAGGTGACCTGTAACTAGAGAATGGGTCAGAATTATTCAGTATGGAGCACAGTGTGCTACATAGCTGGCAGCAGCGTGGGGTCAGTTCCTGTACCGGCCTCCCCAAACAGGCGCCGGAATGTGGCGACTAAGGGCTTTTCACAGTAACTTCATTGAAGTCTACTTGTGACAATAAGCGATGATTATTATTATTATGATTTCAATAAAAAACAGAAAACAAAGGTAATCTTCCCAAAATGTACACAATTTTGCTCCATGCAAATTAGTTGGCAACCAGAGAAACATAGAAAATAGGTGCAGGAATAGGCCATTCGGCCCTTCGAGCCTGCTCCTCCATTCAATGTGATCATAGCTACTCATGCAAAGTCAGTATCCCACTCTCGCTTTCTCTTCCTACCCCTTGAACCCTTTAGCCACAATGGTCATATTCAGTTCCCTCTTGAATATATCCAACAAACTGGCCCCAACACCTTTCTGTGGTAGAAATTCCACAAGTTCCCAACTCTCTGAGAAAAGAAATTCTTCCTCATCTAAGTCCTGAATGGCTTACCCCTTATTCTTAGGCTGTGACCCCTAGTTCTGGACGTCCCCAACGTCGGGAACATCCTTCCTGCATCTAGCCTGTCCAGTCCCATCAGGATTTTATGTTTCTATGCGATCCCCTCTCATTCTTCTAAACTCCAGTGAGTACAAGACCATCGATCCATTCTTTCTTCATATGTCAGTCCTGCCATCCCGGGAATTAGTCTGATGAGCCTTCGCTGGACACCCTCAATAGCAAGAATATCCTTCCTCAGAGAAGGAGATCAAAACTGCACACAATACTCAAGGTGTGGTCTCACCAAGGCCCTGTATAATTGCAGCAAGATATCCCTACTCCGATACTCAAATCCTCTCGCTATGAAACCCAACATGCCATTAGATTTCCTCGCCACCTGCTGTACCTGCATGCCAACCTTCAGTGACTATTCCACCATCACACCCACGTCACGTTGCACTTCCCCTTTTCCTAAACTGCCTAACCTGCAATTAGACAGGATTTTCCAGCCCATTTGTGAATGGTGTTGGACAATTAACTGGAGGAGGAGGCTCCATGAATATCCCTTATTCTCAATAATGGGGAAGCTCAGTACGTCACTGTAAAAGTCATGGCTGAAGTATTTGCAACCACCTTCAGGCAGAAGTGATAAGTAGATGATCCAATTCACATCCTCCAGACGTCCCCAGCATCAGAAATATCAGTCTTCAGACAATTCGATGAACTCCCAAGAAATGGTTGAAGGCACGGGATACTGCAAAGGCTATGTGCCCTGACAACATTCGAGCAATCGTAGGGATTTGTACCCCAAAACTAACTGGGTAGCACAGTGGGTAGCACTGTTGCTTCACAGCTCCAGGTTCCCAGGTTCGATTCCCGGCTTAGGTCACTGTCTGTGCGGAATCTGCACGCTCTCCCCGTATCTGCGTGGGTTTCCTCCGGGTGCTCCGGTTTCCTCCCACAAGTCCCGAAAAAGTGCTGTTAGGTGAATGGGACATTCTGAATTCTCCCTCAGTGTACCCGAACAGGCGCCGGAACGTGGCGACTCTGGGCTTTTTACAGTAACTTCAATTCAGTGTTAATGTAAGCCGACTTGTGACAATAAAGATTATTATTATTAACTTCCAGCCAGGAGGATTCTCCGGTCACGCTAAAGTCCACCCACCCATGACAGGTTCACCGATAGCGTGGCAGACGAGCCATGCAAAAGCCTGTAGACTTTGGCAGGACCTGAAAATCCTGTCAGTGGCCAATGACTCGCCACATGCTCCGTGGGGAAAGTCCGCAGCGGGGGGGTGGGGGGTGGGGGGGTGGGGGGGGGGGGGGGGGGGGGGGGGCGCTGAAAATTCCAGCCATTATTTAAATAGATTATTTGTGCAACGGAGAGTTACTACATATGCTCAAAATAATGAAGGAGTTCAATAAGAGTGAATAAGGAGAAAGTGTTTCCACTGGCAGGAGGGTCCGGAAGCAGAGAACATAGACTTAAAGTAATTGGCAAAATATCCAGAGAGGAAATGAGAAGAGTGTTTTTAATGTGGCGAGTAGTTGGTCTGGAATGCACTGGCTGTCGGGGCCGATCCAATACTACGTTTCAAAGGAAACTGGATACATACCTGAAAAGGAAGAGTTTGCAAGACCATGGAGAGTGGGATTAATTGAATAGCTCTCTCAACAGGGGCTGTTTAGCACAGCACAGGGCTAAATCGCTGGCTTTTAAAGCAGACCAAGGCAGGCCAGCAGCACGGTTCGATTTCCGTACCAGCCTCCCCGAACAGGCACCGGAATGTGGCGACTAGGGGCTTTTCACAGCAACTTCATTTGAAGCCTACTTGTGACAATAAGCGATTTTCATTTCATTTCACAAGGCAGTTTGAGCATGATAAACCAAGTTAATACCTGCTGTACTGTATCCTTGTGTGAAATGTATCCAGTTCTTTCACTACCTCAATGATAGTTAACCTCAAATCACGGACAGTCATAAGATTTAAGAGTTTTATGTTGACAAGAATATCCACATTACCACACTGACAGTTCAGACATGTGACAAGTTAACAAAACCCCTCATCAGAACGTCAACTTGTCATTTCACAGATTTTCAGTGTTTCCAGCATTTTCTGTCTTGATTTCAGTTTTCCAATCACTAACGTCAATTTTTGTTAAATCAGTGACCCCACCCCAACAAAATTCTTATGCCTCATGAAACAGAAAACAGTCTTTCCCATTTCACCCACTAAAACCTGTAATCATTAAATAAAAAACTAGCCTGAACATTTCAATATTTGCATCAGGGAAATCGTCGCAGAATCTCAAGCCTCTCCTCTGACCTACAGAATCTCATTCTCGGTAAATCTGTGCTGAATATCCTGATGGTTTTAATGTTTCTTCTATGATGAGGACCTAAACGTGCACACACTACACCACTATGATTTAACCGTCGTCTTGTGCAAATGGATAAGGGCCTCCCGCCCTTGTATCAATGGCCCTATTTACAACTCCCGAATAAAACAGCAGACAATTGGAACACAGTGCTAATGAATGCAGTGTTTCATATTGCTTGGCTTCTGAGACTCAACATGCAATTAATAAAAGTACATAAAAACTTCAGCGTTGAATTCTCTGTTTGGCCCATTGAATTGGACTATGCTAATCTGAAATAGAAACAGGAGGAGGCCATTCAGCCTGTCAAATCTCTTCCACCATTCATTTGATCATGGCTGATCTTTATCTGAACTTATTTGGTTCCATAGGCATAACTAAAATCTATCATTCGCAATTTTAGCATTGTTAGTTTATTCCCAACCCCCATACTTCCACTACCCTTTATGTTTTGTTTCATTAATTTACCGGATGTGGGTGTCACTAGTTGGGCCAGCATTTATTGCCCATCCCTAGTTGCCATTCAGAAGGTACCTTCTGTGGTGGTATGATTAGCATAGCTGCCTCCCATTGGTGCAGAACACCGACTTACCATTGGCCCTGGTCGGTCATGTGCCTCTCGACCGGTTGGTTGAGACCAGTCATGTGACGGCTCCCCGATTGGTCGAGAGGCTGAGTTAACCCCCGCCTCCAGGGCGGGGTATAAATACCCAGTACTCCCGGCAGTCGTCCTTCTACTGTAATCGACCGCAGGGCTAACATCTAGCAGATTAAAGCCATACTTTTGTTCAGCAACTCGTCTTGCGTTCAATTGATGATACATCACCTTCTTGAACGGATGTAGTCTATGTGGTCTAGGTATACCTACAGTGCTGTTGGAGGGAGGATTTTGCCCTAACGACAGCGAAGGAACAGCCGATATATTTCCAAGTCAGGCTGGTAAGTGAGTTGGAGGGGAATCTCCAGGTGGTGGGGTTCCCAGGGAACAGGTAAAGAAGTGCTTCCTGACATCAGTCCTGAATGGCCCAGATCTAGTTTTAAGGTGGTACCGCTTTATTCTGGACTCTCTCGTTAGAGGAAATTGTTTCTCTTGAGCTGCTAAAAGCTACCCAAACAGTTGCTGTAACTACTTAGCAACGTAATTTTTGGTTCTGTACATACTCACGTTGACAATAATTTCCAAAGTATCCTGTGGCACAGTGTGTACAGTAAGGACCAGCATAGTGTGGTTTGCAATCACAACGTCGAGTGTAAGGATCGATGTAACAAGTGTTTGTTACTGTGCCCTGAACATTGCATTTACAATCTGAATGGAGAAAAAGCAAATGATGAAAAATCAATACTTCAGTACCAAAGCAAAACTGCCTATTAGTGTACATTGACATTTTCCACTCCAACGCTATTTCAGACATTCATTCCTCCTTGTAGGGAGCGGATCAGCGACCCCGTTGTGCCCGGTACAGATCTGGGTGCAATGGGTGAGCCGTACAAGGGCCACAAATCGGGTTCCACCGCTGGGCCGATCGTGAGTCACCTGACTTGCTCCGCTGGCGCAAGCTGGATGTCAACCTCGCTGGGGGGAGATATGCATATTTAACGAGCCTAATGAATTATTTAAATATCCAGATGTCGGATTCACTGTTCGCCTGGAACTTAGCGGCCGTGTTTGCGAGACCTCGCGGGGCACCGTTTAGTACTGGCCCACACAAATGTGAAGTCGGCACAACGCGTCTCAGGGGGTCTGGCAGGCCATTAGAGACCCCCGGGCGGTCAAACACAAGGCAGGGTGGTACCCCGGCACTACCCCTGGCACACGCACCTTGGCACTGCCAGAGTGCCTGGGTTGCACTGCTAGGGTTCCAGGGTCACTGCCAAGGTGCCAGACTGACCGTACCAGCGTGCCCAGGTGCCAGGTTGGCACTGCCAGGGACCAGGCCTGAGGGGGCCTTGACAATTGGAGGGGGAGTTGGGTGAGGGGGTGTTCCCAGGGGCCTCAACAAGGTTGGGGGGGGGGGGGGGCGGCTGAGGGGGGGGGGGGGGAGAAAAATCAGGGCTGCCGATCAAAATGGCGCCCTGATGAGAGAGCATCCGTTCCTGCTGGCAGCGCGGCCTCGTGGGAGGGGAGGGGGGGGGGGGGGCGAGGGGGAAGGAAAGCTCCACGAGGGCAAAGGGGGGGGGGGGAAAGGAAAGCTCCACGAGGGGAAAAAAAACAGCAAGTGACACTGAATACCGGGATGATTCTTGGCATCAAAGCCACCAAGAATCACCCTGTGCCAAATGTGCCCGAAAGTCGGCTTCATTTTAAGTCTGCTGAATTGCACCCATAGTCTTTAACAACATTGCACCACAATGTTGTGTTGATGCTGGGGAAGAGGTCCTGGCAAGTTTTGGACTTTCAAGTTCCGTTATGCTAATCCATAGCTTGATAACAAGTGGTTTAATGGTTGGGTTTTCATACACAATAAGCTCCTAATCTCCAGCTGGTATCTAAAGAAGAACATTTTGAGTTTGGCAACCCTCTAAATTTTTTCTGTGCTGCTACCCCCCTCCTGTTGTTTTGTTCCAGCTGGGTTGGCGAGGAAGTGACTTGCTCTAGACCTTCGTCAATGCCATTGTTAATTTTGCAACATGAGTGCAGTATCGTGGCGATTTCCCCACTGGGACCCATTCCTTCCTTGTCTCAGGTACGGGCAAGCTGATGTGTGTACAATACAGCATTGGCTACGAACTTGCAACAGGAGAGGGGTGAAATTCTAACTACATGGTACGATGTTACCACAGATCCTTTTACATCATTCATGAGCTGGGGAGACGGTGGCGTAGTGAGATTGTCACTCGGCTAATGGTGTGCGGACACGGGTTCAAATCCCACCATGGCAGCTGGTAGAATTGAAATTCAGTGACAAAAACATCTGGAATTGAAAGCTTGTCTCAGTAATGGTGACCATGAAACCATTATTGATTTTAGTGAAAACCCATTTGGTTCACCAGTGCCCCTGCAGAAGGAAATTCACCCTCCTGACCTGGTCAGACCCACAGCAATGCGGCTGACTCTGAACTGGCCTCTGAAATGGCCAATCAGACCACTCAATTCAAGGGCAATTAGAGATGGGCAACAAATGCTGACTTTGCCAGTCACACCCACATCCCATGTTAAACTTTTGAAAACTTGTTCTGTAATGACTGAATTCCACAGCAGAATTTCTTGAAAAATACTTTTTTCACCGACTAAATTACAGAATGGTTTCCATCTGGATCCTTTCAGATTGTTATTTGAAGAAATCTGGCACAAGAAAAACATACCTTTGTTTCCTTCACAAGAATATTTTCTTAACAGCAGAATGTTAGTAATGTGCTTTCCAGCACTTGGTGTCAATTAATTTCCTTCAGTTCAGAGCTGTCATCATTTTGTTCAAAGATAACATTTCATTTTAGTTTACTAGCTTTCAATGCAATCTTAAGCAGCTTGAAAATTCACAAGAACTGTTTCTGTGGGTAAGTAAATAACGATCCAGGTAACGATCTATTGACGTTGCCAGATTTACAGGGCTGAACTTCAGACCACTCAACCGTCAGGGACTGAGGTGGATGGGGCCTAAAAATGATAAGGCTGGCCACATGTTGGTTCCATGATAAGAACATAAGAACTAGGAGCAGGAGAAGGCCATCTGGCCCCTCGAGCCTGCTCCGCCATTCAATGAGATTGTGGCTGATCTTTTGTGGACTCAGCTCCACTTTCCGGCCCGAACACCATAACCCTCAATCCCTTTATTCTTCAAAAAACTATCTATCTTTATCTTAAAAATATTTAATGAAGGAGCCTCAACCGCTTCACTGGGCAAGGAATTCCATAGATTCACAACCCTTTGGGTGAAGAAGTTCCTCCTAAACTCAGTCCTAAATCTACTTCCCCTTATTTTGAGGCTGTGCCCCCTAGTTCTGCTTTCACCCGCCAGTAGAAACAACCTGCCCGCATCTATCCTATCTATTCCCTTCATAATTTTATATGTTTCTATAAGATCCCCCCTCATCGTTCTAAATTCCAACGAGCACAGTCCCAGTCTACTCAACCTCTCCTCATAATCCAACCCCTTCAGCTCTGGGATTAACCTAGTGAATCTCCTCTGCACACCCTCCAGTGCCAGTACGTCCTTTCTCAGGTAAGGAGAGCAAAACTGAACACAATACTCCAGGTGTGGCCTCACTAACACCGTGCACAATTGCAGCATAACCTCCCTAGTCTTAAACTCCATCCCTCTAGCAATGAAGGACAAAATTCCATTTGCCTTCTTAATCACCAGTTGCACCTGTAAACCAACTTTTTGCGATATCCTTTTGGATAGGTACATGGATTACGGTAGAATGATGGGGTGTAGATTAATTTGTTCTTAATCTAGAATAAAAGTTTGACGCAACATCGTGGGCCTATGGGCCTGTTCTGTGCTGTATTTTTCTATGTTCTATATTCTATAGATTACTCCTATCAGTGACTTTTTCGCCTTACTATTCCTGCTTTCCACCCAAATGGATTCAACCTTATCCTCCATAACACCAATGTCATCCCTTACTATTGCCCAGATGCCATCCTTAAATAACAGCTACACCACTTCCCTTACCATCCACTCTGTCCTTCTGATTAGTTTGATACCCTCGGATATTTAACTCCCAGTCGTGACCATCTTTTAACCATGTTTTAGTAATGGCCACTAAATCATAGTCATTCATGATGATTTGCGCCATCAACTCATTTACCTTATTCCGAATACTACGAGCACTCAGGTAAAGTGCACTTATGTTGGCTTTTATACCTCTGTTTTGAATCTTAACACCTGGATCAGTAACCTCTCCTAAGTTATATTTCCTCTTAACTTTTCTCCTAATTTTCCTTGTCGTTGAACCCATATCGTCATGTAGCAACCTGCTGCGTCGCTTACCATTTATCGTTTTACTTCCCGTTTTATTCCTTTCAGTATTACTGGGCCTATTCCCTGAGCCCCCCTCAGTCACTGGGCGGTATTCTCCGCTCCCGATAAAAATCGGGATGGCCGTTGTGAAATCGGCCGAGGTTGGCGACGGCCTCGGGGCCCGCTCCCCGCACCTAATTCACCCCCACCCGGGGGGTTGATGTCATCCGCATGCGTGGATGACATCAGCACGCAGACGGCACGAACCCGCGCATGCGCGGTGTCGTCTTTATCCACCGACACCCGGCAAGACGTGGCGGCTTGATCTTGCCGGGCGGCGGAGGGGAAAGAGTGCGTCCGTTTTGGACGCTGGCCCGACGATCGGTGGGCACCGACCGCGGGCCTGTCCCCTCCTGAGCACAGTCGTGGTGCTCCCGTCCCAATCGGGGCCCTAGATGCCCCAAACGGGCATCTGGCGCCCGTTTCACGAATGCAGCGACCAGGTGTGGTTGCTGCCGTGGTGAAACGGGAGTGAAGGGCCGGCCGCTCGGCCCATCGGGCTCGGAGAATCGCCGTTCGCCGTGAAAAACGGCGAGCGCCGATTTTTCCGAGCAGGGGGCGTAAAAAATGTCGGGAGGCCCTCCCACGATTTTTTTAAATGACAATTGACAATGGTTTCATGGTCATCATTAAACTTTTTATTGAGTTTTAACCCCACCACCTGCCGTGGTGAGATTTGAACCCAGGTCCCCAGATCATTGTCATGGGTCTCTGGATTACTAGTCCAGCGACAATTCCACTGCGCCACCGCCTCCCCTGTTTGTTAAGAGTGTTATCAACCAGGGATGAAGGGTGATTGCAGCAGGTTAACTCTCTGGAGACAGGCACTGTTGCAAATAGAACGATAGCAGACTTCATTCTATGAGAAGATTTATTGAACTAATCTCAGGTTGTCTGCCTTCAGAGAGGAAACTCATGACATAGTCACATGACTACAGGGAGCCTGAGGTGTCAATGAGACTGGTTACATATCAAAACCTAACAGGCACCTAGTACCAGGTTGGCCTGCAAGCTTCTCCTGTGTACCTGAGTTGTGGTACAGACAAAGGCTGTCCTGCATCAGGGCTCTACCCCCTTGCCTTCCCTTCCCTCCACCGCCATCTCCCTCACCCCCACCAATGACCCTTGCCACAGTAGGGGCCTGGTTGCTTTTTTAAAGTGAGGAAAGAAAGTTGCTGAAAGAGCAACCTCCAACCTTACCTTCAGCCAGGTGTGCCTCCGAAGCTGGAAGGCGTCTGATTTGTCCTCCAGCTTCTAAAGCCCACCCGCCACTCAATCGGGCAGGGAACCTGTTTCCATGTTAACTAAGGAAGCATCGCAGTGCAAACTCCAATGAGTGACCTTTTCCTCCCAGATTTGGGAGCTGGAATTTAAAATGGCGAGATGGGGGGGAATATTGGTAATGTTACGGGAATAGTTACCCAGAAGACAAGCTAATGCTCTGGGTACATGGGTTCAAATCCTACCAAAACTGCAGGTACAGTTTGAATTCGAAAATAAATCTGGAATATAAAGATAGTCTCAGTAATGGAAACTATCATCAAATTGTTGGAATAAAACCCATCTGGTTTACCAATGTCCTTTAGGGTCCTCTGCCATCCTTAACTGGTCTGGCGTCAACGTGGCTCCAGGTACAGCGATTTCCCTATGAAATGGCCAAGTGAGTCATTTGGTTCAAGGGCAATTAAGGACGGGCAACAAATGCTGACGCAGCCAGAAACACCCACATCCCACAAAAGAATTAGCGTAGCAACCCTGGCTTCTGCTTCCTACTCCTGAAGCAAAGATTAAGCCGCAATATCTTTGCTCGAATGTAATTTATCGTTGAAAGGAGTTGGCAGAAATTGATCATAGAATCATAAAATTCTAAATACTTACTTTGGAAATCTCCAGACGATGGGACGACAGTTACCGGATGAGAGGTGGAGTAAACAGGAAAAGCTGGAAGAAAACACGCTCACCGTTAAAACACATCACGTGTAAATTAAAGATCTCTTATACATATTAAGGGTTATCATGCCACGGAAGGAATTAATTTTTATTTCCAACTTTGATCCCTTATTGCTCCTCTCTGTGAATGTGTTGGTATGTGCTGAAGTACATTTCTGAAAGATGCCCGTGGTACTATATCCTTAAGATGCGGTGTCTGGAACTGATCGGGTACCACAGCACTGGTTTCACTGGGTCTTTGTATCAGTGATGTATCATTTATCATAGAATAGAATCCCTACAGTGCAGAAGGAGGCCATTCAGACCATCGAGTCTGCATTGACCTACTGAAAGAGCACCCTACATAGACCCAGTCCGCCGTCCCATAACTCCACCTAACTTGCACATTCCTGGACACTAAGGGGTAATTTATCATGGCCATTCCACTTATCCTGCACATCTTTGGACTGTGGGAGGAAACCGGAGCACCCGGAGGAAACCCACGCAGTCACGGGGAGAATGCACAAACTCCACACAGTCACCCGAGGGTGGAATTGAACCTGGGTCCCTGGAACTGTGAGACAGCAGTGCTAACCACTTTGCCACCGTGATCTCCACCCACTTGTCCTCTATTTCTCTAAATAGAAAGGTTAGCAATCCATTAGAATTTCTGATTGTTTTCTGTACTTGTTCATGACATAGATCTATGCATCTGGACAACTAAGTCCCCACACGCTGGTCTAAAGTTCCATAGAGCAGTGCTTCTCAAAGTGTGGTACGCGTACCGGTGCCGGTACTCGAGCCATCGTCTGCCGGTACTTGGAGTGTTTCCAGAAAAGAAAGAGACAGTAATCCTGGATTGGCTTGTTTCGCTTACCGGTCCCTGGCACATTGAAAAAACAAACTGCCGGTACACCACATCAGATAGTTTGAGATGCACTGCTATAGAGCATCCCTTTCAAGAGCCCGTCAGAATCGTTAGCCAGAGGAGACTATTTAAAAAATATTGGTTCATGGGATGTTGGTGTTGCTGGCTAGGCCAGCATTTATTGCCCAAGTCTAATTGCCCTGGAGAAAGTATGGTGAGTTGCCTTTTGAACTGCTGCATTCCATGTGATGTAAGTACTTCCGCTGTGCCGGTAGCAAGGAATTTCCAGGACTTTGACCCAACGACAATGAAGAAATGGCAATATATTTCAAAGTCAGGATGGTGAGTGGCATGGAGGGGAACTGGTGGTGTTCACATGTATCTTTTGCTCTTGTCCTTCTAGATGGTCATGGGTTTGGTAGGTGCACAATAAGGAGCCTTGGGGAGTTCCTGCAGTGCATCTTGTAGATGGTATTGTATGTTGGTAGTGTTGGGACTGAATGTGTGTGGATGGGGTGCCAATGAAGAGGGTTGATTTGTCCTGGATGGTGTCGAGCTTCTTGAGTGTGGTTGGAGTTGCACTCATCCAGGCAAGTGGAGAATATTCCATCACACTCCTGACTTGTACCTTGTAGATGGCGAACAGGCTTTGGGGACTCAGGAGGTGAGCTAATTGCCGCAGGATTCCAAGCCTCTGACCTGTACATGCAGCCACAGTATTAATATTCGGGCAGCACGGTAGCTTAGTGGTTAGCACAATTGCTTCACAGCTCCAGGGTCCTAGGTTCGATTCCCGGCTTGGGTCACTGTCTGTGCGGAGTCTGCACATCCTCCCCGTGTGTGCGTGGGTTTCCTCCGGGTGCTCCGGTTTCCTCCCTCAGTCCAAAGATGTGCAGGTTAGGTGGATTGGCCATGCTAAATTGCCCTTAGTGCCCAAAATTGCCCTTAGTGTTAGGTGGGGTTACTGGGTTATGGAGATGGAGTGGAGGTGTGGGCTTGGGTAAGGTGCTCTTTCCAATCCCGCTTTTCCTCATATCCTTTGATCCTCTTCGCCCTAAGTGTTATATCGAACTGTTTCTTAAAAACATTGGCCACAACTGCTTCCTATGGTAATGAATTCCACAGGCCGACCACTCTCTGGGTGAAGAAATTTCTCCTCATCTCTGTCCTAAATGGTCTACCCCGTATCCTCAGACTGTGACCCCTGGTTCTGGACACACCCCCCCCCCCCCCCCCCCCCCCCCCCACCATCGGGAACATACTTCCTGCATCTACTCTGTCCAGTTCTGTTAGAATTTTATCGTTTTCTTTGAGATCTCCCCTCATTCTTCTGAACTCCAGCAAATACAATCCTAACCGATTCAATCTCTCCTCATACGTCAGTCCCACCATCCCAGGAATTAGTCTGGTAAACCTTCGCTGCACTCCCTCCAGAGCAAGAATATCCTTCCTCAAGAGAGGAGTCCAAAACTGCCCACAATACTCCAGGCGAATCCTCTCGCAATGAAGGCCAACATACCATTTGCCTTCTTTACCACCTGCTGTACTCACATGATTACCTTCAGCGACTGGTGTACGAGGACACCCAGGTCCCGTTGCACATTCCCCTCTCCTAATTTATGGCCATTCAGACAATAGTCCCGCTTCTCGTTTTTGCTACCAGAGTGGATAACCTCACATTTATCCATTATACTGCATCCTGTACCAGCCTCCCCGGACAGGCGCCGGAAGGTGGCGACTAGCGGCTTTTCACAGTAACTTCATTGAAGCCTACTCGTGACAATAAGCGATTTTCATTTCATTTCTTTTTTCATTTTCATCTGCCACTCATTTGCTCACTCACTCAATTTGTCCAAATCACACTGAAACATGGATGAGAACTAACGCTGGTGTCTTCCGATAATTAATACTGTGTGTCTGCGAGGGTCTCACCCCCACAACCCAAAGATGTGCAGGGTAGGTGAATTGGATACTCTAAATTGCCCCTCAATTGGGAAAAAAAAAGAATTGGGCACTCAAAATTAAAAAAATATACATATATCTTATTGTGAGGTTATCTGTTCCACAAGGGAGTCATATTCTTTATCCACAACTTTGGCAACTAAATCGGTAGGTTTGTGGGAACCAAGAGGAAATATTAGGGAGGAATACTAGGATGCACAAAATACGGGGAAAAAACATGAGGGGTGGGATTCTCCGACCCCCTGCCGGGTCGGAAAATCCCCGGGGGGCGGCGTGAATCCCGCCCCGCCACTCTGACGCCGGCTGCTGTATTCTCCGGCGCCGGTTTGCGGGCGGGGGCAGGGTTTACGCCGTGCCAGTCGCCGGCCGAAAGGCCGTCATTTCCTGGCTAGTCCCACCGTCATGAAATGGACATGGTCCATCACGAAGGGGGAGGGGTGACGGTATTGGTTAGGGAAGGGGGAGGGGTGACGGTATTGGTTAGGGAAGGGGGAGGGGTGACGGTATTAGAACATAGAGCATAGAACAGTACAGCACAGAACAGGTCCTTCGGCCCTCAATGTTGTGCCGACCAATGATCACCCTACTCAAACCCACATATCCACCCTATACCCGGAACCCAACAATCCCCCCATTAACCTTACACTGCGGGCAATTTAGCATGGCCAATCCACCTAACCCGCACATCTTTGGACTGTGGGAGGAAACCGGAGCACCCGGAGGAAACCCACGCACACACGGGGAGGACGTGCAGACTCCACACAGACAGTGACCCAGCCGGGAACCGAACCTGGGACCCTGGAGCTGTGAAGCATTTATGCTAACCACCATGCTACCGTGCTGCTGGTTAGGGAAGGGGGAGGGGTGGTATTGGTTAGGGAAGGGGGAGGGGTGGTATTGGTTAGGGAAGGGGAGGGGTGACGGTATTGGTTAGGGAAGGGGGAGGGGTGACGGTATTGGTTAGGGAAGGGGGAGGGGTGACGGTATTGGCTAGGGAAGGGGGAGAGGTGACGGTATTGGTTAGGGAAGGGGAGGGGTGACGGTATTGGTTAGGGAAGGGGGAGGGGCAATATTGGTTTGGGAAGGGGAGAGGTGACAGTATTGGTTAGGGAAGGGGGAGGGGTGACGGTATTGGTTAGGGAAGGGGAGGGGTGACGGTATTGGTTAGGGAAGGGGGAGGGGTGACGGTATTGGTTAGGGAAGGGGTGACGGTATTGGTTAGGGAAGGGGGAGGGGCGGCGTTGGTTAGGGAAGGGGAGGGGCGGTATTGGTTAGGGAAGGGGGAGGGGTGGTATTGGTTAGGGAAGGGGGAGGGGTGGTATTGGTTAGGGAAGGAGGAGGGGTGACGGTATTGGTTAGGGAAGGGGGAGGGGCGGTATTGGTTAGGGAAGGGGGAGGGGTGGCGGTATTGGTTAGGGAAGGGGGAGGGGTGGTATTGGTTAGGGAAGGGGGAGGGGCGGTATTGGTTAGGGAAGGGGGAGGGGTGGCGGTATTGGTTAGGGAAGGGGGAGGGGTGGTATTGGTTAGGGAGGGGGAGGGGTGGTGGTATTGGTTAGGGAAGGAGGAGGGGTGACGGTATTGGTTAGGGAAGGGGGAGGGTGGTATTGGTTAGGGAAGGGGGAGGGGGTGACGGTATTGGTTAGGGAAGGGGAAGGGTGGTATTGGTTAGGGTAGGGGGAGGGGTGACGGTATTGGTTAGGGAAGGGGTGGGGTGGTGGTATTGGTTAGGGAAGGGGGAGGGGTGGTATTGGTTAGGGAAGGGGAGGGGTTGTATTGGTTAGGGAAGGGGGAGGGGTGGCGGTATTGGTTAGGGAAGGGGGAGGGGTGGCGGTATTGGTTAGGGAAGGGGGGGGGGTGGTATTGGTTAGGGAAGGGGGAGGGGTGACGGTATTGGTTAGGGAAGGGGAGGGGTGACGGTATTGGTTAGGGAAGGGGAGGGGTGACGGTATTGGTTAGGGAAGGGGGAGGGTGACGGTATTGGCTAGGGAAGGGGGAGGGATGACGGTATTGGTTAGGGAAGGGGGAGGGGTGACGGTATTGGTTAGGGAAGGGGGAGGGGCGATATTGGTTTGGGAAGGGGAGGGATGACGGTATTGGTTAGGGAAGGGGGAGGGGTGATGGTATTGGTTAGGGAAGGGGGAGGGTGGGTATTGGTTAGGGAAGGGGGAGGGGCGGCGTTGGTTAGGGAAGGGGAGGGGCGGTATTGGTTAGGGAAGGGGAGGGGCGGTATTGGTTAGGGAAGGGCGCGGGGCGGTATTGGTTAGGAAGGGGAGGGGTGATGGTATTGGTTAGGGAAGGGGGAGGGGTGGCGGTATGGTTAGGGAAGGGGGAGGGGTGGTGGTATTGGTTAGGGAAGGGGAGGGGTGGCGGTATTGGTTAGGGAAGGGGGAGGGGTGGCGGTATTGGTTAGGGAGGGGGAGGGGTGGTGGTATTGGTTAGGGAAGGGAGGGGTGACGGTATTGGTTAGGGAGGGGGGGGGGTGGTATTGGTTAGGGTAGGGGGAGGGGGGTGACGGTATTGGTTAGGGAAGGGGAGGGGTGACGGTATTGGTTAGGGAAGGGGAGGGGTGGTGGTATTGGTTAGGGAAGGGGGGAGGGGTGACGGTATTGGTTAGGGAAGGGGGAGGGGCGGTATTGGTTAGGGAAGGGGGGGGGGTGGTATTGGTTAGGGAAGGGGGAGGGGTGACGGTATTGGTTAGGGAAGGGGGAGGGGTGGTATTGGTTAGGGAAGGGGGAGGGGTGACGGTATTGGTTAGGGAAGGGGGAGGGGTGGTATTGGTTAGGGTAGGGGGAGGGGTGATGGTATTGGTTAGGGAAGGGGGAGGGGTGGTATTGGTTAGGGAAGGGGGAGGGGTGGCGGTATTGGTTAGGGAAGGGGGAGGGGTGACGGTATTGGTTAGGGAAGGGGGAGGGGTGACTGTATTGGTTAGGGAAGGGGAGGGGTGACGGTATTGGCTAGGGAAGGGGGAGGGATGACGGTATTGGTTAGGGAAGGGGGAGGGGTGACGGTATTGGTTAGGGAAGGGGGAGGGGCGATATTGGTTTGGGAAGGGGAGGGGTGACGGTATTGGTTAGTGAAGGGGGAGGGGTGATGGTATTGGTTAGGGAAGGGGGAGGGGTGGTATTGGTTAGGGAAGGGGGAGGGGTGGTATTGGTTAGGGAAGGGGGAGGGGCGGCGTTGGTTAGGGAAGGGGAGGGGCGGGTATTGGTTAGGGAAGGGGAGGGGCGGTATTGGTTAGGGAAGGGGAGGGGCGGTATTGGTTAGGGAAGGGCGCGGGGCGGTATTGGTTAGGGAAGGGGAGGGGTGATGGTATTGGTTAGGGAAGGGGGAGGGGTGGCGGTATTGGTTAGGGAAGGGGGAGGGGTGGCGGTATTGGTTAGGGAAGGGGGAGGGGTGGCGGGTATTGGTTAGGGAAGGGGGAGGGGTGGCGGTATTGGTTAGGGAGGGGGAGGGGTGGTGGTATTGGTTAGGGAAGGGGGAGGGGTGACGGTATTGGTTAGGGAAGGGGGAGGGGTGGTATTGGTTAGGGAAGGGGGAGGGGGTGACGGTATTGGTTAGGGAAGGGGAGGGGTGACGGTATTGGTTAGGGAAGGGGGAGGGGTGGTATTGGTTAGGGAAGGGGGAGGGGTGACGGTATTGGTTAGGGAAGGGGGAGGGGGCGGTATTGGTTAGGGAAGGGGGGGGGGTGGCGGTATTGGTTAGGGAAGGGGGAGGGGTGACGGTATTGGTTAGGGAAGGGGGAGGGGTGGTATTGGTTAGGGAAGGGGGAGGGGTGACGGTATTGGTTAGGGAAGGGGGAGGGGTGGTATTGGTTAGGGAAGGGGAGGGGTGACGGTATTGGTTAGGGAAGGGGGAGGGGTGGTATTGTTAGGGAAGGGGGAGGGTGGCGGTATTGGTTAGGGAAGGGGGAGGGGTGGTATTGGTTAGGGAAGGGGGAGGGGTGGCGGTATTGGTTAGGGAAGGGGAGGGGTGACGGTATTGGTTAGGGAGGGGGAGGGGTGGTGGTATTGGTTAGGGAAGGGAGAGGGGTGACGGTATTGGTTAGGGAAGGAGGGGGGTGACGGTATTGGTTAGGGAAGGGGGAGGGGTGGTATTGGTTAGGGTAGGGGGGAGGGGGTGACGGTATTGGTTAGGGAGGGGAGGGGTGGTATTGGTTAGGGAAGGGGAGGGGTGACGGTATTGGTTAGGGAAGAGGGAGGGGTGACGGTATTGGTTAGGGAAGGGGGAGGGGTGACGGGAATTGGCTAGGGAAGGGGGAGGGGTGACGGTATTGGTTAGGGAAGGGGAGGGGGTGACGGTATTGGTTAGGGAAGGGGGAGGGGCGATATTGGTTTGGGAAGCGGAGGGGTGACAGTATTGGTTAGGGAAGGGGTGAGGGGTGACGGTATTGGTTAGGGAAGGGGGAGGGGTGACGGTATTGGTTAGGGAAGGGGGAGGGGTGACGGTATTGGTTAGGGAAGGGGGAGGGGTGACGGTATTGGTTAGGGAAGGGGGAGGGGTGGTATTGGTTAGGGTAGGGGGAGGGGGTGACGGTATTGGTTAGGGAAGGGGAGGGGTGACGGTATTGGTTAGGGAAGGGGGAGGGGTGGTGGTATTGGTTAGGGAAGGGGGAGGGGTGACGGTATTGGTTAGGGAAGGGGGAGGGGCGGTATTGGTTAGGGAAGGGGGCGGGGTGGCGGTATTGGTTAGGGAAGGGGGAGGGGTGACGGTATTGGTTAGGGAAGGGGGAGGGGTGGTATTGGTTAGGGAAGGGGGAGGGGTGACGGTATTGGTTAGGGAAGGGGGAGGGGTGGTATTGGTTAGGGTAGGGGAGGGGTGACGGTATTGGTTAGGGAAGGGGGAGGGGTGGTATTGGTTAGGGAAGGGGGAGGGGTGGCGGTATTGGTTAGGGAAGCGGGAGGGGTGGTATTGGTTAGGGAAGGGGGAGGGGTGGCGGTATTGGTTAGGGAAGGGGAGGGGTGACGGTATTGGTTAGGGAGGGGGAGGGGTGGTGGTATTGGTTAGGGAAGGGAGAGGGGTGACGGTATTGGTTAGGGAAGGAGGGGGGGTGACGGTATTGGTTAGGGAAGGGGGAGGGGTGGTATTGGTTAGGGTAGGGGGAGGGGGTGACGGTATTGGTTAGGGAAGGGGAGGGGTGGTATTGGTTAGGGAAGGGGAGGGGTGACGGTATTGGTTAGGGAAGGGGGAGGGGTGACGGTATTGGTTAGGGAAGGGGGAGGGGGTGACGGGAATTGGCTGGGGAAGGGGGAGGGGTGACGGTATTGGTTAGGGAAGGGGAGGGGTGACGGTATTGGTTAGGGAAGGGGGAGGGGCGATATTGGTTTGGGAAGCGGAGGGGTGACAGTATTGGTTAGGGAAGGGTGAGGGGTGACGGTATTGGTTAGGGAAGGGGGAGGGGTGACGGTATTGGTTAGGGAAGGGGGAGGGGTGACGGTATTGGTTAGGGAAGGGGGAGGGGTGACGGTATTGGTTAGGGAAGGGGGAGGGGTGATGGTATTGGTTAGGGAAGGGGGAGGGGCGGCGTTGGTTAGGGAAGGGGAGGGGCGGTATTGGTTAGGGAAGGGGGAGGGGCGGTATTGGTTAGGGAAGGGCGCGGGGCGGTATTGGTTAGGGAAGGGGGAGGGGTGGTATTGGTTAGGGAAGGGGGAGGGGTGGTATTGGTTAGGGAAGGGGGAGGGGTGGTATTGGTTAGGGAAGGGGGAGGGGTGACGGTATTGGTTAGGGAAGGGGGAGGAGTGTTATTGGTTAGGGAAGGGGGCGGGGTGGCGGTATTGGTTAGGGAAGGGGAGGGGTGGTATTGGTTAGGGTAGGGGGAGGGGGTGACGGTATTGGTTAGGGAAGGGGAGGGGTGGTATTGGTTAGGGAAGGGGGAGGGGTGACGGTATTGGTTAGGGAAGAGGGAGGGGTGACGGTATTGGTTAGGGAAGGGGGAGGGGTGATGGTATTGGTTAGGGAAGGGGGAGGGGTGACGGTATTGGTTTGGGAAGGGGGAGGGGTGGTATTGGTTAGGGAAGGGGAGGGGTGACGGTATTGGTTAGGGAAGGGGGAGGGGCGGTATTGGTTAGGGAAGGGGGCGGGGCGGTATTGGTTAGGGAAGGGGGAGGGGCGGTATTGGTTAGGGAAGGGGGAGGGGTGGTATTGGTTAGGGAAGGGAGAGGGGTGACGGTATTGGTTCGGGAAGGGGGAGGGGCGGTATTGGTTAGGGAAGGGGGAGGGGTGACGGTATTGGTTAGGGAAGGGGGAGGGGTGACGGTATTGGTTAGGGACGGGGGAGGGGTGGCGGTATTGGTTAGGGAAGGGGGAGGGGTGACGGTATTGGTTAGGGAAGGGGAGGGGTGACGGTATTGGTTAGGAAAGGGGGAGGGGTGACGGTATTGGTTAGGGACGGGGGAGGGGTGACGGTATTGGTTAGGGAAGGGGAGGGGTGACGGTATTGGTTAGGGAAGGGGGAGGGATGACGGTATTGGTTAGGGAAGGGGGAGGGGTGGCGGTATTGGTTAGGGAAGGGGGAGGGGTGGTATTGGTTAGGGAAGGGGGAGGTGTGGCGGTATTGGTTAGGGAAGGGGGAGGGGTGACGGTATTGGTTAGGGAAGGGGAGAGGTGGCGGTATTGGTTAGGGAAGGGGGAGGGGTGGCGGTATTGGTTAGGGAAGGGGGAGGGGCGGTATTGGTTAGGGAAGGGGGAGGGGCGGTATTGGTTAGGGAAGGGGGCGGGGCGGTATTGGTTAGGGGAGGGGCGGTATTGGTTAGGGAAGGGGGCGGGGCGGTATTGGTTAGGGAAGGGGGAGATTAGGGAAGGGGAGGGGTGATGGTATTGGTTAGGGAAGGGGGAGGGACGGTATTGGTTAGGGAAGGGGAGGGGCGGTATTGGTTAGGGAAGGGGGAGATTAGGGAAGGGGAGGGGTGACGGTATTGGTTAGGGAAGGGGGAGGGGCGGTATTGGTTAGGGAAGGGGGAGATTAGGGAAGGGGAGGGGTGACGGTATTGGTTAGGGAAGGGGAGGGGCGGTATTGGTTAGGGAAGGGGGAGGGGTGACGGTATTGGTTAGGGAAGGGGAGGGGTGACGGTATTGGTTAGGGAAGGGGGAGGGGCGGTATTGGTTAGGGAAGGGGGAGGGGCGGTATTGGTTAGGGAAAGGGGAGGGGCGGTATTGGTTAGGGAAGGGGGAGGGGTGCCAGTGTTGGTTAGGGAGAAAGAGGATGTCCAAGAGGATTCAAGAGAGAATCAATTTGACTCGAGCTCAGTAACAAAAAGAGTGGATACCAATAGTTGACAAGGCAAAGGGACCAGTTTTTAAAAAAATTTAGAATGCCCAATTAATTTTTTCCAATTAAGGGGCAATTTAGCGTGGCCAATTCACCTAGCCTGCACATCTTTGGGCTGTGAGGGCGAAACCCACACAGACACGGGGAGAATGTGCAAATTCCACACGGACAGTGACCCAGAGCTGGGATCGAACCTGGGACCTCGGCGCCATGAGGCAGCAGTGCTAACTCACTGCGCCACCGTGCTGCCCACAAAGGGACCAGTTGAGATGTTTCCAAGGACATTGAAGGAAGTGAGAGTGGAAATTCCAGGGACCCTGGACATAATCTTCCCGTCTTCTCTAAACTCAGGGGAGGTGCCAGAGGACTGGAGAGTTGTAAATGTTACGCCCTTGTTGAAAGAAGCTTGTAAGGATAACCCCAGCAATTACAGAGCAGTCAGTGTAACATCAGTGGTGGACAAGCTTCTAGAAACTATTCGGGATAGAATTAGTAGTCACATGGAAAAATATGGATTGATTAGGAAGAGCCAGCATTCTATGTCTTTCTGTGCCAATCTGCAAATGGTATGAATATGTGTATTAAATTTGTATTTTCCGTCTTAGCTATAGTCAATGCCGACTAACTCCATCCAAAATGAAAAATGAAATGAAATGAAAATCGCTTATTGTCACGAGTAGGCTTCAAATGAAGTTATTGTGGAAAGCCCCTAGTCGCCACATTCCGACACCTGTCCGGGGAGGCTGGTACGGGAATCGAACCGTGCTGCTGGCCTGCTTGGTCTGCTTTAAAAGCCAGCGATTTAGCCCAGTGAGCTAAACCAGCCAAGGTGCCTGCCTAGCTGATAGGATCAAGACTTGGAGGACAACTGAGATTGCCACATTAGTACGAGGTCCGTGTCCTGAGTGAATTTCAATGTCGAAAATGTAAGTGTGCACAACATGCTTAAATCAGAGATCAGATCCGCATCGCTGGATTACCGGTGTCAACTTCTCCAACTGGAATAGACAAAATATTAGATAGCTCACATTGCCAGTTGCTGGGACTGAGGAGAAGGGTATTTAGCCATGTCTGTGAACAAGATGAATCCTTAAAGACATTTGGATCAAGCTGTAATACGTACAAAGGCACTGAGGGAAGTTGTAATATCCATGGGAACATCTATCGCAGTGTTGACCACTGAATTGAGGTTTGCAGAGACATACACCTGTTGTTCCATCACATCCGTCTGTGAATTCAGGATTACACCTGCAGGCTGAAGAGAATAAGAACCATTTACAGGCTTTATTGAAAAGCAAATTCAAAACTCTCATGCATCTGTTCATTTCTCTGAGAAAATGCTGGAATAACTCAGTGGAATGTATGGAACGATCTGCCTGGACTGTACACAGAACAATACTTTCCACTATACCTCAGTACACCTGACAATAAATCAAATCCAATCCAATTCTAACCCAAAATCCAATCCAATCCTTTCCCAAACTTCTCCACCTTTCCTCCTTTCAGATCCATCTCTTTGACAAAGTTTTTGGTTGCTATTCCAATATTTCCCTCCGCGGTTAGGTGCAAACTTTTGTTGATAATAGCTCATATGAAGCACCTTGGGACGATTTACTATGTAAAGGCACCATATAAATGCAAAATGTTGTCTGTTCGGCACAGGTAATTAAACGGAGATAATCAATGTAACAATGGATGAACCTCGACAAAAAAAAAACCCTCATTCCTCTCCAGACCCTCCTTGCAAAGGCACATTCCACAAGGAAGTGGTCAACAGTCTCTCCCCCACCACAGTCACCTCGAGGGCAACGTGAAGATGGGGTGAGACTCCGGGCATGCAGGAAGGATCTGAAGGGGAGGGCCTTTCTCACCACCTGCCAAGCCAGACCTTGGTGCTTGTTGAAAATTCTGAGGAATTCTGATGAGGAATTCTGCCAAATGATCTTGACAGTCTGCTCAGGGAACCGTCTAACAGGATCCACCATCTCCTAATCTGGAAGGGCCTCTGTGACGTTACGTGCAGACCATTGCCTGATGGACTTATGCTCAAAGGTGTTTCTATCAGGATTAGGGTGATGTTGAACAAGCTTTCTGATTCCCACCCATTGATTGAAACCATGCTGCTGATGTTTGTGTAGAGCAGTTGGATCCAATTGCAGATGCCCTCCCCAAATCCCATTTTATAGCTGTGCAACATTCCAAAGCCATCTGGTCCAGCCTGATGAAGCAAGTGTCCACCCTCCTGCCCTGTATGTAGGCAATCATATTCCTGTGTAGCGCAAGATCTTCCTCCTGGGTACAGCACAGGCTTGGTGGATCACCTACTCCAGAGTAGACTTGACCAGATTAGCAATGACCCTGGATTTAATTTTATCATTCAACAAAGAAATGGGTCACCAACTCTAATTTCTTCCCTTTCCCCCTTCCCTTATAGATGAGGGTAATGATGTTTTCCTCATGGACTCTGATATGCTACCGGCTAGAAGAATACTCTCAACTCCCACCAACAGGTCTAGACCAGTCCAGTCCCATAGAGCCGAATACAATTCATCCGATAAGCCAACGCTTCTGAAAGTTTTACTCTTCACGAATGAATCAAGGGCAATAGTCATCTAGAGTTCACGGTGTGTCCAGGCTCTGCCGCTCGTTGTCCTTAAAGACCTCTGTGATAGAGGACAGGAAGGATTGGGAGACCATGCTGGCGGTGGCCGTCAAGTCATACGAGCAGCATAAAAGGATCTGCTGATCCTTAAAATGTCAGACTGCAATGACTTTACTCAGCCATCTTCTTCCTTCAGGCTCACAGAGCTCGCTGTGTGTACCTTTTGGACGAAGAAATGCGAGCACATCTCATCCTGCTTCAGGGAGCGGACTCTGGACTATCTTGGGAATATCTTGGGAGCCTCTGCAGCAAAGAGTGAAACTTGCTGACTCTTCAACTCCTGGAGATTCTCCTGGATATCCAGCCCCATAGGCTGCAGTCCAAGCAGATTCTGGGTGCTTTTGTAGAATTGGGATATTTCCCCTCGTCTCTCTCTCGCCTTCTGAACCCCTTTGAGAAAGAAGAACCTCTTGATGTTCTTCCATCAGTGTTTCAGGGACTCCAAGAGTGGTTTCACAATTCCTCAACCTCTGTAATACCTTTTCAATTCCTCAGTGTTGACTGGGGTCAATAGGTTTAGGTTCAGCTTCCATATTCCGCTGCCAATCCCCTCGTCCTCCTGTAGGCTGTATTTCTTCAAACGCTGATTCTGCTCACCTTCTAATTATTCTTCTGAACTGCTCGGTAAGAAACTGCTAATCTATCCACAGACATATCTTTTAACTAGACTGAGATGCTTGATTTCTGCTCACATTTCGAACTAACTCACAGGTTATTCTGCTTTTCTGCAAAATGCCTAATAGAAGATAGAACAGTACAGCACAGTACAGGCCCTTCGGCCCACAATGTTGTGCCGACCATTTATCCGAATCTAAGTTCAATCTAACCTACACCCCTTCAATTTACTGCTGTCCATGTGCCTGTCCAAGAGTCGCTTAAATATCCCAAATGACTCTGACTCCACCACCTCTGCTGGCAGTGCATTCCACACACCCACCACTCTCTGTGTAAAGAACCGACCTCTGACATCTCCCCTCTACCTTCCTCCAATCACCTTAAATTATGTCACCTCGTGACAGCCATTCCCGCCCTGGGGAAAAGTCCCTGGCTATCCACTCTATCCATGCCTCGCATCACCCGGTTCACCTCTATTAAGTCACCTCTCTTCCTTCTTTGCTTCAGTGAGAAAAGCCCTAGCTCCCTCAACTTTTCTTCATAAGACATGCCCTCCATTTCCAGGCAGCATCCTGGTAAATCTCCTCTGCAGCCTCTCCAAAGCATCCACATCCTCCCTATAATGAGGCAACCAGAACTGGACACAATATTCCAAGTGTAGTCTAACCAGGGTTTTATAAAGCTGCAGCAAAACCTCAAGGTTCTTAAACTCAATCCCCCTGTTAATGAAAGCCAACACACCATACGCCTTCTTAACAACCCTATCAACCTGGGTGGCAACTTTGAGGGATCTATGAACGTGGACCCCAAGATCCCTCTGTTCCTTCACACTTTCAAGAATCCTGCATTTAACCCTGTATTCAGCATTCAAATTCAACCTTCCAAAATGAATCACTTCACATTTTTCTACAAAGAACAAAGAAAAGTACAACACAGGAACAGGCCCTTCGGCCCTCCAAGCCTGCGCTGACCATGCTGCCCGTCTGAACTAAAATCTTCTACACTTCCGGGGTCCGTATCCCTCTATTCCCATCCTATTCATGTATTTGTCAAGGTGCCCCTTAAATGTCACTATCGTCCCTGCTTCCACCACCTCCTCTGGCAGCAAGTTCCAGGCACCCATTACCCTCTGTGTAAAAAACGTACTTCGTACATCTCCTCTAAACCTTGCCCCTTGCACCTTATACCTATGCCCCCTAGTAAAAGGTTGAACTTCATCTGCCACTTCTCAGCCCAGCTCTGAATCCTGTCAATGACCTGTGGTAACCTGCAACAGCCCTCGACACTATCTACAACTGTTTAGGGGCTGTTTAGCACACTGGACTAAATCGCTGGCTTTGAAACCAGACCAAGCAGGCCAGCAGCACGGTTCGATTCCCGTAACAGCCTCCCCGAACAGGCGCCGGAATGTGGCGACTAGGGGCTTTTCACAGTAACTTCATTGAAGTCTACTCGTGACAATAAGCGATTTTCATTTCATTTCATTTTCATTTTTCAACTCCCCCAACCTTCGTGTCATCGGCCCACCCTTCCATTTCCTCATCCAAGTCATTTATAAAAACCACAAAGAGCAGAGGTCCCAGAACAGATCCTTGCGGGACACCACTGGTGTCCCGCAAGACCTGCCCGTCACAAAGCCATGCTGACTATCTTTAATCAAACTATGTTTTTTTAAATAATCATAAATCCTATCTCTCAGAATCCGTTCCAATATTTTGCTCCCCACAGACGTAAGACTGATGGGTCTGTAATTCCCAGGGATTTCCCTATTCTCTTTCTTGAACAGGGGAACAACATTCGCCTCCCTCCAATCATCCGGTACTACTCCAGTGGAGAGTGAGGACGCAAAGATCATCGGCAATGGCGCAGCAATCTCCTCCCTCGCTTCCCGTAGTACCCTTGGGTATATCCCATCAGACCCAGGGGACTTATCTACCCTGAAGCTTGTCAGAATTTTGAGCACATCCTCCTTCTTAATATCAACCTGTTTGAGTCTATTAACCTGGCTCATGCTGTTCCCATGGCAACAAGGTTCCTCTCTCTAGTGAATACTGAAGCAAAATATTCATTTAGGGCCTCCCCCATCTCCTCAGACTCCAAGCACAAGTTCCCTCAACTATCCCTGATCGGCCCTACTCTCACTCTGATCATCAATAATACCTTGGCTCCTACATCATCTTTTTAAGCTGAAACCTAATTATCTCCACAGGGAATCTCCTTATTCCAAACAACATTCTATTAGCTCAAGCTTTTACAATACTTCTAGTGCACCCAGCTCCAAAATGTAGTTGTCTTTCAAACTAGGATTTATTTTAAATGCACGACTGCAGCAGACTCTTAACCCTTCCTGCACCTAATACCTATAATACCTATAATACAATATATCTGAACTTTCTACATTTATCGCACTTGCAAAATTATTCTCGTCAAGTATTTTTCCAACTCCTTTTTGAAAGTGACTATTGAATCTGCCCTGTCAGGCAGCACATTCTGGAACTCGATCATAAAAACATCAAGGTACCTGAAGATGTGTTTGAGCCTAAGTTTAAAGGGGAATTTCAGAGCTATTTATAAACTATAGGCTACATTTACTGGAGGCTCCATTCCCATAGGAAAATGTGGCAAAGTCGGAAACAGGCAAATCAGGCAAACTGAGCTCTTTTCCAATATCCCAACCTTTTTATGCTCAGGGTCAGGCTCAGAATCATAGCTCAACTGCACAAAGTGATATTAATAATTCATTGACCCATACAGCACAAAAGCAATCTATTCAGTCCAGCAGCCTATGTTGCGTCTTTGAAAGAATCAGGGTCCAGCACTGCACCAACCTTTGTCGGACCTCAATTTCATAGATCATAGAATTTACAGTGCAGAAGGAGGCCATTCGGCCCATCGAGTCTGCACTGACCCTCACAAAGAGCAACCCGCTCAAGCCCATGTATCTACCCGATCCCCGCAACCCCCACTTAACCTTTTTGGACACTAAGGGCAATTTATCCTGGCCAATCCACCTAACCCGCACATCTTTGGACTGTGGGAGGAAACCGGAGCACCCGGAGGAAACCCACGCAGACACGGGGAGGACGTGCAGACTCCGCACAGACAGTGACCCAGCCGGGAATCGAACCTGGGACCCTGGAGCTGTGAAGTAATTGTGCTATCCACTATGCTACCGATCTGCCAATTTGCCACCGACTATCTGGGGGTCTATCATAAATACCTTCCCTGCTCAGTCCCTGTCATCCTATAAATTTCCCCTTGTCGAGTATGTATCCAAATCCCATTTGAAAGTTACTGTTAAATTTGTTTCCTGGCAGTGCACTCTAGATAATAACTCCTCTAATCTTACACACAACAGGATAGTTGTCCTCCGCATTGAGCTTGAGGCCTAGAATTCAATCCTGAGGTTAGGCTGACATCCATTAACTCTCTGAGCTTCACTCTTCGCAGTCATTATAATTACTCAGTTCAATTACAACCTTGCCACTTGCTTCCAGCTATTATTCTGTGTACGTATCATAATAAGGCAGCCTTTGTTATTTAGCTCTGGAAACAAAATATAGATGGTGGGCTAGTGCTGCATCACGGAGACGTGGTTGAGGGAGGGGCAGGATAGGCAGCTCAACATCCCGGGATATGGAATCTTCAGGCGAGAGAAAGAATGGGGTAAAACAGGAGGAGGCATTGCATTATCAGTTAAGGAATCAGTTATTGCGGTAAGGAGAGATGAAATCTTGGAAGGGGGGCATCAAATGAAGTTTGTGGGCAAGAGATTAGGATCATTGCTTGGTATTTATCATAGACCCCGAGATAGTCAGTGGGAAATTGAGGAGCAAATATGTGCACAATTTGCAGAGGTGTGTAAAAATAATAAGAGGGTGATTATATTTGGTAATTATATTTGGTAATTTCAACTTTCCCAACATTAATTGGGTTAGTCACTGAGTTCAGAGCTTAGATGTAGTGGTGTTCTTAAAATGTATATAGGAGAACCTTTCAGCTCTATATGCAGAGCGTCCAACAAGGGTTGGTGCAGTGCTGGACCCAAATTCTGGGGAATGAAGCCGTACAGCTGGTTGATGCGTTGGTGGGGGAGCATTTTGGCGATAGTGATCACAACATGGTACAATTCAAGTTTGTTATGGACAAGTTGCAAAAAAAGGTTTTGGAATGGGGAGAGCAGATTTTAGTGAAATAAGGCAGGATCTGGCCAAGGTAGACTGGAAAGAGTTACTTGTGGGGAAATCTACAGAAGAGCAGTGGGGGGAGGGCTCAAAAAGTAAATGGGAAGGGTACAGGTCCAACATATTCCCTCTTGGGTAATAGGAAGGAGTAACAAACCCAAAGAACCAGGGCTGACCAGAGACATTCGTGATACGATGAGAAGGAAAAGAGAGGCTTTTAACAAGTACAAGAGGAGCCAATCAAAGGAGGCATTAGTGGAGTGCAGAAAGTGCAGGACGGAGCTTAAGAAAGCAATTAGGAGAGCAAAGAGAGGATATGAGAAATCTCCAACTGGTAAAAAAAGGGGAAATCCCAAGATATACTATAAGTATATCAATGTAAAGAGGATAACCAGGAAAAGAGTAGGGCCCATTAGGGACCAATGGGCAATCTGTGGGTGGAGCTAGAGGACATTGGTAGGGTGTTGAATGAATATTTCACATCCGTCTTCACCAAGAGAACAAGGAGGTAGATATATACAAAGAGGGAGAATGAGAGGTTCTTGAGCAAGTTGTCATAGTGAGTGACAAGGTATTGGAGGTGTTGGCAGGCTTAAAAGTGAACAAATCTCCAGGTCCGGATGAATTGTGTCCCAGGATTCTGTCGGAAGCAAAAGAGGAAATTGCAGGGGCTCCCACCCAAATTTTTGATTCCTCTCTGGTCACGGGGATGTTCCAGAGGACTGGAGAACAGCTAATGTAGTCCCGTTATTTAAGAAAGGTTGTAGAGATAAGCCAGGGAACTACAGAACAGTGAGTCTCACATCGGTGGTCGGGAAAGTATTGGAGAAAATTCTGACGGTGAGAATCTATCTCCACTTGGAGAGGCAAGGTTTGATCAGGAATAGTCAGCATGACTTTGTCAGAGAGAGGCCAGGCCTAACAAATTTGATTGAACATTTTGAGCATGTGACCAGGTGTGTTAGATGAGGGTCGTGCAGTAAATGTAGTTTACATAGTTTTCTGCAAAATCTTTGGCAAGGTCCCACTGGGCTAAATCACTGGCTTTTAAAGCAGACCAAGGCAGGCCAGCAGCACGGTTCAATTCCTGTACCGGCCTCCCTGAACAGGCGCTGGCATGTGGCGACTAGGGGTTTTTCACAGTAACTTCATTGAAGCCTACTCAAGACAATAAGCGATTTTCATTTCATTACATGGGAGACTTATAAAGTAGACAAATAAAAGAACTGTTGACAATATTTCAAAGAAGATCAGTGGGAGTCTCTCCCAGTTCTCAGTCTAAAATTAACATTGCTAAAGTGGAGGTTTTGGGCATTATTTTGTGATGTCTGTGGGAGCTTGCCGTGTGACAATAGGCTGTGATGTTTCCTGTAGTACGACAGTGACTCTACCTCAAAAGGTAGTTCATTGGTAAAGTGCTTCGGGTCAGCCTGAGGTAGTAAAAGTCACTATGTAATGCAAGCTTTCTTTCCTAATTTTAATTGGGTTAGGTAGCCATAAAGAAAGGATAGAATAAAGAAGGAATATAGGAATTTAAAAAAAATCTCCTTTCACAGAACTGCAACTGCAAAAAATGAAAATGAAATGAAAAAAGGACATAGACAAGTTAATGGAGTGGGCAAATAGGTGGCAGATGAAGTTCAATGCAGAGAAGTGTGAGGTGATGCATTTTGGTAGGAAGAAAATGGAGAGACAATATAAAATAAGGGGCAAAATACTTGGGAGCAGAGGGGCCTGGGGTGGCAGGACAGGTGGAGAGAGCAGTTAATAAAGCAAATAGTATTCTGGGCTTTATTAATAGAGTAAGAAGTCTTACAACAGCAGCAGGGTAGCATGGTGGTTAGCATAAATGCTTCACAGCTCCAGGGTCCCAGGTTCGATTCCCGGCTGGGTCACTGTCTGTGTGGAGTCTGCACGTTCTCCCAGTGTGTGCGTGGGTTTCCTCCGGGTGCTCCGGTTTCCTCCCACAGTCCAAAGATGTGCGGGTTAGGTGGATTGGCCATGCTAAATTGCCCGTAGTGTCCTAATAAAAGTAAGGTTAAGGGGGGGGTTGTTGGGTTACGGGTATAGGGTGGATACGTGGGTTTGAGTAGGGTGATCATGGCTCGGCGCAACATTGAGGGCCGAAGGGCCTGTTCTGTGCTGTACTGTTCTATCTATGTAACACCAGGTTAAAGTCCAACATGTTTGTTTCAAACACTAGCTTTCGGAGCACTGCCCCTTCACCTGAGGTTGTATGTCTTCTTACTGTGCTCACCCCAGTCCAACGCTGGCACCTCCACATCTTTATTAATAGAGGCATTGAATACAAAAGCAAGGGCATTATGCTGAACTTACACAATACATTAGTTTGATTTGAGCTGGAATGGCGTGTCCAGTTCTGGATTCTACACTATAGGGAGGATGTGAACACATTGGAGAGAGAGCAGAAGAGGTTTACAAGAATGCTTCCAGGGATGAGAAACTTCCGTTATGAGGATAAATTGGAGAGGTTGGGACTGTTCTCCTTGGAGAGAAGAAGGCTACGAGGAGATTTGATAGAGATGTTCAAAATCATGAGGGGGCTGGACAGAGTAGATAAGAAGAAACTGCTTCCCATTATAAAAGGATCAAGAATGAGAGGGCATGGATTTAAAGTGATTTGCAAAAGAAGCCACTGTGATGTCAGAAAAATCTTTTTGACATTGAGTGATTGGGTCAGGAATGTGCGGCCTGGAAGTGTGGTGGAGGCAAGTTCAATCGAGGCCTCCAAGTTAGATGGTTATTTCACTAGAAACAATATGCAGGGGTGTGGGGAAATGGCAGGGGAATGGCGTTCAGTCATGATGTTTGGTTTGGAGATCTAATGCAGTCACGATGGGCCGAATGGCCTCATTCTGCACCATTACATTTCTGTGATTCTGTGATATTTTCACTCTATTTCACTGCAATCCTTTGAGCAATTAAAAAAACACAACTGTAAACAGCTCATATTCTGAAATGTTGGGGATAAATTTAACCTAACCAACAATTCACCAGACACGAACAGGATCAGGGATAATACCGATTCATGCTCTGATCAATTTTCCTTTCAAAGGAGGTCAACTGTCAGCAACATCTGGAGGGGCCACAAAACTGGCATTGCGCCTGATCCCATGGATCGGCTGAAATTATCACAAAAGTATTTTGGTGTAGACTTTCACAATGATCAATTTTACTGGTGGAAATAGAAAATCAGAGGACAAACGTACGTAAACAGCCATCCCTTGCTTCCTTTGGAATTCCAGATGGTCGATAATGAAATGGTGTACACCGCTCACAGTTTATTCCTGCAGTGTTGTGCTGTGGAGAAATTTAGAGACACATTACTCGCTGAATCTTCTGCTGCCGTGAATGCTTATTGGTTTGAGATCATAAATTAGCATATCAACAAACGTTATATTATTCAATGAAATAAGATTCAGCCTCCTGTGCTGACTCTCCAACTGATGAGATTTACAGTATGGCATATGGAAATTTGGCAAAAACAGGCCTTTCCGCCCTCTGCCAATTGCCACTGAATGAACTGCAATGGTCATTTTCAGCTAGCAGCACTGCTTATACTTGTTTAAGTCGGCTAAACGGGAGATAAACATGCGGATTGTTTTGTGCTCATCCACATGTTGGACTGTAGGCAGTTAAGTTCAAACACCTAATGGTGACTGGTCAGTTCTGTGTCTATTTACAAGACGATTAAAAATGTCTTGCACGAGGGGAAGGTGTCCAAGGTTTATAAGGAGCTGATGGACTGGGAGGGAGCCCCTGATTGGTGATGTTCAGAGGAACTGGGAGGAGGAGCATTTGGGGCGGTGGGGGGAGACCGGGACGTGGGAAGAGGCCCTGCGGAGGGTGAATGCATTTAAAGTAGTTCACAGGATTCATATGACAGTGGCAAGGATGAGCAGGTTCTTTGAGGGAGTAGACGACAGGTGTGGACAGTGCGTGGGGAATCCTGCAAACCATATCCACATGTTTTGGGCATGTCCGAAACTTGTGTTTCTAGCAGGGGTTTGCGGACATAGGGCGGGATTCTCTAATAATGGGGCTTCTGCACTGTAAATTCTATGATAATCTATGATTAATCTCGGACAAAGGTTCGGCACAACATCGTGGGCCGAAGGGCCTGTTCTGTGCTGTATGTCTCTATGTTCTATGTCGCCGTGAAAACCGGCGCCAACGATTCTGGCATCAACGGCCCCCGAAAGTGAGGAATTCTCACCTTTCTAGGGGGCTAGGTTGCAGCCGGAGTGGTCCCCGCAGCTCCTGCCGGCGCGGAACGGCCCGCGCGAGTGCGGATCGGCCGGCATATTTCTGCGCCTGCGCGGAACAGCCGGCGTGTTTCCACACATGCGCAGGGGTTCCCATCTCTGCACCGGCCCCCGGGCAATATGGCGGAGCCCTACAGGGGCCCGGCGCGGAGTAAAGTAAGCCCCCACTGAACCAGCCCGCCTGCCGATCGGTAGGCCCCGATCGCGGGCCAGGCCATCGTGGGACCCCCCCCGGGGTCGGATCCCCCCCCGCCTCCAGGACGGACCCCATACTCTCACGTTCCAGTTCCCGCCGTGTGGGAGTAATCCACGCCGGTGGGACTCAACCAAACTCGGCCACTCGGGGCCCGGAGAATCACCGGGGGAGCCACCGTCAACGGCAACGGTGGCGGCGATCCCACCCACCGCCGTCTGAAAAACAGTGCCGGAGAATGGGGAAGCCGGCGTCGGGGCGCGTCCCGGGGATTCTCCAACCCGGCGGCAGGTTGGAGAATCCCGACCATAATGTCCGATATGTTGGGGATAAAGGTGGTCCCAAGCCCGGAGGTACCAATATTTGGGGTATCGGAGGACCCGGGTGTTCAGGGGGTGAGAGAGGCTGATGTTTTGGCCTTTGCCTCCCTGATAGCCCGGAGTCGGATTTTGATTGGATGGAGGGACACAGAGCCGCCGAAAGTGGGGGTCTGGGTGCGCGACCTTGTGGAATTTCTGAGGTTGGAAAAGATTAAGTTCGTCTTGAGCGGGTCGGTAAATGAGTTTGTCTGGAGCTGAAAGTCGTTCACCGACTTCTTTAAGGAGGATTGAAGTTTCAGCAGAGGGGGAATGGGGCGGGGGATAAGGGGGTAAAAATGGGGAAGGCAGGACAGGAGGGCGGTGGGGTGGGGGAAGGGAGGAGGAGAATGGCGGGGGAGGTGGGTGGTGTTTATTTATTATGCTGTACAAGCTCGCTGTTGCTTTCATTTGTGAGTTTGTTGTTCATATAAATGCCTTGATAAAATATTTTTTTAAAAAAGGTCTTGTACATCTTCTCAAGTTGAAGGGTTGTCAAAATATTCCAGATATTTTTTCTGCCAATGTTTAATATTGATTTAGGCTTTCTAAAATGTCTGTGGCCTTTATTAATCAGATCAAATTATGAAATTGGCAGAATTTATAAGTTTACATCTAACTTTAAGGAAAACTGAGACAACCAGTTTTAACAAGTATTTTAATACCCGTGATGGAACAGGGACACATAACATACGCTTCTCAAAAATGAAACCTTTGTCTATCAATTAAACATTCGTCCCGACTTGGACGACTTGCCTCATACCTGGCAGTTCAAGCAAACACCTCCACCCTCATAGCGCCCGTGGCTGTTCACACTGGCTCTGCGATGACTAACTTCAGCATCGTAATAACAATCCTTGGCATGTCCATGGCAGTTACAGGCTGCAAAATGATGTGAAAAATTGTTATCTCAGCGTCCACCTTGTCAACACTTCCACCATACAAAAATAAACAATGACAACTTGGAGGATGTTAGCGTTGCGATTGGCGTGTTTATCTTTGTAATGCCAAGCGTCTGGAAATCTCACGTCCAATCATTAGTCGTTTAATTTGTTGGTTCGATATCAATGAGATACTCAAGCGTTACAAAACGCTGTTGGAAGTGTAAGAATGATTGCGAGAGCAATATTGGGTTCATCTTTCGATGCTCTCATACATTAAAACCCAGTCCTGAATCCAACGACATTTGTTTGCTGCAAATCAAAACGTTTTATTTGTTTCTGGGATGTGAGCACCACTGGCTAGGCGACCATTTATTGCCCATCCCTAACTGACATTGAGATGGCAGCAGTGAGCCACTCTCTTGTCCTCCAAGTGATGTAGGTACACCCACAGTGCTGAGGGGGAGGGAGTCCCTGGATTTAGGTCCAAGGCAAATGAAGGAGTTTTTCCTTATCTGGATTGTTTGTCTTCAACAGTATTTGTAACTCTTGTGTAACAGCAGCTTCTGTCTCGAAGGTAGGTTCCCACACACATGCAGGAATCACACCAGGAACTCGTACAACATATCGACATGATTACTCTTCATTATATTCAACTCAAAATGTTAACTGTTTCTCTTTCCAAAGATACTGCCAGACTTGCTCAGTTTGTCTCGCACTTTCTGCTAAAAATGACATGCGAAGCTTCTTTGCGGTGTTTTCCAATGTTTAACACACGATGGACGGAATCTTACCATATGTTTTCAAAATGTCAGGCTCAGACTGAAAACCAGCGTGCAGCTCTCCAGCTGCACAGACCAGTTTTCACTCCAGAATTTCAGCCTCTTTAAAGAAAGAGGGGTGGCCGTGATTTATGCCGTCACTGTGGCACGGGGCATGATAGAGCCGGCCCCCGGCTCCACAGAAATCGGGGTGCCATCTTTAAAGGGCGCCCTGATCAGAACTGAAGTGAACCCCCCCCCCCCCCCCATCACAGAGGTATTGGGTCCTCCCCCTCCCTCCCACCTGCTCAGACAATTATCGGAGGATCCCCTCCCCCCCCCTCTGGACCAACAATGGGGGCTCTCCGCACCCCCCCCCCCTCCAACACCACAGAGGTATCGTCGGTGTTGCCACCCCCCGTTACAGCCCACTCTCCCACCCCCACCACACATAACTGTAAACTGCAGTGATCTCTGCATGTATTAATACATGTTCAGTTAACGTAAAGTCAGTACAGACAGATGACCACTAGATGGCAACACTAACAGGACCTATAAAAGGAGTTTCCCACTCTTTCTTTAGTGTGTGTGTGTGTGTGTGGAGAACGGCTAGAATGAAGACGTGATCAGATCAGAGTGCATTGTATTATTATAATTGTTAATTTAATATAAACTTACTTGTTTTACTAGTTTGGTACGGAAGTGAAAGAACTCAGTAGTTTATTATATTTTACTCAATAAACGTTACGTTGTCATCTGGAAGACTTCCGACTATTTCTCATCAGAATTCAACACAACTTGGCAAGACACGAGTAATATTTATATTACAATATAACAGAAACCCCCCCCTCAATGGGGCTCCCATGAAAGCCTGTTCCTGGCACAGCCCCCTGGCACTTCTCCCTGACACAGGTTGACAGTATGCCATTCTGGCAGTGCCAACCTGTGCCAGAGGGCAGTGCCAGGCATGTCCATCTTCCCCCCCGGGGTCTATACCTCCTCTGTGCCCCCAGGGGCAGAGGGATCCTCTCGACTAAATCTAAGTTTTAAATAGTTATTGTATACTTCAGGCTTTGAATACTCAGTAAGGGAAACCGGGTTGTGGGGGGGGGGGGGGGGCTGGCTGGGCAATGAGATTAAAAAGTTTTCAAATGAATGACAATGAGGTTCTCAACCTTCGTGGGTGTGAACCTCGTGGCGTCGCTGGCGAGGGAGCGGCCAAAATCACGGAACACCATCTCGCCGGAGATAATCGGGTTTTCCGATTCCCGCTGGATTTTCCTCCGTTCTCGCCAACGGTGACTGTGGGCTGGAAATCACCCCCTAAACAAATGTTGAACTGTGGAAAACGTCTTAGAAATCCCTGCCACTGATCACTTCCACTAAAATGAACTGGACATCCAAACCGCAGGGAATAAACCTTCAAAATGTGAAACAGGTTAGCGGAGAATGAGGTCCATTTATCACAAATCAGTTCCCATGGTTTCCTTGTGGGAAATGTCAATGTTGTTCCGAGATGTTACAAATAATGTCAGCACTGAATTGTGAGCCCGCATTGTCTGGAGTTCATGAGTTCACCAGCTATATTTCACTTGGTCAAGGCAGTTCTATCTTAAGAATTTCAGGACTGGAATGTGACAAAAGAAACAATGGAAGGAGGAGGAAACTTTCTCTTTGTGAGCTCTTGGCAGGCAGCGAGGCTTCTCCCTGTCACAAAGTGTGAACTTCACTCTTTAATCTGCACGGTACAAACACACACTGTGAGCTTGCAATCTTAGCCCAACAATAAAACCTAAATAGATTTTTAATTTTAAAAAAACATGCTAGGGCATAACCTGTCATAACCTGTTGGGCGATCAAATTAGAAGGATTGTTACAAAGACTGATGTAGAAATCTAGAAGATTTATGGTGATTTAATTGAGCTGTTTATGATGACTAAAAATTCATTCGGCTAAATAGAGAGAAACTATTTATGCGGGCAGGGACAGCACAAGGGGGTCAGGGCCTTAAATTAGAGTCAGATCATTTAGGGGATGTCAGGAATCACTTCTCCACATACAGCCTACAAAAAGCTGTCAAGGCTGGGAGTCAATTAAAAATCTCAAGATTACATTTTTGTTGGCAAAGAATGCAGAGAGCTATGGAACCAAGGTGGGTGGGTAGAATTAAGGCACAGGTCAGCCATGATTTATTTGAGTGGTGGAAAAGGGTTGAGAGGCCCTACTCTTTCCGTTTCGGTTTCCTTTGACCCCATGTCATTGTTGGCCTTGACACTGCGCAGAACCGAGATTCCTCCCAATGTCCCTCTTGAAAGCGTAGATGCAAGGTCCAGATGTATGCCCTTCCGTGGGTAAAGTCCCTTTGCTTTAATCAGCACTGAGAAGGCTGGGAACAAAGACCCAATAAGCAGTGGGCGGTGGTAAGAAGCCAGGTGGTGGTAGGGGGCACCTACGGATTTCTGTTACAGCTGGGTGGGGGTAAGCAACCACTCTTTCTGCTCGCCCACTATTCCTCGACTCGTCTTTCCAGTGTTGTTGCTACAGTGAAGGTCTAATTTATCATGCCCAATCCACCTAATCTGCACATTTTTGAACTGGGAGGAAACTTGAGCACCCGGAGGAAATGCACGCAGACACGGGGAGAGCGTGTAAACTCCACACAAACAGTCACCCAAGGTCAGAATCAAACCCGGGTCCCTGGCACTGTGAGGCAGCTGTGCTAACCACTGTGCCACCCTCTAGATTTGGTACATCAAATTACTAACAACACAGTAGAAGAGAAATTCCTGAGTGTGTAAGGGATGGTTTTCTGGACCAATATGTAGAGGAATCAACTGGAGAACAGGCCATCCTCGGCTGGGTACTGTGTAATGAGAACGGAATCATTGGCAACCTATTTGTGCGAGCCCCCTTGGGGATGAGCATGGGATTCAGGGTGATTTAGCAGTTTGGATCAGAAATTGGCTCGCTGTAAGAAGACAGAGGGTGGTGGTTGATAGGAAATGTTCAGCCTGGAGTTCAGTTACTAGTGGTGTAACACAAAGATCTGTTTTGGGGCCACTGCAGTTTGTCATTTTTATCAATGACCTGGAGGAGGGTGTAGAAGGATAGGTGAGTAAATGTGCAGATGACACTAAAGTCGGTGAAGTTGTGGACAGTGCGGGAGGATGTTACAAGTTATAGAGGGACATAGATAAGCTGCAGAGCTGGGCTGAGAGGTGGTAAATGGAGTTTAATGCAGAAAAGTGTGAGGTGATTAATTTTGGAAGGAGTAACAGGAATAGAGTACTGGGCTAATGGTAAGATTCTTGGTACTGTGGATGAGCAGAGAGATTTTGGTGTCCATGTACATAGATCCCTGAAAGTTGCCACCCAGGTTGATAGGGTTAAGAAGGCGTACAGTGTGTTAGCTTTTATTGGTAGAGGGATTGAGTTTCGGAGCCATGAGGTCATGTTGCAGTTGTACAAAACTCTGGTGCGGCCGCATTTGGAGTATTGCGTGCAGTTCTGGTCGCCGTATTATAGGGAGGATGTGGAAGCATTGGAAAGGGTGCAGAGGAGATTTCCTAGGATGTTGCCTGGTATGGAGGGAAGATCTTATGAGGAAAGGCTGAGGGACTTAAGGCTGTTTTCGTTAGAGAGAAGAAGGCAGCACGGTAGCATGATTTTCTCAGATGCAGTGGTGCTGGAAGCAGAGCTCGATCCATTCGATTGTACTTTCCATCTTGAGTGTCGCTTTGTTTTCGAGATAAATTATAACATGTTCCTCAGATCTAGACAAATAACTTTTACTCTGCACATTTGGGCAGCACGGTAGCATTGTGGATAGCACAATCACTTCACAGCTCCAGGGTCCCAGGTTCGATTCCGGCTTGGGTCACTGTCTGTGCGGAGTCTGCACATCCTCCCCGTGTGTGCGTGGGTTTCCTCCGGGTGCTCCGGTTTCCTCCCACAGTCCAAAGATGTGCGGGTTAGGTGGATTGGCCATGCTAAATTGCCCGTAGTGTCCTAAAAAGTAAGGTTAAGGGGTGGGGGGTTGTTGGGTTACGGGTATAGGGTGGATATGTGGGTTTGAGTAGGGTGATCATGGCTAGGCACAACATCGAGGGCCGAAGGGCCTGTTCTGTGCTGTACTGTTCTATGTCTATGTCTATGTTAAGGCTAAGAGGTGACTTAATTGAGGCATACAAGATGATCAGAGGATTATATAGGGTAGACAGTGAGAGCCTTTTTCCTCGGATGGTGATGTCTAGCACGAGGGGACATAGCTTTAAATTGAGGGGAGATAGATATAGGACAGATGTCAGAGATAGGTTCTTTACTCAGAGAGTAGTAAGGGCGTAGAATGCCCTGCCTGCAACAGTAGTGGACTCACCAACATTAAGGGCATTTAAATGGTTATTGGATGGACATATGGATGATAAGGGAATAGTGTAGATGGGCCTTAGAGTGGTTTCACAGGTCGGTGCAACATCGAGGGCCGAAGGGCCTGTACTGCACTGTAATGTTCTATGTTCTAATATATACAACGGCCTCTGCCTGTCTGCCCTCCCCCTTCAGGATGCCCACTACCTGTTCTGAGACATCCTGGACCCTGGCACCAGGGATGTAACATACCATCCTGGAGTCTCTTTCACGTCCACAGAAGTGCCTATCTGTGCCCCTGACTATAGAGTCCCCTATGACTGCTGCTCTTCTGCGTTTTGAGCCTCCCTGCTGAACATCAGAGCCAGCCATGGTGCCACTGCTCTGGCTGCTGCTGTTTTCCCTGATAGGCTATTCCCCCCGGACAGTATCCAAGGGACCTGTTCGAGAGGGGGGCAACCACAGGGGATTCCTGCACTGGCTGCCTGCCCCTTCTGGTGGTCACCCATCTCTCTGCCTGCACCTTGGGTGTGACCACATTTATATAACTGCTATCTATGACGCTTTCCACCACCTGCGATGCTCCTAAGTGCTTCCAGCTGCTGCTCCAACTGAACCATGCGGTCTGTGAGGAGCCCCAGTTGGGTGCACTTTCTGCAGATGAAGCCATCCAGGACACTGCCAACGGCCCTCGACCGATGTTGCGTGAACCCCACCCCCACCCGAAAAACGGCACCGGCGAATACGGCAGCCGGCATCGGGGCGGGATTCTCCCCCCCCCCCCCGGGATTCTCCGACCCGGTGGGGCTGGAGAATCCCGCCGCTGATGTTCATGGGTGGCAGGGGCGAGTTTCACACAGCTTTTCTCACCTGATCCAACACTGCAATTTTGGGGAAATTCGTCCCAATATTTCCATTGAAACCGATTTATTTATTGATTAAACGTATTTACTAACTTGACGCTACACAGAAATTATACTATTGCATCATTTATTTTACCTTCATCACACAAACAGTGTAAACCAAATGACACACAACCTTCCGTAACAGCCTCCCCGAACAGGTGCCGGAATGTGGCGACTAGGGGCTTTTCACAGTAACTTCATTTGAAGCCTACTCGTGACAATATGCGATTTTCATTTTCACCTAACCCAGATATGTAACATGCTGCAGTGCTTATTGTCCAGGAGATATTGTAGAGCAGGCACTGTCTAACTCGGGGGCGCGACACGCAGCTGAGTGTCGGGAGGGTCGCAGAACCGTCCGTTGGGGAGCTCCCAATCGCGCAAATCCGCGCACAACAACTGCAGCAGCCGGCTTTTAATAATGCCAACTGCGAGCGGCCTTCAAAATGGCCAGGAACAGATCAAATAAATTTGACCGCACTGCGCATGCGCACCAAAGATTGGGCACGCATGCGCACCAAAGATTGGGCACGCATGCGCACCAAAGATTGGGCACGCATGCGCAGTGCGACCACATTTTAGAAATATGGTCGCAGCCTTTTTTGTTTTCACTTTCGGGGGGTGGGGGGGAGACCAAAGAGACCAAAGGGACAAAGGGACCATTGGGGCGAAAGGAACCCAAAACAATTTTCTCCATTTTTGTCAGCAACAAACAAGTTAAGAGAAAATGGTGGATCGTGCAGGTCGGCCAGCGTGGGCCGCAAAGGTCGGCCGGTGTGGGTCGCGAAGGTCGGCAGGCGTGGGTCGCGAAGGTCGGCAGGCGTGGGTCACGAAGGTCGGCAGGCGTGGGTCGCGAAGGTCGGCAGGCGTGGGTCACGAAGGTCGGCCGGCGTGGGTCGTGAAGGTCGGCCGGCGTGGGTCGCGAAGGTCGGCAGGCGTGGGTCACGAAGGTCGGCCGGGTTGGGTACCGAAGGTTGGCTGGTTGGTAAAAATGAGTTGCCGGAAACAAAGTTTGAAAAACGCTGTTCTAGAGCAACTTTGCAAGGCTCCTTCAGCCACAACTTCAAACCTAATTGGTGATATAACCACTGTAGATATGCGTTCTTGCAGTAGGGGGATGTATGCCTGTACCTGTAATACAGGTTCCCCCGGCAAGCCCGTGCCGGCTAGCTCCGCCCACAGGGCACTTGTGTATAAATATGCGTGTGAGTCACTCAGACCTTTAGAAGTTGCAGATGGAGGGACAGCATCATACAACAATAAAGCCTCTATTGTACTAGTCTCTCAGTTTTGAGTATAATTGTTAGCGCCACACCCATAATCTATATGAACGAGAAGAACAAGGGCAGCAGACACATGAGAACATCACCACCTGGAGGTTCCCCTCCAAGTCACTCACCATCCTGACTTGGAAATATATCGCCGCTCCTTCACTGTCGCTGGGTCAAAATCCTGAAACTCCTTCCTAACAGCAGAGTGATTGTACCTACACATCACGGACTGCAGCCGTTCAAGAAGACAGCTCACCACCACCTTTCCCAAGGGCAGTTAGGAACGGGTAATAAATGTTGGCCTAGCTAGCGACGCCCACATCCCAAGAATAAAAAAGGCAGGTAACTTGATTATGTGCTTGTTGATAAAAGCTGTTTCCTGAGGGAAATGTCCCTTAAGCTGTGCTTAAATAAAATAATTAATACTCACGTTCACATTCATTGGCAGATGAAGTAATAGCTGGTTGCCATTGTTTCTGACTGTATCCAGAGCAACAACGGTCACATGATATTCCACAGGTGTTATGCAGGCACTCACACTGTAATCTGAATGGCACAAGCTTTGTCAGTAACATGCAGAGCTAGCTGGTGTCAATGTTTTCAATTGGAGCCAACAGAAAGTTTGACAAATAATATCTGACACAGAAACATCTTTGACACAGTTTCAGAACGATAGAATAATAATTTAAGGCAATTGGAAAAAGAACTGATGGGAAGGTGATGAAAATATGTGTTATAGAACATAGAACATACAGTGCAGAAGGAGGCCATTCGGCCCATCGAGTCTGCACCAACCCACTTAAGCCCTCACTTCCACCCTATCCCCGTAACCCAATAACCCCTCCTTTGTTTTTGGTCTCCAAGGGCAATTTATCATGGCCAATCCATCTAACCTGCACGTCTTTGGACTGTGGGAGGAAACCGGAGCACCCGGAGGAAACCCACGCAGACACGGGGAGAACTCCGCACAGAAAGTGACCCAGCGGGGAATCGAACTTGGGACCCTGGCGCTGTGAAGTTATGGAACGTAAAAATGTGATCTGGAATGGACTGTTTTAAAGGATAGCAGATTCAGTTCAAACTTTTCAACAGCAATCAGGTAGGAACTTGAAAAACAAAATTTTGCAAACTCATGGGTAAAGAAAAGGGGAGTAAGGATAACTGGATGGCTCTTTTAAAGGGCCAGCACAGGGATAATGACCGAATGGCCTCCTACTGTGCTCTGTGTTGTATGAGTCGACACTGTCAGAAAGTGATTCAGTATTAATCTGATTCTTTGATAAATGTATTTTAGAAATCAGAATACATTTCTGGTGATTTTTGAAGATGGGTTGGTATAAGAATGGTGCGTACTGCAATGCTTCTGACAGGTTGGCTCAAGGAGATATGTCCCAGCTTTTCATAAGAAAATGACTTAATGAATGAATGGGAAAACAAATATATTAGCGCTGTTGTGGATTCCTGAAGCCAGAATGGAAGTAGGTTGATTTTGTCTGTACGTGTTGGGGAGGATACGGACGACCGAAAGAAGAAAACTGAATCAACAAATCACCAAACATGTCCAGAACCCTCCAAACTTTTGTCAGTGGGAAAATAGTGGCTACTTATGGCTGTTTGAAATATGTCTCCTTTTCCACTCCCTGGAGTTTGGACGAATGAGAGGTAATCTCACTGAAGTATATAAAATTCTTAAAGGTAGATGCTGAGAGGTCGGGTCCCTTGGCTGGGGAATTTGAGGAAAAATTTCTGTATTCAGGGGGTTGCTGAATCTTTTACTCCAGAGAGGTGTGAATCAGTCAATCAGTGAGGAAACTAATGTCAGAGGTTAATAGATTTTTGGATCAATGGGGATTGTGCAGTAAGGTGTATCCATAATCTTATTGAATGGTGGAGCAGACTCATGTGGCCAAATTGCCTTCCCTTGCTCCTATTTCTTTTATTCTGATATTCCTTACAATTGCAGTCTTTATGGATTTGGTTTTCACCACTGTTTCTGGGTGGATTTTACATCTGTCCAGGGTCCATACTCATCCCTCAGAGCATCATTTAAACATTATCTACTCATTATCCCATTGCTGTTTGAAGGAGTTATCCATTCAATCTTTTAAATATAACAAAAATTCTCTTATTGTACAGCAAGGTATGTCCGACCATCCATCTGAGAATGCTTGTCCATCTGTAATCACCTCCAGCCCCACAAACCATTTGAGATATCTGCGTCCATCTAGTCTCTTGGCGTCTCAGGAATAGTATCTGGATTTTTATTCTTTCAGGGCATCGCTGGCAAAGCCAGCATTTGTTGTCCATCCCTAATTACCCTTGAACTGAACATTTCAGAGGGTAGTTAAGAGTCACCACATTGCTGTGGGTCTGGAGTCACATGTAGGCCAGACCGGGTAAGGACGGCAGATTTCCTTCCCTAAAGGACATTAGTGAACCAGACGGGCTTTTAAGTTAATTGATGGTAGTTTCTTGGTCACCATGATTGAGACTAGGGGCCGGATTCTTCGGCCGCGCCCGCCGCAAGTACACCACGGGTGGAACGCAGACCATGTAAAGGTCTGTTGACCTAGGGAGGGAATTTCTGGTCATGGGTGGGAGCAGCCGGAGAATCCCGCCCCAGCTTTCCATTCCAGAATTTTGTACCTGAATTCAAGTTCCACCAGCTGCCTTGATGGAATTTGAGCCTGAGCTTTGGGACTCGGGTTGACTCATCCAGTGATAATACCATTGTTCTACCATCTCCGCCTAACATCGCCTTGTGTGTCGAATTCTATTTGAAAATGTAACATAGCCATTGTTCTCAATCAATTTATTCAGCTCACAGTGATTTGAAATGTTGGGCAGTGTTATGAAGATGTGCTGACAATAAATAATGATTTTGCAGTGAGGAGGGAGTTTCCCTGGGTGTC
Organism: Scyliorhinus canicula; assembly: GCF_902713615.1. NCBI lineage: Eukaryota > Metazoa > Chordata > Chondrichthyes > Carcharhiniformes > Scyliorhinidae > Scyliorhinus > Scyliorhinus canicula. The sequence goes on along the minus strand of NC_052155.1, from coordinate 4,814,218 downwards.
CTCAGCATCGCCTCTGGACCCCACAAAGTCTCATGGTACCAGGTCAAAAATCAGAAAGGAAACCTGCTGATTAACATATCACTCTCCCACCACCACCATCCCCCCCTCCCCACCCCAATGCACCCCTCACCCCTCACCTTGAACACCACTTGGAGGAGGCACTGAGGGTGGGAAGGGCACAGAACGTACTCTAGATAGGGGACTTCAATGTCCACCATCAAGAGTGGCCCTTTAGGACCAATACTGACTGAGCTGGCCAAATGCTAATGGGCACAGCTGCTAGACTGGGTCTGCAGCAGATGGTGAAGGATCAACAAGAGGGGAAAACATACTTTAAAAAAGAATGTCCAATTAAGGGGCAATTTAGCGTGGCCAATCCACCTACCCTGCACATCTTTGGGTTGTGGGGGTGAGACCCACGCACACACGGGGAGAATGTGCAAACTCCACACAGACCGTGACCCTGGGCTGGGATCGAATCCAGGTCCTCAGGGCCATGAGGCAGCAATGTTGACCACCATGCCATCCGTGGGGAAAACATACTTGACCTCGTCCTCACCAACCTGTCAGCCGCAGATGCATTTATTTGTCTATGACAGAATGAGGAGGAGTGATCACTACACATCCTTGTGGAGATAAAGCTCCGTTGTCATATTGAGGATATTCTCCATCGTGTTGTGTGGCACCACCACCGTGCTAAATGGGATAGGTTTTTGAACAGATCTAGCAACTCAAGACTAGGAATCCATGGGGCATTGTGGGCCATTAATAGCAGCAGAATTGTATTCAGCCACATTCAATAACGTCATGGCCCAGCATATGCTCAATTCCATCAGCCAGGGGTCAATTCCGGTTCAATGAAGAGTGCAGGAGGGCATGCCGGAAGCAACACCAGACACACCTAATAAAATAAACAGCAAGTGATTGACAGAGCTAAGGGATTCCACAACAAATGGATCAGATCTAAGCTCTGCAGCCCTGCCTCATCCAGCCGTGAATGTTTGTGGACAATTAAACAACTCACTGGAGGAGGAGGCTCCACAAATATCCCCATCCTGAATGAGGAATGGAGCCCAGCCTATCAGTGCAAAGGATAAGGCGAATGCATTTGCAACAATCTTCAGGCAGAAGTGCCAAATAGTGATCCATCTTGGTCTCCTCTGGAAGTCCCCAGCATCACAGATGATGGTCATCAGCCAACTTAATCCACTTCACATGATATGAAGAATCGGCAGAAGGTACTAGATACTGCAAAGGCTATGGGCCCTGAAACTCTGTGCTCCAGAACCTACGACACCGATAGCCCAGCTGTTTAAGTCCAGTTACAACACTGGCATTTGCCCTGCAATATAAAAAATTGCCCAAGTGTGTCCTGTACTGAAAAGGGCAAATCCAACCCAGCCAACTGCCCCATCAGTCAACTCTTGATCACCAGTAACGTTACGGAAGGGGTCATCAACAGTGTTATAAAACGGCACTTACTGAGCAATAACCTGCTCACTGAGGCTCCGTTTGGGTTCTCCCAGGGCCACTGAGCTTCTGATCTCATTACAGCCTTGGTTTAAACATGGCTAGAAGAGCTGAACTCCAAGGGCTAGTCGAGAGTGACTACCATTAACATCAGCCACATTTGACCAAGTTTGGCATCAAGTAACCCTGAGCAAAAACGGAGTCACTGGAAATCAGGGAGAAAAATCTCCACTGATTGGAATCATATCAAGCACAAAGGAAGGTGGTTCTGGATGCTTGTGGTCAATCATCTCAGCTCCAGGACATCACTGCAGGGGTTCCTCAGGGTAGCGTCCTCGGCCCAACTATCTTCGGAGGCTTCATCAATGACCTGTCTTTCATCATAAGGTCAGAAGTGGGGATGTTTGCAGATGACTGCACAATGCTCAGCACCATTAGCGACTCCTCAGATAATGAAGCAGTCCGCGTCCAAATGCAGCGAGACCTGGACAATATCCAGGCTTGGGCTGACAAGTAGCAAGCTGTGTTCTCCGACCGTATCCCCTAGCTCTAATCTCTCCCACAAGTTGAAACATCTTCCCAATATCCATCCTTTCAAATCCCCTCCAAATTTTATGTTTCAATAAGATCACGTCTCATTCTTCTAAACTCCAATGAGTATTGGCCCGAACTGTTCAACCTCTGTTCATAAGATGAAACCCCTTACCCCAGCAATGAGTGGAATGACCATCAAATCCTACCTGCAACCAAAGACAGCAAGTTGAAAACTGTGAACTTCATAGCTATTTCACAAACTGTAACTTGGCCAAATCTAACCTCCCCTGCTAATTCAGGACATATTTTACTCCAAATTGATTTTTAATGTAATAAAACTAACCCATTACTTTGTTAAACTCAAGAAAACCCGTCTGATTGGTTCTTTATAATCCCAGCACATAAATAGTTAAGTGTACACTGAATTGGCAAACAGCCTCTCAAACAAGAAAACCTGTTGGGTGTCAAACAAGAAGAGTGAAGTAGTGAGTCCTTCAACCCCTCCTCACCTGGTTGTAACAGTAGGTTCTTCCTTTTATATTTTTCATGGAATGTGAGCTTTGCAGGTAAGATCAGAGTTTGTCACCCATCCCTTATTGCCTTTAAGTCTTCCCATAATTCCTGTCTATGCTAGGGAGCACACCTCAGGAAACAGGGAACTTGAATTCGAAAAGTCGAAAATCTGAGACTGAAGATAAACTGAGATTCAAGTTCAGACGTTCAGTACCACACTAGTTAGCACTGCTGCCTCACAGTGGCAGGACCCCGGGTTCGATCTCGGCCTTGATTGACTGTCCATGTGGAGTATGCACATTCTCCCCGTGTCTACGTAGGTTTCCTCAGGGTGCCCCAGTTTCCTCCCATAGTCCAAAGATGTGCAGGTTAAGTGGATTGGCCGTGATAAATTGCCCCTTAGTGTCCAAAGGTTAGGCGGGGTTACGGTGTTAGAATGGGGGGGATGGGCCTAGGTAGGGTGTTCTTTTGGAGGGTCAGTACATATCTGATGGGCTGAATGGCTTCCTTCTACACTGTTGGGATTCGATGATACTGTTGTTTGATTTAGATCGAGGGCAGGATAATGTAAAAAGAAGAATTTAACATTTCTAATGCAGGGCTCAGAGTTTCTGCATAACTTATGCCAAATTATCAGTGTGATCTGGATGTGCAGTATGAACTAGCACTAAATGTGATAGAATGTAATGCTTCTTCTGCTTCTGCATTGGTGGTGTTGGCATCACAGACTAATATCCATATTCCACCAACATTTATACTGTTGGCGCTGGCTAAACCAGGCTTGAGTTTATGTTGATCATTTATGCTGATTCAAAAGTCCATTTGCCCAAAGCCGTCTCTGTCCACAAAACCGGTCATGCCCAAAGGTTAGCATGTTAAATTTCCATCAACTGTGCTCGTTCAGGGATGTTTATCACACTGTACCAAGATTCATGGAAGCAAGACTCCAGCATGAATCACTGATGCCTGCAGTGACCGTACAGTCGAGTAAAGATAGACCCAACTCTGTTTCTCCTGATGTCACTGCAATTATTGTCAATTCACTATCAACCAGTCTAAATTCAGTCAACTGAAGAAGTGCAGGTTATGCACCAAAAGTAAGAGCAAGCGCCTACTCTCCGCCATCCTGTGGGTGGGTCAGCTCACGGACACAGTCGGTTTCGGGACAACAAGCAGCACAAAGGCTAAGGAAATGCATAACTGTAGGCGGTGCCATGGGCGTTAACACTGTTTCAGGAAGTGTTAAAACTGTACATCCACAGTGGCTTGTGTTGTGGTCAACGGGAAGCTGACAATGTGCTGGACAAACGAGAGGCTCACTTGTGTGTCCTGGCAGGCAATTGTGATGAGGCACAGTATGTTAACTTGCTGGTGGCACTCTGTCCTGACTGAGCATCAGATCAACCCGATCACCGCTGATGATAACACGAAACTTGGTGAATGGGTCAGCCTGTGCAAAATAGACCCAATCGTCCAAAGATGTTCAAGCTAGGTGGGTTGGCCTTGCTAAATTGCCCCTTAGCGTCCAAAGGTAGGGTAGGAATTGGGCCTGGGTGGGGTCCCCTTTCAGGGGTCGGTGCAGACTTGATGGGCTGAGTGGCCTCCTTCTGAACTGTCGGGATTCTGCGATTCTATGAGAAGGGAAACCTCACAAGGTTTTAGGATGCAGCAGGGTTGTTGTCAAGGATCACGGCAAAGGCTCACAAGCCAAGGATGTCATTGACAACTATTTCAGAGGAAAGAGACGTGTTTCACAGATAAGAAATCAGTCAGGTGGATATTGACTCATTTCCCAGCAATCCCAGTCCACTTTGTGATGCTGGAGAATACAGTGTTCCACTCACTGATCAATTGTGATTGACTGCACCGTTGAATTGCATTCGTGCATGAGAGATTTTACAAAGAGCCTTATTTAAATGGGTTTACTTGGAAAACAGAGCATAACTTTACATCTGCAAGCCCGATGTAGTTTCAGCCACATTCTGGGCACAGTTTGCCGATTGCATGCACACAGTGGAAACTCTCTGCCTGACGTTTATCACTCTTACACTTCCATCAGTGTTCAAAATGCTGAAATCCCTTGTGTTAATGTCCAATTAAATGACTACTTACTGGAATGGGTTTTCTGGGTTTTTGGCATGGCAGGTGTCAGCATGTCCGTTGCAAACACATCGACCTCCAACACTGATATCCTTGATGCTGTAATAATACTAAAACAAACAACTCATAACTAAAGATTGCCTTTATTGTCAAGAGGATTAAACAGTTGGCTTACTACCATAAAAATGGTCCACTAATACTGCATGGTACACCTTATCAATGAACTGAAGCTGAAAGTAGGAACAGGATCAATAGATTTCCTTCCAAATCTAGCCTAAGATGACAGGTGAAAGTATCTCTGATACGATGATAACTGTCGTGACTCTCGATGCAAACGTTATCCCAGGAGGCAGCACATTGCACAGGGTAAGGATATGGGGGCTTGATGGGCTTCCCATGGGGCTACCCACATTGGCAGCTTTTGAAGCACGAGATCTTTAATTGGGAGTTGGTGGGACAGTCACACACTGCGCGAAGGAGTTGTCTCGGACTTCCTGCAGGTGAAAATTTGGCTCAAATTGAGAAGTCACATTAAGTTCGGAAGCCAATTATGAAAATGTTAAACAGCAAGACTTGCCTTTATATATTTTACAACGCCAGGATGTCTAAAGTGCTTCACGGCTGGTGAGGTATTTTTTAAAGTGTAATCACTGTTGTCATACAGAAAACACAGCTGCTAATTTGTGCACATCAGGTTGCCACGACGACCATGTGGTAATGACCTGATAAAGATTTTCAATGGTGATGGGGGCGAGGGATAAATGGCTGAAGACCCGCACATCCAGACATAGGAACAGTTTCTTCCCCACAGTTACTGGACTCCTCAACGACTCCCCCTTGGACTGATCTTTTCCCTGTCAGAACACTATTCACGACGCCCTATGCTGTTCTTGTTTGGCCTTGTTCTGCACTGTAACCAATCACTGTTTGTTGATGCACCATTTGTCAATGTACTGTCGATTATTCTTTTGTCTACTATGTACGTACTGTGTACGTTCCCTCGGCCGCAGAAAAATGCTTTTCACTGTACTTCGGTACAGGTTGGTTTAGCACAGTGGGCTAAATAGCTGGCTTGCAGAACAATGCCAGCAGCGTGGGTTCAATTCCCGTACTGGCCTCCCCGAACAGGTGCCGGAATGTGGCAACTAGGGGCTTTTCACAGTAACTTCATTGAAGCCTACTTGTGACAATAAGCAACTATTATTATTATTACATGTGACAATAAATATCAATCAATCAATCAATCAATCAATGTTGGGCAGCAAGAACTCTGCTGCTCTTCTTCAAAATGGTGCCATTGGACCTTTTGTACGACGCTGAGGGCAGACAGCGCCTAGGTTTAAGATGATACGCCCGACGGTCGAACCTTCTCCTCGGAGTGTCAGTATGAATATTTTGCTCAAGTCTCTGTGGCAGTACTTGAACCCATGATCTTCAGACTGAGGTAAATGTGCTACCCATCGATCCCAAAATAATACATAGTTTGACCATTGTTTGCTGCTTTGCATCAAATTCCAACCCAATATTTTCAACCCAGTGCTATAGAAGCTGGTGGGCCTCATGTCAATTCCCCGGTACTACCCCACCCCATTTTCACAGACGCAGGATGGTGGGTTGGGTGTGGTGCAGCAAGGGCTACACTAAAATCATCACTCATAAAGGGCAATTAGGGCCTCCAGGGCCCCACAGGAGTCACTTTTATCTGTCTGTCATAACATTTAAATTATAAAGAGAGGTTGGATAGGCTTGGGTTGTTTTCGCTGGAGCAGAGAAGGCTGAGGGGTGACCTGATCGAGGTGAACAAGATTGTGAGGGGCATGGACAGGGAGCAGCTGTTCTCTTAGTTGAAGGGTCAGGTACGAGAGGACACAAGTTCAAGATGAGAGACAGAAAGTTTAGGGGGGATTTGAGGAAAATGTTTTTGCCCAGAGGGTGGTGACGGCCTGGAACGCACTGCCTGGGAGGGTGGGAGAGGTGGGGTGATGGTCTGAAACGCACGGCCTGGGAGGGTGGGAGAGGTGGGTTGCCTCACATCCTTTACAAAGTACCTGGATGAGCACTTGGCACATCTTAACATTCAAGTGCTGGAAAATGAGATTAGGCAGGCAGGTCAGGTGTTTTTCATGTGTGGGTGCAGACTCGATGGGCCAAAGGGCCTCGTCTGCACTGTGTGATCTGTGATTCTGCGTCAGGCTCCCAGCTGCAGGGAAGCGGTCCCAACACTTCAGTTAGTTCCTCCCTGCCCGTCTGGCAGCTACAATAGTCACAGGCCATTCTGGAGAGGGGCACCCCTACAACCCTGTACCCCAACCCTCCCCCCATGCGAGAAGTACTGGCAGCAGAAGCCATTTTATGGGGTTTAAATATAAGATAGATCACCCTCTCCCTTCGTTCAGCTGGAAAACCTGTGATTGGCCCTCCAGCTTTGAGAGCCCAATGGCGAGATCGCCTTCTGGCCATTAAGTGACCGCCCCGGGGAAAATGACAACAAGTGACAGATTTCCACACCGTGTGGGTTTCTGACCATTCCAAAGCCCAATCACCTGTATCGAGTCAGTACTGCACCTACCCGTCGGGTGACTGTGGGATCCTTTTGGGTCTTGGATATCAGGTGACCTAATAAGGTGTTGGTCCTCATAAATCGAAGTCGGATATTTGTAGCCTTTGTGAATTCTCTTAAGACAGGAGAATCGTTGAAGTTTGTGGATCCTGGACGACCATTCACTAACGATACAACAATCTAAGGAAAATATTGTCATTAGAAGATGGCACAAGATTTCCTGATGGGATTTTCTGGTCCACTGCTGGAGATGTCCAGTCTAGTGGGAAGTCAATGAACCTTTCACTGGTCCACTGCATCCCCTGTGGCTGGTTCCGCCATGGTGGGCCCAGAAAATCCCAGCCCCTGTGTAGGAACTAATGATCAATTAAACAAAACTTATTTTTAACACGAAAAGCACAATTATAGAACACTACGAACACAACCATTCAGCACATGATACCCCTTTGAAAGAGATATCCAACTAGTCCCAGTATCCCTGCATTTGCCTGAAATCCTTGAAAATTTCTCCTCTTTGAGTATTCATCTAACTCCTTTTTGGAAGTTATTATTTGATCTATTTTCACTGCCCTTTCATGCAGTGCATCCAGATCACAACAACTCGCTGCATTGGTGAAAATTCTCTGGCCAGGACTTTCCGCTCCCATCCACGGTGGGTGGTCATGCCTCACACACCAGCGGGGCTGCTCCGAGTCAGCTTCAAGACAAGGCCTCGACTCTGGAACAGAGTGATTGGGCAGAGAGTTGCAGGGTAAGGCCTGCACTGGGCGGGGAAAGTAGGGCTCACACATATCGCTGGGGTAGTTGTTGGGCAGTGGGATGTCCGGGAGGTGGGGGGTTTAATGTCTTATGCGATTGAATGGGGAAAGTGTCTCCAACAGAATTTCTCTGTGGCTTGGGGCAGGATGGGTGGCTTGCAAACCGAGGAAGCATTTCACTTTACACTGTTTATCTCGACAAGACTCTCCTTGTCCCAGTCCAGGAAGGGGGAGGGTTTGGATGTCCAGTCTCAGTCATGCCCCGAATGTTGTCCGCAGAGTGTGGACATAACACCACGTGTGTCGGTCCAGGGGAGGCCTTGAACATGTTCATGGACTACAGATGGTACACTCAGCCAAGGGAGTCATCCACAACCCATGGATGAGGAAAAGGTGATGTGGGGGCATTCGAGGGTCTCATGGTGGGAGAGGGTTTGTGTGAGGGTTTCTAAATCACACTATGCCAGCGGCTCAAGCTGGGAAAGGGCAAGGTCCACCCGTGTCATAGGCACATCCGTGATCACAATGCAGGGGAGCTGCATTTAGCAGCTGGTTTAGCACAGGGCTAAATAGCTGGCTTTGAAAGCAGACCAAGACAGGCTAGCAGCGTGGGTTCAATTCCCATACCAGCCTCCCCGAACAGGCGCCGGAAAAGGGCTTTTCACAGTAACTTCATTTGAAGCCTACTTGTGACAATAAGCGATTTTCATTTCATTTCATTAGAGTGGGAGGATTGGGAGGGCCTTTGAGGTTATTGGTTCATTTCAGGGGGGGGGTCAGGGTAAACACCCAGCCAACACATATGAGTATTCTCAGATGTGAGAGATGCACAGGTGAGACAGGTGATGAGCACTTTATTCACAGTGCAGGAAATAAGGAAAGGTACCAATGAAAGAAAGGCATGTGAGATTAATCCCAAAGCAAGGAGCGAATCAGGAACGATTGGGTGACTTGGCCTGGCCACATGCTGGTTGCAATCATTCCGCTGGCAAGTTCACACATGAGAAGCCTCAGCCTCTTCCCCACCCACTTCCCCTCCCCCATCGACCCACCTCCCCCACCCCATAATCTCAGTTCCTGACTGAACATGCTATGCCAAAGAGTTTAGTTTCCTGATCCCAAGGATTGGGAAAGGGGTATATTGAAAAGGATTTCAGGGGGAGAACTTTGCCTACAAGAGTAGAAATTCCTTTAACCCCCAGTGTCTCATCAGTTATCGGGGCAAGAAATAGGAGCTGGAGCTTCATGCTGACTCATATCTTTTTCACATTGATGCTGCAGAGAGACCATCGGAAGATGGATACTGCACTGATTGCTATCTCCATCATTGCACGCAGGTAGGACAGAAGGAGGAGAAGATGATGATGGCTACGCCAGGCTTGCCAAAGGGAGGAGCTACATCCCGATGAGCAAGGGAAACACAGCCACCTCCACACACTGAGGATGACATTGTGTCTCAGAAACATTGTGCAAGGGCACCTTGCAGGACCCAGGACCTACAGGACACATCTTTCCTGCAGATGAGAGGCAGGGTCACTGCTGCCTCTGAATGTCCAGGGATCGAGTGGCTCACAAATGCCTCATTCTCTGGGATTTGGCGCCATGCTGACTGGGAGGGACAATGGCACTGCCAGTGGTTGTGAAAGTAACCAGTGCACTGAACTTCAATGCCAGTAGCTCTTTCCAAAGCCCAACTGGGGACCACTGTGGGATCTCACAAGCTTCCACACATCAGTATATCCAGAAGGTTATAGATGCCCTTTTTTGTCCACGCCCACAATTACGTGCACTTTGCGAGAGATCAAGCAAACCAGGACACCAGAGTTCTGGACTTTACTGCGAATTCCAGGTTCCCTGAGAGTCAGTGTACCATCAACTGAATGCACGTAGCTGTAAGATCTCCCTGGCAGCAGGCACTACAGTACAACAGGAACGGCTTTTACCCGCTGAATATGCAGCTGGTGAGCGACCACAATAAACCATTCAGCAGGTTTGCAAGAGGTATGCTGGATGCATCCACGATTCCTATAACTTAGGCAAATCACAGGGCCCGCACATCTTTGAGAGACACCGTGGTATCCAGGGTGGGCTCGTCAGGGTCAAAGGGTACCTGCAGAAAACATGGCAGATGATGGACATCTGGAGGCCATAAACTTTCAGGAAATTGATGTAGTTTTAAGTAATCTATATTTGTATTTGTGGGCATTGGAAACAAGGTATAGTTTTGAATAAGTTTAATTTTGTCTTTCTGTATAAGGGTTAAACCCTCAGTTAGCTCATTACAAACAAAGGTGCCTGCATGTTTGTGGGAGTTGGTTTCATTTCAAATGTGACTGCATTGTAATTAAAAGGGTTACGACATGGAAGCAAACAAGGTTTAAAGAAAGACTAGGCTGTTGCTTAGTAAACAGGGGTCAAAGGGACAAAAAAGAATTTCAGTGAAGTTAAAAAGCGGGCACAGATAGGCTCCCAGTTAACAAAGCTGGAAGGTGCAGACCTGGCTACCAAGAAGCCAACCAGACATCTGAAGTAATCCTAAGGTTGGTGACATCTTATTACAGCCGATGAAGCAGTGATAACCTGTTAGTGAGCTGGGGTACCCGAGAGATTTTGCAGAAGCTTGAATGCTCATGACAATCCAAGGTAGAGGAATACTGAAAGGAGAGATTGAAATCTTGGAAGTGGATCCTTGGTGAGGACACACAAGAGAAAGCGCTGTTTGGGAGAAGATTCTAAGGTGCTTTTCTGGGAGTGGAGTTTGGAAACATTCCTGTGGAGATCAGAGTTCCAGTGAGACCAGGCGGCTCACAGTGTAACATACATTTGGGGGATTTGATGAGAAATCCACACGAGTTGTTTTGAGTGGCATCTGTCACTTCGTTTCAGAGTGTGGTGCGTCTGACCACAGTGGGCCTGTTGGTTTCTAGGGCCATTGTACTGACTAAGAAAATTAAAGTATAAGATATATTTTGTAAACTGTGTTATCCTTAAAGATTTGTGTACATCTGTGAAGTACAGGAGCAGGGTGTGTTGTTGCAACTATACAGGGCCTTGGTGAGGCCCCACCTGGAATACTGTGTGCAGCTTTGGTCTCCATTTCGGACAGAGATGAGGAGACATTTCTTCACCCAAAGAGTGGCGAGCCTGTGGAATTCATTACCAGAGGAAGAGTAGTTGATGCTAAAACATTGAATATATTCAAGAGATGGCTAGATTTAGCACTTGGGGCGAATGGGATCAAAGGCTATGGGGAGAAAGCAGGATTAGGCTATTGAGTTGGATGATCAGCAATGATCGTGATGAATGGTGGAGCAGGCTCGAAGGGCCAAAAGGCCTCCTCCTGCTCCTATCTTCTATGTATCTATGTAAGATAAAAGTGGAATGAAGGAGTATTGTATTACAGTCAATATTTTCATGTAGTCCTGTGATCTGTTCATCACATCTCGGAACAAAAAATAAAACGTACAGGGCAGCATGATGGCGCAGTGGTTAGCACTGCTGCCTCACGGCGCTGAGGTCCCGGGTTCGATCCCGGCTCTGAGTCACTGTCCGTGTGGAGTTTGCACATTCTCCCCGTGTTTGCGTGGGTTTTATCCCACAACCCAAAGATGTGCAGGCTAGGTGGATTGGCCACGCTAAATTGCCCCTTAATTGGAAAAAATGAATTGGACACTCTAAAAGCCCGGGTTCCATTCTGGGACCTGACTGTCCAATAGGAACATCAGCTCGGAGTGTAACAGTATAACGATGCTCCTGCACCGGAATCGGGGCGGGACACGGTCTCCTGGGATTCCCGATGGTCGTTACGCCTCACGGGATCTAACCCAATCTAGGTCCTGCCCACTTAGACGTGCCGACACCAGATTAAACGGCCACCAGGCATCTTTTGGCGTTACTTAGGAGACCCCAGCCAGACGCCAATTAGTGCTGGTCCCCACAAATGGGGACCAGGTGTGTCAGGTAGGGGGGTCTCCCAGGCGATTGGAGGCCCACGAGTGTTCGGCCACTGGTCAAGCTTGCAGCCTGGCACTGTTGGTTACACCCGGGTACCAAGGCACTGCCAGCCGGGCACCTTGACAGTACCAGATAGGCAGCCCAGCAGTGCCACATGGGTGCCACCCCCCAGCACTGCCAAGGTGGAAAACTGGCATTTTTCCTCTGCCGAGAATCAGGCCTGAGTTGGGGGGGGAACGACACGTGGACCCTCAACACGTGCGTTGGGGTATTGGGGGAGTCCAGGGCTCGCGTTCGGGGGGAATCAAGATGTCAGGGTGCCATTTATAAATAGAGTGCTGATCTCTTACTGTAGTGAGGAGCTCTGCTCATCGGAACGCCTCGATGCAGGAAATGACGCTGAGTGCGGCCTCGGGGGGGGGTGCTCCCAACCGGGGTCCCAAATAGCAACATTATACCATCAGATAGCGGGTTAGTGCCGTAAACAAACCCACTAATCCTGCCTACAATGGACTCTGATTTTTTTTTTTGGTTAGATCTCACCCCATATCTTTACCAGAGCTGAGAACAAAGAACAAAATGTTTGCTAACGTGGCCCAGAAACCACACCAAACACTGACAAAATGAACACATGCCACCAATGAAAACCCCGTCCTGTGCTCCTGGTGCCGTAAACTAACACTTGCGAGTGCAATGTCGTAATGAATCCCACCCCGCCCATCACCCTCCCATCCGGTGTCCCCCTCCCCTTCCCCTTAGCAAACGCAGCATTGGAGCCAGATTGTGTTTGGTTCTGCTCTTCACGTAGCATAAGCTGCTCCCTTGCTGTGCACTCTGACAAAGGAAGGTTCAGATTTGGAGATAGCTTTAACACATTTATTAATCTGTTCACGATTCTCCTTCTTGGATTCGACTCCCTTGTTAATCCTGCTATAGCTACTCAGACTGACGAACCAGTCTGCTACAATCCACATGGTGGGTGTGATGTGTTTCAATCAACCCTGCGTACTCACTAAGTGTCTCCGCTGGAAAGAGACTGAGCATGTGTGCTGTGTCCTTTTATATGGGTTGGTGTAATGCCCCCCTGTGGTAGTGTCACCTCTGTGTGTCGTGAATGCCCATTGGTCGTGTCCTATCTTACTGGCCTATTGGTTGAATGTCTGTATGTCATGTCTCTGGTGCTCCCTCTAGTGTCTAGCTAATCTACGTGTATTTACATTAACCCCTTGTGTATTTACAGTGATGCATATCACCACTGATTGCTGACTCTGGTGTTGTGTCGGTTCTGATGGCCTTGGTGTTTTTCCTCTAATCAGAGAGGCCTGAGAAAACTCCACCTGGGAGAGTGCAACCAATGGCATGGCTAGCCACTTCTCAGTCATCAAACCCTCAGAAAATGCCACGGTCACTGGCAGAGGAGGTGCCGCCCTCATCCGGAGCGGTGTGAAAGGAGTCCATAGACACAGCAAGCAGCTTATCCACCACCGTGGGGTAGGACTGGACCTCCCTGCTCACTGTTGATGGACAGAGAGACTGGGTGCCTCATCAATCTCTCACACTGGCAGTGACTTGCTGAGAGCACAGCTAATGGGTGGGCTGGCACATCCCGGAAATCCCTGAAGCAGCCTCTGCACAACTCTCCACAAGAGTTGCCACTCCCTCAATGGAGGAGACTATGCACTCGGTGCTCAGAGTCAATGCAGTCCTCAAGCTCCGCATGGACTCCTCCATGACAGATACCAGGGCACCCAGGCCCTTGGGGATCTCTGCCAGATGTATATCCTGTACATCGAACTGGACAGTATCTGCCGCCCAATGGATGACATACAGACATTCAACCAATAGGCCAGTAAGATAGGACATGACCAATGGGCATCAGCCTTAAACTCAACGTGGTCCTCCAACAGCTGGCTCCCTTGACACTCACTGCTTCCACTAGAGCACACAGGCAGTCGTCTGATAATCATGGAGATGAGTGGCCACCAGCATTGACGTCTGGCCTGCCTGCCGACAGTGTGTTGAAGCCATCACTGGCCCTAAATTTTCCAGTCTCTCGTCGATGGTCCATTAGGCTCCTCTCCAACTCCTGGCAGCCTTCAGGGAGCTGCCTGCACTTGTTTTACACCCACCTCCGCGTCACTATTTGACCCAGAACCCACCATGCTCCCAACCCCTCTGCCAACACTGCACCAATGTATGGGCACCAATCATGCGGGTTATTACACAATTATATGATGTATGCCAACTGAAGCACGAACAGATTCATTTGTTTGTTTGTTACAATAACTGCACACATCTGGTTAGCTCTCCTTGACTCCTGCCGTTTGAGAAGAACAGTTAATTTTCACATCCATCGTTAACCTATCCATGAACAGTGCTTCCAGATTTCAGCTCAGCCTCTTACCTCGCCATTCTCAAGGGGTAAAATCCGGGAATACTCTGTGGTGCACATGACATCATCATCTCTTGTAATCCGTCCACGAGCTCGTGTCCTGAATAAATCCTCACAATCGCGCTTGGAATCTGGAATGTAGATTGAGCCAATCAGCACCGTCGTCAAAAAGATTTCTTTGTAAATAACGTTATGTGGATTTGGTTTGCAGGGCCATTGTGCTTCATACTGAGCAGCATCAGCTTACTGCTGTTGATCTGATACTCAGCTTGTACAATTCTGAGCTGCTGAGAATGGCAGTCTGACATCGCAAAGCTTGACCTCATAACCTCTGAGCCACAAAACGTTAGTGTGCAGGTACAGCAAGTAATTAAGAACAAAGAAAATGACAGCACAGGAACAGGCCCTTCGGCCCTCCCAGCCTGCGCCGATCCAGGTCCTTTATCTAAAACTGTCTCCTATTTTCCAAGGTCTACTTGAAGGCCAAGGTAATGCTGTGCTTTAGTACGAGAAGGTTTGAACATAAAAGTAAGGATGCTGTGCTTCAGTTATCCAGGGCGCTAATGAGGCTTCGCCTCGAATGCTGGTTACAGTTTTGGGCTCATTTCAGGAAGGGTGTAAACGCGTTGGGAGGCGGTTCAGAGGAGGTTCACTATTGATACTTGGACTGAGCGGCTTGTCTTGTGAGGAAAGGTTGGACAGATTGGGCTTGTTTCCATGGGAGTTTAGAAGATTGAGGGATGACTTGATTGAAGTATATAAAGCGCTGAATGGTCTTGACAAGGTCGACGTGGAAAGGATGTTTCCTCTTGTGGGTGAGTCCAGAACTAGGGGGCAGGGTTTTAAAATGATGGATCGCCCATTTAGGACAGAGTCGAGGAGGAATTCTTTCTCGGAGGGTTCAGCGACTTTGCAACTCTCCTAATCCTAACTCTAACTCTAACCCAGATTGCCTTGATCCACTATAGTTCATCTACCGCTGCAACAGGTCCACAGCAGACACCATCTCCCTGGCCCTGCACTCTACCCTGGAACACCTAGATAACAAAGACATGTATGTCAGAATCTTCTTTATCGACTACAGCTCAGCCTTCAACACCATCATTCCTACGAAACTCATCTCCAAACTCCGTGGCCTTGGCCTCAGCTCCTCCCTCTGCGACTGGATCCTGAACTTTCTAACCCACAGGCCACAATCAGTAAAGATAGGCAACAACACCTCCTCCATGATCATCCTCAATGCCAGTGCCCCACAAGGCTGTATCCTCAGCTCCCTACTATACTCCTTATCCACCTATGACTGTGCGGCCAAATTCCCCTCCAACTCGATTTTCAAATTTGTTGATGATACCACCGTAGTGGGTTGGATTTCAAACAATGACGAGACAGAGTACAGGAATGAGATAGAGAATCTGGTGAACTGGTGCGACGACAATAATCTCTCCCTCAATGTCAACAATGTCATCGACTTTAGAAAGCGTAGTGGAGAACATGCCCCTCTCTACATCAATGGGAACGAAGTAGACAGGGTCGAGAGCTTCAAGTTTTGAGGTGTACAGATCACCAACAGCCTGTCCTGGTCCCCCCCATGCCGACACTATAGTTAAGAAAGTCCACCAATGACTCTACTTTCTCAGAAGACTAAGGAAATTTGTCTACAGATGCATCATAGAAAGCATTCTTTCTGGTTGTATCACAGCTTGGTATGGAGCCTGCTCTGCCCAAGACCGCAGGAAACTACAAAAGGTCATGAATGTAGCCCAATCCATCATGCAAACCAGCCTCCCGTCCATTGACTCTGTCTATAATTCCCGCTGCCTCATAATTAAGGACCCCATGCACCCTGGACATACTCTCTTCCACCTCCTTCCGTCAGGAAAAAGATACCAACGTTTGAGGTCACGTACCAACCGACTCAAGAACAGCTTCTTCCCTACTCCATCAGACTTTTGAATGAACCTACCTCGTATTAAGTTGATCTTTTCTCTACACCTTGCTATAACTGTAACATTATATTCTGCAGTCCCTCCTTCCTTCCCTATGTACGGTATGCATTGTTTGTACAGCATGCAAGAAACAATACCTTTCACTGTCTACTAATACATGTGACAATAATAAATCAAATCAAATTATATCAAAAATTCAGAAGGTGGTAGAGGCGGGGTCACTGAATATTTTTAAGGTGGCAGTTGATAGATTCTTGTTCAGGGAATCAAAGCACAGAGTTCAGTCCCCACAGTTACACACCATTATTGCATGGGGAATGTGAAATTCAAAACACAAATGGATCAGCTGTAATCTTATTGAACAGGAGAGCAGGCTTGAGGGGCCAAATGGCCTATTTCTGCTCCTATTTTGTTTGTTTGTAACTTTCCCAATGCGTGACAGGACTCTCTCTCTTCTTCTCCCCCCCCCCCCACACACCCCCCCACCACCCCTCAGGCCTCCTACAACGCCCGGCCCTGAACTATCAATGGATTTCCCCCCCCAGGCATCCCAAAAACTACCCAACCATCCCACCACCCCCCAGGACTACCCCCCCCCCACACCTCTAACCTTGAGGCTGCCTCGTACACCCCCAAGGGTCCTCCAGAATGTCCTGTCCTCCCCGTCACTCACAACCCCCCCAACCCACTCCACTGACCATCTGACTCCCGACTACCCAACCTCCACCCACTGACCACTCAAACCCTTACTGATAACCTGACTCCTCCCACAATGAACACCTTACTGATGACCGACTAACCCTGCACCAACCACCTGAAACCTCACTGTCCATCTGACCACACCACTAACTATCCGACTCCCTCACTGATCACCAATAACCACCCGACCCCCAGAAACACAATCTACTGACCACCCCCAACTAATGAGAGCTCGTGCTATAAAATGGGAGAACATGGCTTCCTTACCACTGACTCTCCTGCCTTCGACGAAGGCCTCGGACAGCTGCTGAACGACAATGTTATCACGCAGTCTGATTTTCCGATCACAGCTTTGTGGGAGGTGGGGGGAGGGAGGGATGATGTGAACAATCTCAGGATGGTTTTGTTACATTTGAGAATATTTATCATCATGGCAGCTCGGAATGTGAACATAGATAGGCAGTCCCTGTTAGGAACATAGGAACAGGAGGAGGCCATTCAGCCCATCGAGCCTGCTCCACCAATCAATACAATCATGGCTGATCGGACAATTCAATGCCTTTTACACCCACAATCCCCATAACGCCTGACGTTATTGTTAATCAGAAATCTGTCAATCTCTACTCTAAGCAAACTCTAATCACACTCAGTGACTGAGTTTCCACAGCCTCTGGGGTAGAAATTTCTGAAGATTAACAATCCTCTGAGTAAAGAAATTTCTCCTCATCTGAGTCCTCAGTGGCACCGTCCCTATTTTGAAATTGTGGCCCCTGCCAGCCAAGGGAAACATCTTACCTGCATCCACCCTGTCTTTCCCTTTAAGTATTTTGTAGGTTTCAATGAGATCACCTATCATTCTTCGAAACTCCGGAGAATACGGGCCCAGTTTGCCCAATCTCTCTTTATAAGACAGTTCTGGTGAACCTTTGTTACACTCCCTCTACGGCAATAATATCCTTTCGGAGGTAAGGGGACCGAAAGTGCGCACAGTGCTCCAGGTGCAGAATAGCCAAGCTCCTTTACAACCTGCTGCATCATATGGGTAAGTTGTGAAGAGGACATTAAGGAGTGTTTCATCTTTTGATTTGATAGGTTAAGTGAGTAGGCAAAACAGTGTCAGGTGCAGTATGATATGGGAAAATGTGAACTTGCCAAATATAATAGCAGTATGTTCCTGAAATGGAGAGATTGCAGAATTCTTCAGGACAAAAGCAATCTGGCTGTCCTGGTACATGAATCACAAGTTAGTGTGCATAGCATTAGGAAGGCAAACTTGGGGTTGTTGTTTATTACAAGGGGAATGGAATATTGAAGTAGGGAAGGTTTGCTACAGTTATACAGGCCATTGGTGAGAACACACCTAGGATACTGGTGTATAGCGTTGTCACCTTGCTTAGAAAGGATATCATTGCGTCAGAAGCAGTTCAGTGAAGGTTCAGTCGACTGATTCCCGGGATTAAGGAACTATCTTTTGAGGAAATATTGGACCGGTAGCCATTGGAATTTAGAAGAATGAGAGGTGATCTTATTGGAACATATAAGATCCTGAGGAGGCTTGACAGGGTGGATGCTGAGAGGGTGTTTCCACTTGTGGGAGAGACTGGAACTAGGGTCAGTTTAAAAATAAGGGGCCTCCCATTTAAGACAGAGATGGAGAGGAGGAGAATTTATTTTTTGTTCAAAGGATCACCAGTCTTCCCAAGAGAGTAATGGAAGCTGAGCCATTGAGTATTTATAAGGCTGAGTTAGGCAGATTTATGTTTGACAAGGGAATCAAAGGGAGCAGCATGGGATCAGTCATGATCTTCTCAAATGGTGGAGTTGGCTCAAGGAGCTGGATGAAATGAAATGAAAAATGAAAATCGCTGTCACGAGTAGGCTTCAATGAAGTTACTGTGAAAAGCCCCTAGTCGCCACATTCCGGCGCCTGCCCGGGGAGGCTGGTACGGGAATCGAACCGTGCTGCTGGCCTGCTTTAAAAGTCAGCGATTTAGCCAAGTGAGCTAAACCAGCCCCTGGAGCTAAACCAGTCCCTAATGGCCCACTCTTGCTCCTGGTTCACATGTTCCTTTGTATCAAGACATAGAATATAAAAGCAAGCAAATTATGCCTTTATAATATTCCAGTTAAGCTCCAGCTGGAGTATTGCACCCAGTTCTGGGCACCACACTTTAGGAGGAATGCCTTGGCATGACATTTACCAGGGAAGAGGGGCCTATTATATCGAGAAAGTGGGATTGTTATGAGCAGAGAAGGTTCAGCAGAAATTCAGTGGAGCATTCCAAAAAAAAAAAAAAGATTCTTGCTTTCTGTTGTTTCATTAACTTCCTATCTGTTCGTTATGTCAAGTCCGTTGACAACGTCTACACTAAAGAATTAAAGGATGTGTAATAATTCCACACTGTTGAAAAATAATAAAAGGCTTTTGTCCAACTCCGTTAATATCACGGGGAATTTCTTTAGCTTGGGCATTAATAAAGTTTGGAACCGAACATCATTTAGCAGGCGTCCAATTCTAGTATTAGAACAATAGCCGTACTGTATAAATCAGAGTTCCAAATCAGCATTCCATTCTCTGCTGATGACGGAACGTGTGCTAAAACACATCTCCTTCCAAATAAACTGAAAGAGATGAGATGGGCCACAACAAAAGACCAATTATTCTTCCTCTGAGCTGTCAAGGCTCCCAATTATGTTAGCTGCACTGTCTGACCCTAACACTTCCTAGATCTAACCAGCTGCAAATATACATAAATAGATATTTTTGTTCACTATTTGAATAACTAGAGATCATTGCCAATGAAAAGACTGGTAAAATATCCACCTATGAAAGGTTCAGAAATGAATTTTAAAAAATAAATTTTTCTGTCACTGTGCTATAGATTTTAAAATAGATTTGCCTGGAATGCATTAGCCAGTCAAACTCGTGTGCATTATTTTGCTTTGAAGAAAGAAAGGAGAATATCTTGCATTTAGTTTCTGCCTTTTATAACCTAAGGATGCTCCCAAGTGCTTCACGGCTAATGAGGGCATCGAAAGTGCGAAAGTATAGGCAAATGTCCATGAAAGGTTATACACAACACGATCCCACTGACAGCAATCAGCTACTCTACTGTCCAGAAGGAAATAGAAGGGCAACATGGTGGCGCAGTGGGTTAGCACTGCTGCCTCACAGCACCGAGGTCCCAGGTTCGATCCCGGCTCTGCGTCACTGTCCGTGTGGAGTTTGCACATTCTCCCCGTGTTTGCGTGGGTTTCGCCCCCACAATCCAAAGATGTGCAGGCTAGCTGGATTGGCCATGCTAAATTGCCCCTTAATTGGAAAAAATGAATTGGGTACTCTAAATTTTTTTTAAAAGGAAATATAAAAACAAAGGGAACTTAAGATCCCTGGAATGCTTCCTCCATATCATGAACTTATAATGTTAATATTCTTTGAAAGGGAAATGTGATTATCTTATGCAATATTAGTTGAACTCGAATACGTCTTATATTAGGAAGGATTTGATAGTAATTGTGCATATTCATTTGAAATGGTTGCTACAGTAACAGAATCTGCAAGCATGATCTGCCTATCCCCATAACCCCTCATCCCACAAGCATCAGGTTCTCCCCTCTTCCCCCCCTACCCCAGTTGCAGGCCTCAGGGCTCTCCCCTCTTCACCCCCCCCTGCAACTACGTATCAGGGGAACGCCCCCCTCCAATGGCTCCCCTCCCTGCCAGAGGCCTCTTGGCACTGCCCCCTTCATGTGCACCCTTGGCACAGGCCCTTTGGCACCAGGACTCCTTGGGACTCCCCTTGGTGTCAGGGGACAATGCCAAACCTTGTCCCTCAACTCTCGGGGCCTTCAGGTATGTCCATGCCCCCAGCGTTGTCATCACAACTGGTTTTCACTTTTGCAAACCAATAGTAATTCGAGCCAATGTGATGTCACACCACCGGGGGAGAGGATGCGCCATCAACAAACGCTTTGACGTCAAGCCCAGAAATCACATTTAAACTTAATTGGAAATCAGGTTCATAATCTCTCTGGGCATTAACCTGGTTATGTCACTGGGGGAGGTGGGAGAGAGGTTTTAAGATCTCAAAATGAGATCTCGCCGGCGCAAATACCACTCGTGAGATTTAATGGCCATTAAGGGATTTGTGCCCACAACTAACAAAACGAATGATAGTCCATGTCCATTAATTCTGTTTCTCTTTACAGATGCTGCCTGACCTCCAGACTATTTCCAACAATTTTGCATTTTAATTTCAAAGTTCCAGCATTCAAAACGTTACGTTTGCGATTCGGAGAATAAAGTCAAGTTGAACCTTGAAGAACTGTCAGTTTGTAAAAACATCAAGAAAACAAAGTAAAATCCCGAATATAAAACTTGCGAGACTTACGGGCAAAATACTGCCATGGGTTGTAGGATCTTCCAAAGTCAACTGATCTTTCAAGTACCCAAAGGTCAGGACGCGGAGAATTAGCAAACTTGATAAGAATATAAGCCACATGAAAAAGCTGTAAATAAAACAAATACATTTATTAATATTAATACAACAGGACTTCCAATAAAATTAATCACAATTTGCCGGTTAGGTTTCGTGATTATATATGCACTTTTATTATCTGTTATAGTAGGGCAGCATTGTGGCACAGTGGTTAGCATTGCTGCCTACGTCGCTGAGGACCCGGGTTCGAATCCCGGCCCTGGGTCACTATCCGTGAGGAGTTTGCACATTCTCCCCGTATCTGCGTGGGTTTCACCCCCACAACCCAAAGATGTGCAGGATAGGTGGATTGGCCATACTAAATTGCCCCTTAATTGGATAAAATAATTGGGTACTCTAAATTTTTTTTTTTAAATTTTTTAATTAAAAAAAGATCTGTTATAGTATCTGAGTTTTTCTGAAGTTTTTGAACTGAAAGAGTTAAAGTTCAAATTATTCCAATAGACAATCCACCTGCTAATTTTTTAAGCTGGTTGTTAACAATAATAATCTTTTATTGTCACAAGTAGACTTATATTAACACTGCAATGAAGTTACTGTGAAAATCCCCTAGTCGCCACACTCTGACGCCTGTTCGGGTACACAGAGGGAGAACTCAGAATATCCAATTCACCTAACAGCACGTCTTTCGGGACTTGTGGGAGGAAACCGGAGCACCCGGAGGAAACCCACGCAGACACGGGGAGAACGTGCAGACTCCGCACAGACAGTGACCCAATAATTTATCCAGGAGAGGGCTGATTCAATTCGAAATTCTGAGTTTCAACATAGCATTGACCTGTTACAACGGGAACATTTCTTCCGTTTCTGACAGTATTTTTTTCCTTTATTCTTTCATGAGGTGTGGGCATTGCTGGCAGGCCTGTCACTTGCCAGGCCATTGTCGAGGGCAGTCAAGATTTGACTGCAGCACGTTTGTGTTCTGGTCTTAGTTTGGAAATTTTAAATTTCAACAAATTTCCAAGCAACTTACTTTGCATGAGAACAGATTGCAGGTTAGTCGGCAAGTAGACTCTGATTGGTCAAGGTGTTGCCATGGGGAATGCACTAAGGAACACTTGCCCCCCAGGTTTTGGTTTCATTCAAAAACAGGCCATTGTCCAGCCTTTGCTGAATTAAACAGAAGCCTGGGGAACATACAAATAAACAAAATAGGAACAGAAGTCGACCATTCGGCCCCTCAAGCCTGTTCCGCCACTCAATACGATCATGGCTGATCTGTTTGTGCGTCGAATTCCACATTCCGCATCTACCGCTGATAACCTTTGATTCCCTTACCTGACAAGAATCTATCAACCTCCAAAATATTTTACCTTAACAATATTCAGTGAGCCCGCCTCTACCCCCTTCTGTGACACAGAGTTCCAAAATCACATTGTCCTCTGAGGAAACCCCTCTGTACTCTACTAAAAAGGTGACCCCTTAGTTCTGGACACAGGGGTAAACATGTTTTTCATGTCCATCTTGACAAGATCATTCAGGATCTTATACACTTCAATCAAGGCACCACCCACTCTCCTACAATCCAGTTTTTTTTCCCGCTATTTGCCCTGCTTGTCTCAAAAGTCAAACCGTTCACTCCAGGTATAAATCTAGTAAACCTCCCCTGAACAGCCCCCAATATTCATCCTTCCTTAAAGAAGGAAACTGCAAACACCAGTCAAGATGTGTTCTCAACAATGCTGTGTACATGAAGTTAGGTAAGAAGTCTTCCAACACCAGGTTAAAGTCCAACATGTTTGTTTCAAACACTAGCTTTCGGAGCACTGCTCCTTCCTCAGGTGAACGAAGCTAAGCATCCTTACTTTCTTAATTAACCTTCTTAATTACTTGCTGCACCTGCATGCTAACCTTTTGTGATTCATGCACAATAACACCTAGAGCCCTCTGCACCTCGGAATTCTGCAGTCATTCTCTGCTCACAATAGTCTCCGAATACATTACCCATGACAGTGCCTTGACCAATCAGAGGCAACATGTTACTCCCTTGCCTCTGAATCACACGGTACTGGGTTCAAGTCCCACTCCTGGCCTTGAATACAAAAATCAAGGCTACACTCCAGTCTGGTTCTGGAGGGACAGCTGTACTATTCACACGCTGTCTTTTGGATGATACATTAAACCAAGACCTTATCTGTCTGTTCAGGTGGATGTAAAATCATGGCACTGTTTTGAAGAAGATCTATCCGCAGTATCCTAGCCATCACTTAAGATCTGACGGTCTCGTCATTTTCACATTGCTGTTTGTGGGAATTGTTTTGCTGCGCACAGTTACTACATTAACAATACTGACCACACTTCAAAAGTACTTCATTCACTGTGAGGTGCTTTGAGAAATCCAGTGCTTGTGAAATTTGGGCGATGAATTCCAGACATCCACCACCCTCTGGGTTAACAGGTTTTTCCTCATATCCCGTATAATCCTTCTACCAATCATCGTAAATCTATGTCTCCTGGTAACTGACCCCTCCACATAGGCAAATAAGCATTTCCTGTCTACCCTGTCTCGGCCCCTCGTAATTTTGTACATCTCAATTAGGTCACCACTTCACCTCCTCTGTTCTTTTGTTTAATTTAAAGTACCCAATTCTTTTTATTTCCAATTAAGGAGCAATTTAGCGTGGCCAATCCACCTACCCTGCACATCTTTGCTTGTGGGGATAGACCCACGCAGACATGGGGAAAATGTGCAAACTCCACATGGACAGTGACCCGGGGTCAGGATCGAATCCGGGTCCTGGGCGCCGTGAGGCAGCAGTGCTAACCACTGCGCCAGCATGATGCCCCTCCCAGGTTGTCGATAATGGGGGATTCACTGATGATAATGTCATTGAATGTCAAGGGCGATAGTTAGATACACTCTTGTTGGAGATGGTCACTTGAGTGTCACAAATGCTATTTGCCACTTGTCGTCCCAAGCCTGGATATTGCCTGGATTTTGCTGCATTTGGACATGAGAGTGCTTCAGTGGCTGAGGAGTTGCAAATGGTGCTAAACATTGTGCAATCATCAGCGAACATCCCCACTTCTCACCTTACTTTGGAAGGAAGGTCATTGATAAAGCAGCTGAAGATGCTTGGGCCTAGGACACTACGCTGAGGAATTACCCTGCAGTGATGTCCAGGAGCTGAGATGACTGATCTCCAACAACCCTCATCATCTTCCTTTGTGCTATCCGTCATTCCAACCAGTGGAGAGTTTTCCCTCTGATTCCTATTGACTCCTGTTTCTCTAGGGCTCCTTGATGCTACACACGGTCAAAAATGGCCTTGATGTCAATGGCAGTCACTGTCAACTGGGATTTGAATCCAGGTCCCCAGACTATTACCCTGGGATAATGCAGCTGCAACCTCAAGTTTTCCTCAGACCACCAAGTGCTCCGTCACCCTTCCTGCTGGCCATTAATTGGCTGGGCGGCACACGATAGCGGGAAGGCCTTCACACTCCCGCTGTATCCTGAAAAAGCCTGGCCTGAAGGTGAAGCAACACAGATTTCCAATTGTAAAGGGCTGTGGTCATTTAGTAAGAACTGTTATAATAATATAACGTTTTTATTAGTGTCACAAGTAGGCTTACATTAACAATGCAATAAAGTTACTGTGAAAATCCCCTAGTCGCCGCATTCCGGCTCCTGTTCGTATCTGGCTCCTGACACAAAAACATGATGCTGTGGAACTGAAAATCATAACAATACTTTGAGAAGTAATGAAATGTGTTTCATATATCAACTCAATTTCTTCTTACAGAGAGTGGGAGAGGAATATTAAATTGCACAGGAAGTACGGATCTAATTTATCTTTAATTAGGAGTTGTTGATTCTGGCAATGCAACAATGAGAGAAAATCACAAAGATGTGAAGAGAGCGGCCTTTAATAACAGTAATTAGCCATTCTGTGGGCTGAAAGCTGCCATTAAAATTTGAGATTACAGATGATTAAAGTATAATCAGAAATTTAAGGTAAACATTTGGTAGATGACAATTATAAAATATGACAACACAAGTTTGTGCTAAATGATCCAGAGTGTTTGAGAGAAATAATTGTTTGGAGTTTGCGAGCTTTGTAACACTGGAACAATAGAGAGTATTTTATTTACACAGCAAAGCAGTTCATATTTACACAGCAACTTTGATATATTAAAACATTCCAAGGCATTTCACAGGAGCGTTCGCAAACGTGATTCAATGCTGCACCACATAAGGGTATATTAAGAGAGATCGATCACCTTAATCAAAGAGGTAGGTTTTAAGAAGCAGCTTGGAGAAGAGAGGCACAGCTGGAGATGTTTGGGAAGATAATTAGGGTGGGATTTTCCGGTTCTGCAATATTCCTGCCCAAAGTCAATGGACCTCTTGCTGGTCCATCAAAGGTTCCGTTTACCCTCTGCGATTCTGGTGGCGGGAGGGGGAATTGGTTTCCCATGGAGTAGGATGTGTCACATCGTGTGCATGGATCACATCAGCAGTGCATCCTC
Organism: Scyliorhinus canicula; assembly: GCF_902713615.1. Classification (NCBI taxonomy): domain Eukaryota; kingdom Metazoa; phylum Chordata; class Chondrichthyes; order Carcharhiniformes; family Scyliorhinidae; genus Scyliorhinus; species Scyliorhinus canicula. Next base: position 4,788,320 of record NC_052155.1, on the reverse strand, counting down.
CGAGAGCTCTGTTTATGTCAGTAGTCACATTTATATTCCAAAAATAAACATGGTAGCTAGATTTGCAGACAACAAAAAGAAATAAGAAAGTATGTTGTGAAGAGAACATAAGGGCTGGGAATCTCCCTTCCGGAGACTAAGTGCCCACACCGGCGGGAAAACCAGCGCCAACAACCCCTGTGTCAATGGGTCCCCAAGGTGAGGAATTCTCACCTGTCTCAGGGCCTAGGTGGACGCCGGAGGGGTTGACGCTGCTCCAGCTGGCGGCGAAGGAACGGCGCAAGTTTGCGCATGCGCCAAAGGGCCGGCGTGATCTCACACATGCGCGGAACCGCCGGCGTGGTTCTGCGCATGCGCAGACCGGCTGGCGTATTTTGGCGCATGCCATTCTCTTCTCCGCGCCGGCCATTGCGGAGCCCTCCTGGGGCCGGCGCGGAAGGAAGAAGTGCTCACAAGGAACAGGCCCGCCCGCAGATTGGTGGGCCCCGATCGCGGGCCAGGCAATTGTGCCCCCCCCCCCCCCCCGGGGTCGGATCCCCCCTTGAGGACCGCCCCCGCCGACTTACCTGCCAGGACCCACTGGTGTCAGAGGTGAGTGATTCACACCAGCGGGACTGGCCAAAAACGGACGGCCGCTCGATCTATCGGGGCCCGGAGAATTGCCGGGGGGGGGGGGGGCGCTGCCAACGGCACCGACCGGTGGGGCGTGAATCCTGCCCCTGCCCGAGAAATGGCACCGGAGAATATGGCAGCCAGCGTCGGGGCGGGATTCGCGCCGCCCCCCCCCGGGATTATCTGACCCGGCAGGGGGGGAGGGGGAGGGGGGGTCGGAGAATCCTGCCCAAGGAGTTTGCAGATGGATATAGATAGATTGAGTGAGTAGGCAATAATCTGACAGATTGAGTATAATGTGGGAAAATGTGACATTGTTCACTTTGGCAGGGAAAATAAAGCCATAGATTATTACTTAAATGGAGAAGAACTAGAATGCGGAGGTGCAATGAGAGCTCGGTATAATAGTAATAATAATAATAATCACTTATTGTCACGAGTAGGCTTCAATGAAGTTACTGTGAAAAGCCCCTAGTCGCCACATTCCGGCGCCTGTTCGGGGAGGCTGGTACGGGCATTGAACCCGTGCTTCTGGCCTTGTTCTTCATTACAAGCCAGCTGTTTAGCCCACTGTGCTAAACCAGCCCCTCTATTCTAGTATATTAGTCACAAATATAGCAAGCAATCAAGAAAGCCAATCAAATGTTTTCCTTAATTCCTGGGCGGCATAGTGGCACAGTTAGCATTGCTGCCTCACAGCGCCAGGGACCTGGGTTCAATTCCAGATTCGGGTGACTGTCTGCATGGAGTTTGCACTTTCTCCCCGTGTCTGCGTGGGTTTCCTCTGGGTGCTTTGGTTTCCTCCCACAGTCCAAAAGATGTGCAGGTTAGGTGGTTTGGCCATGTTAAATTGCCACTTAGTATCCAAACGTTCAAGTGGGGTTACTGGGTTACGGGCATAGGGTGGGAGCGTGGGCCTGGGTAGCGTGCTCTTTCCAAGAGCCAGTGCAGACTCAATGGGCCGAATGGCCTTCTTCTGCACTGTAAGGATTCTATGGTTCTATGAATTAGGAGAGGAATTGAACATAAAAGTAAAGGTGTTCTGTTTCAGGTATACAGGGCTATGATGAGGCCACATCTCAAATATTATGTGCAGTTTTAATCCTTGTTTAAGGAAGGATGTAAATGCATTGGAGGTGGTTCAGATGAGGCTTACTCCATTGATACCTGGTCTGCCCAAAGAGGTTAGGTTAGAGAAACTGGGTATGCCTCCACTGGAGTTTAAAGGAGTGAGGGGCGACTTGATTGAAGTATATAAGACTCTGAATGGGCTGGACAAGGCGGACATGGAAATGATGTTTCTCCCAAGGAGTGAGTCAGAACAAGTAGGCACAGTTTAAAAATGACAGATGGTCCTTTGAAGAAAGAGATGAGGGTAATGTTTTTCTCTCAGAGAGTTGTGAGACTTTGGTTCCCTCTGCCTCGGAAGGTGGTGGGAGTGGGGTTATTGAATATTTTGAAGGCAGAGGTAGATAGATTCTTGCTCGGCAAGGGAATCAAAGATCATCGGCGCGGGGGTGGGGGGGTAAACGGTGATGTGGAATTAGAAATACAAATAGGATAGCCATGATCTTATAGAATGGTGAATCAGGCTGGAGGTACAAAAAGACCTGCTTCAATTTTGCATGTTCAAATGAATCAGCTTGGAAATTTGACTGGCGGATGATCTGTCTAATTGGATAATTACGTTGATTTATGTTGTCCACATGCCACGATGAAGCTAAATACGAGGTTGTTCTTTGTTCATGACGACTTGCTCTGTGTTAAGAATTAAGACTAAAAAATTAAATTGGGATAAAAAATAAAATAAAGATGGGAATTGATATAGGCTGCTACTTGAAGGGGGTTTTGATGTGTGAATTAGTATAACTGTGAGATTTTACCTATGTGACAAGGGGGAAACTTCAAGAAGAGATAACGTCAAAGTGGAGAGATAAGGGAATTGACACTTTGTGGTGATATGAGTGGGAGCACTGCCATTGGTGCAGAGCATTGGTTTCCCATTGGCTCTGGCTGGTCACGTGCCTCTCGTCTGATTAGCTGGGACTAGTCATGTGACTGCTCACCAATTGGTCGAGAGGCAAGTAGACCCCCCCCCTCCAAGGTGGGGTATAAGTACCCAGGTTTCCCGGCGGTCGGCCTTTCTCTGTAGTCGACCACCGGGCTAACAACTAGCTGATTAAAGCCACAGTTTGAATCTTCATTGTGTCTCGCGTCCAATTAATGGTACATCAATTTAATCAGCTAGAATTTTGGAATGGAGCTTCGCATCAAGCCTGACTGCCTCCGCATCAGCCCGCATGCCTCAAATGCGCCTGCAATCTTTAAACATTGGCAGGCGTGTTTCAACAGTTACCTGACAACTGCAGCCAGCCGCTTTGTGTAAGAACTGCAGGAAGAAGGGCCACTACGCGGTGGGCTGCGTGACCAGGTCGGTCGCCGCTGTTCCGCGCAGCGACCGCGGATCCCCCCCCCCCCGGGCCCCCCCAGGGCCCCGCGCCGCGCACCGACCTCTCCAGCCCACCTCCCGGCCCCCGCAACAGGCCCACGGTCCTCCCGACCCCCGCTCCCAGCTGCCCCGACCGGCCCACAGATGCCACTGACACTGCCCCCAGCTGCCACGAGATCCCCACGGGCGCCGCCATCTTGGGACCACGTTTCCACGTGCGGGTCCTGGGCGCCGCCATCTTGGGCCAACACGGAAGGGCCTGCCAGTGATTACTCTGCCACCGAGGATGACCTGGAACTCTTGCCACGACTTGCTTCCATCACACTCGACCAGTCGCGACCACGCTCGCTCGCCAAGACTACGACAACGATCCAGCTCAACGGGCATGAGACAAAATGCCTTCTGGACTCCGGGAGCACGGAAAGTTTTGTCCACCCCGACACGGTAAGATGCTGCGCGCTCCCCATCCACCCAGTTAAGCATAAAATAGAATTGGCCTCAGGTTCGCACTCCGTCCAAATCACCGGGTGCTGCATAGCGGACCTCACGGTCCAGGGCAGGGTTTTCAAAAACTACAAACTCCTCATTCTCCCCTGTGTATGCGCTCCGGCACTCCTGGGCCTGGATTTCCAGTGCAACCTGCAGAGCTTGACCTTTCAATTTGGCGGCCCTATTCCTCCTCTTACTATTTGCAGCCTCGCGTCCCTCAAAGTGGACCCACCTTCCTTGTTTGCTAATCTCACCCCAGATTGTAAACCTGTCGCCACTAGGAGCAGATGATACAGTGCCCAGGATCGGACCTTCATCAGGTCCGAGGTCCGGAGGCTCCTTAAGGAAGGAGTTATCGAGGCCAGCAACAGTCCCTGGCGAGCCCAAGTGCTGGTAGTTCGGACTGGGGAGAAAAACCGGATGGTCATTGATTACAGTCAGACCATCAACAGATTTACGCAGCTGGACGCGTACCCTCTCCCCCGTATTTCCGACCTGGTTAACAGGATCGCGAAATACAAAGTATTTTCCACGGTGGACCTTAAGTCCGCCTACCACCAGCTCCCCATTCGCGCGAGTGACCGCAAGTACACCGTGTTTGAGGCAGATGGGCGCCTCTACCACTTCCTCAGGGTTCCATTCGGTGTCACAAATGGGGTCTCGATCTTCCAACGGGAGATGGACCGAATGGTCGACAAGTACGATTTACGGGCTACCTTCCCGTATCTCAATAATGTCACCATCTGCGGCCACGACCAGCAGGACCACGACAGCAACCTTCAAAAATTCCTCCGAATCATGAAACGCCTTAATTTAACCTACAATAAGGATAAGTGCGTGTTTAGCACCGACAGTCTAGCCACCCTCGGCTACGTAGTGCGTAACGGAGTGATAGGCCCCGCCCCGAACGCATGCGCCCCCTGATGGAACTCCCTCTCCCCAACTCCCTCAAATCTCTCAGACGCTGCCTGGGCTTCTTCTCCTATTACGCCCAGTGGGTCCCCAATTACGCCGACAAAGCCCGCCCCCTCATCCAGTCTACCTCTTTTCCCCTGTCAATGGAGGCCCGCCAGGCCTTTAGCCGCATCAAAGCAGATATCGCAAAGGCCACGATGCGCGCTATCGACGAGTCCCTCCCATTCCAGGTCGAGAGCGACGCGTCTGACATAGCTCTGGCGGCCACCCTGAACCAAGCGGCAGACCCGTGGCCTTCTTCTCACGAACCCTCCACACTTCCGAAATCCGCCATTCCTCGGTGGAAAAGGAGGCACAGGCCATAGTCGAAGCTGTGCGGTATTGGAGGCACTATCTGGCCGGCAGGAGGTTTACCCTCCTCACAGACCAACGGTCAGTAGCTTTCATGTTCGATAATGCACAGAGGGGCAAGATCAAGAACGACAAGATCTTGCGGTGGCGGATCGAGTTGTCCACCTACAACTACGACATCTTGTATCGTCCTGGGAAGCTCAACGAGCCTTCCGATGCCTTATCCCACGGTACCTGTACCAGCGGGCAGATTGACCACCTCCACTCCCTCCACACGGACCTCTGCCATCCAGGGGTCACTCATTTTTACCATTTTATTAAGACCCGCAACCTGCCCTACTCCGTCGAGGATGTCAGGACCGTCACCAGGGACTGCCACGTCTGCACCGAGTGCAAACCGCACTTCTACCGCCCCGAACGAGCGCATCTGATCAAGGCATCCCTCCCTTTTGAACGTCTCAGTATAGACTTCAAGGGTCCCCTCCCCTCCAACAACCGTAACACATATTTCTTGAGTGTTATCGACGAATACTCCCGCTTCCCTTTCGCCATTCCCTGTCCCGACATGACCACAACAACCATCATAAAGGCCCTCCTATCCATCTTCTCCCTGTTCGGTTACCCCGCGTACATCCACAGCGACCGGGGGTCCTCCTTTATGAGTGACGAACTGCGTCAATTCCTGCTGAGCAGGGGCATAGCCTCTAGCAGGACGACCAGTTATAACCCCCGGGGTAACGGTCAGGTCGAGCGGGAGAATGGCACCATTTGGAAGACCATTCTGCTGGCCCTACGGTCCAGAGATCTCCCTATTCCCCGTTGGCAAGAAGTCATTCCCGACGCCTTCCATTCAATCCGGTCTCTCCTCTGTACCACCACTAATCAAACACCTCATGAACGTCTTCTGGTTTTCCCCAGGAAGTCGCCCTCAGGATCCCCTCTCCCGACCTGGCTGGCCACCCCCGGGCCCATCTTGCTCCGGAAGCATGTGCGGGTGCACAAGTCCGACCCGTTGGTTGGGTGAGTCCAGTTACTCCACGCCAACCCGCAGTATGCGTACGTGGAGTATCCCGACGGTCGGCAGGATACGGTCTCGCTCCGGGACCTGGCACCCACTGGCGTGCGGCCTTCTCCCCCTACACCAACACCTCCCCCCCAACCCCAATTCCCCCCAGCGCCCCCCGCGCCCCCAATTACCCAGCGCATATACCCCCCCTTCCCCGATTACAGCGTCTCCACCACCAGCCCGGGGTACGGAGACACATCTACGACCGTCGCTCTCGGAGGCAAGGACGACCTTTGGCCCGACGTCACCGGCTCCACTGCGATGGTCCATCAGAACACCACGGGCACCCGACAGGTTGATCGTGTCCATCTGATGCAACCATGGGACTTTATTGGACTCTACTGTAATTTTTTTGCGTCCTAATGTAGTATGTAGTATTGTTTATTTTTGCCACGAGCCAGTGGGCAGCCCATATCTTTGTTTATCTCTACTCATATCACCAGTCCTCGGACCCCCCTCCCCCCCCCCCTCTTCCCCTCACACACCCCCCCCGCCTTCTTTCTCCACAAGGGGTGAATGTGGTGATATGAGTGGGAGCACTGCCATTGGTACAGAGCATTGGTTTCCCATTGGGTCTGGCTGGTCATGTGCCTCTCGTCTGATTGGCTGGGACTAGTCATGTGACTGCTCACCAATTGACCAAGAGGCAAATAGACCCCCGCCTCCGAGGCGGGGTATAAGTACCCAGGTTTCCCGGCGGTCGGCCTTTCTCTGTAGTCGATCACCGGGCTAACAACTAGCTGATTAAAGGCACAGTTTGGATCTTCATCGTGTCTTGCGTCCAATTGATGGTACATCACACTTACATGCTGAAGGTCGAGTCCACAGTGTCCACCGATTCTGTGCATCGGTGGTGGGGGGTTTGAATGTTTGTGGAAGGGGGAGCAATCAAGCGGGGCTGCTTTGTCCTGGATGGTGTCGAGCTTCTTGAGTGTTGTTGGGAGCTGCACTCATCCAGGCAAGTGGGGAGTATTCCCTCACACTGCTGACTTGTGCCTTGTAGATGGTGGACAGGCTTTGGGAGACAGGAGGTGAGTTACTCATCGTAGGATTCCCAACCTCTGACCTGATATTGTAGCCGCAGTATTTAGATGGATAGTCCAGTTCAGTTTCTGGTCAATGGTAATTGCCAGGATGTTGATAGAGGGGGAATACATTGAATGTCAAGGGCGGTGGCTTGATTCTCTCTTATTGCCTGGCACTCGTGTGGCGTGAATGTAACTTGCCACTTGTCAGCCCAAGCCTGAATATTGTCCAGATCTTGTAGCATTTGCACATGGACTGCTTCAGTATCTGAGGAGTTGCGAATGGTGCTGAACATTGTGCAATTATCAGCGAACATTCCCACATCTGATCTTATGAAGGAAGGCAGAACATTGATGAAGCAGCTGGGCCTAGGACGCTAGCCCTGAGGAACTCGTGTAGTGATGTCCCAGGACTGAGATGACTGACCTCTGCTCCTGCACCCCCTTATGAATTGTACCCCTTATTTTCTCTTGTCTGTCCATGTTCTTCCTCCCAAAGAACATCACTTCACACTTCTCCACATTGAACATCATTTGCCACCTATCTGCCCACTCCACCAACTTGTCTCTGTCCTTTTGAAGTTCTACATTGTCCTCCTCACAACACTTCCAAGTTTCATGCAGAGTGGAGAGAATGACAAAACCCCAGCCGATCAAATCTTTCCTCAAAGCTGCAATATTCCAGTTCTGGCGACATCCTCATAAACCTCCTCTGTACCCTCTCTCGTGCAATTACATCCTTGCTGTAATAAAGTGACCAGAAGTGACCATTACTCAAGTTGTGGCCTAACTAGTATTTTATATATCTTCGGTATAATCTCCCTGCTCTTGTTCTCTAAGCACGGCTGATAAAGGTAAGTATTCCTCCAGCCTTCCAATCCACCTTATCAACCTGTCCTGTCACTTTCAGGGGTACGTGGACATGCACCCCAAGGTCCTTCACTTCCTCTACACCTCTCTGTCTTCTCCCACTGGCCCTGGAGAGATTGCAGAGTGGAGAGAATGATGCAGATACTCCAAATGTTAAACTCTAAGGAGAGATTAAACAAACTAGGATTGTATTCCCTGAAGTTTAGACGGTTAATGAGTGATTTTGTCAAATATTTCAAGATTTTACTAGGAACTGGTAGGGTAGATATCAAGGAAGTATTTTGTCTGGCTGGGGAGTCTAGAACTAGGGGATAAAGTATAAAGAATGGAGCCAAACCTTGCAGGAGTTAGATTAGGAAATAGATGTATACACACAACAAAGGGCAATTGTAGTCAAGAAGGCATACGGCATGCTTGCCGGGGCTGGTTTAGCTCACTGGGCTAAATCGCTGGCTCTTAAAGCAGACCAAGCAGGCCAGCAGCACGGTTCGATTCCCGTACCAGCCTCCCCGGACAGGCGCTGGAATGTGGCGACTAGGGGCTTTCACAGTAACTTCATTGAAGCCTACTTGTGACAATAAGCGATTTTCATTTCATTTTTCAATTCATTTCATTTCATTTTTCATTGGCTGGGGCATTGAGAATAAGAATTGGCAAGTCATGTTGCAGCTGTATAGATAGAACCTTAGTTCAGCCACACTTGGAGTCTAGTGTTCAATTCTGGTCGCCACACTACCAGAAGGATGTGGAGGCTTTAGAGAGGGTGCAGAAGAGATTTACCAGGATGTTGCCTGGTATGGAGGGCATTAGCTATGAGGAGAGGTTGAATAAACTCGGTTTGTTCTCAATGGAACGACGGAGGTTGAGGGGCGACCTGATAGAGGTGCATAGACAGAGTGGATCGTCAGAGGCTTTTCCCCAGGGTAGAGAGGTCAATTACTAGGGGGCATAGGTTTAAGGCGCGAGGGGCAAGGTTTAGAGGAGATGTATGAGGCAAGTTTTTTACACAGAGGGTAGTGGGTGCCTGGAACTCGCTGCCGGAGGAGGTGGTGGAAGCAGGGACGATAGTGAAGTTTAAGGGGCATCTTGACAAATACATGAATAGGATGGGAATAGAGGGATACGGACCCCGGAAGTGTAGAAGATTTTAGTTTAGACGGGCAGCATGGTCGGCACGGGCTTGGAGGGCCGAAGGGCCTGTTCCTGTGCTGTACTTTTCTTTGTTCTTTGTTCTTATTGTCTGATTCGCCTCCCAGCTGCAGAAATCAACATCTCATTTACAACAGTTCATGGAAAATCCTAATGGGATGGATCCCGTATCCACCCATACTGACCTGCCCGTGTCGGTCAAATTTACAGCCCTACCAATGGAACTAGCAACTCTATTTACAACCTGTTATTATTAGTCCAAAGGTGTGCAGGCTAAGTGGATTGGCCATTTAAATTTCCCCTTAGGGCAAGGTTAGGTGGGGTTACTGGATTATGGGGATAGGGTGGAGGCATGGGCTTAAGTAGGGTGCTCTTTCCAAGGGCCAGTGGTGACTCGATGGGCTGAATGGCATCCTTCTGCACTGTAAATTCTATGATCATTAGCACAGAGCTTTCATTCACTTTTACTGTCTTTTACAGTTACCATAGTATTTTTAGGTTTCATGGAAAACTCATTAAAGAGAGTTGGAAGAGTAAATTTTACATCACATCTGGAAGTTCCAAAACATCAAAACATTCCTATGAAGCAGGAGGAAACTCCCTGGCCTCTGATCCTAAGAGGCCTTAGTTACATGGAAGGCCGAGTGAAGCCGAGATTTCTCTTCTTAAAGCGAGGAAGGTGAAGGGAGGAATTAATCAAGCCATAAATCAGTCTTGTTCAACCTTTCCACGTTGGGGGGGGTCCACATTTCAATTTTTCTCAGATTTAGAGAGAGGATGATTCACACATTTTGGAAAGATAAGGTTTGGCACAACTGTTACAATCCCAGTTGATAGCTGAACGGGAAGATCCCAGATTGGAACCCTGGCTCAAAGACCGTAACTTTTATTTGTTTTTATAAAACTTGGAGGGACGGACTCACAGGACCGCATGAAAAAATTGGATGATGATACAATAACTCCATAACTCTCCCCCTTAGCTTGACAGTTGCACACAGGATTTGAAATTAACACCGATTACAAAATACAACTTAGTCTACAATGGTCTCATCAACATAAAATCCCTTTAAGCACATGACTGTGGGCAAATGCACTCTCCACTGTGAACTCCAAGTGATTGTTTGTGGATGTGGATCCAGACCAGGTTTCCCAAATGACACTTGGGCAGCACGGTAGCATTGTGGATAGCACAATGGCTTCACAGCTCCAGGGTCCCAGCTTCGATTCCGGCTTGGGTCACTGTCTGTGCGGAGTCTGCACGTCCTCCCCGAGTCTGCGTGGGTTTCCTCCGGGTGCTCCGGTTTCCTCCCACAGTCCAAAGATGTGCAGGTTTGGTGGATTGGCCATGCTAAATTGCCCTTAGTGTCCAAAATTGCCCTTAGTGTTGGGTGGGGTTACTGGGTTATTGGGATAGGGTGGAGGTGTTGACCTTGGGTAGGGTGCTCTTTCCAAGAGCCGGTGCAGACTCGATGGGCTGAATGGCCTCCTTCTGCACTGTAAATTCTATGAATGATAAACAAATCTTCCTCTCCTCTTTTCGCAGTGAATCCAGTCCAGGATATCCCACCAACTGCTTTAAGATTTCTTTGTCTTGACTACAGAGCAGATGTCACAGCATCTCAAAGAGCCATGGAGGTCTTGCAGCACAGTGGGTAGTGTCCCTGCTCTGACCCAGGAGCTCTGGGTACAGGTCCCACCCAAGGGCTTGATGGCCACGGAAGATGCATTCATTCTGCTGCCAATAGGTTGAGTATCATCCTTCAAGATCCTTCTAACACTCCAATGGATGGTGGGAGAGAGTCCTGGTCAGCCACAATTGGTGCAGAGAGCTGTCCCTCAAGCTTTTTGCCCGTTGACCTTTTTCCAGGAGAAACTAGTTATGGAAACAGATTAAAGTCTTCCTTGTGCGCCACAAGATGCAGGAAGGCAAACAAAGAGTGACTATCCTGTTGTGTTTTAAAATTCACCTACCCTGCACATCTTTGGGTTGTGGGGGTGAAACCTACGTGAACTGCACTGTTCATGAGCAGGGTTCGCAAAATAATAAATTCTCATCACCACTTAAAGCCTGTCTGCGCCGAGGAACTGTTTGGCAAAGCTCAATGGAGAAACGAGGATGTGATGAGGATGCAGGGATCCTACAGCATATTCTGGACAGGTTGGGCAAGTGGGCAAACCAATGGCAGATGCAGTATAATTTGGATAAGTGTGAGGTTATTCACTTTGGAAGCAAAAACAGGAAGGCAGATTACTACCTGAATGGTTGTAAATTGGGAGAGGGGATTGTGCAGCGGGACCTGGGTGTCCTTGTGCACCATTCGCTGAAGGTAAGCATGCAGGTGCAGCAGGTGGAAAAGAAGGCTAATGGTATGTTGGCCTTCATTGCGAGAGGTTTTGAATATAGAAGCAGGGATGTGTTGCTGCAATTGTACAGGGCCTTGGTGAGGCCACACTTGGAGTATTGTGTGCAGTTTTGCTCTCCTTCTCTGAGGAAGGATGTTCTTGCTCTCGAGGGAGTGCAGTGAAGGTTTACCAAACTGATTCCAGGGATGGCGGGACTGTCATATGAGGAGAGATTGACTAGGTTGGGACTGTTCTCGCTGGAGTTCAGAAGAATGAGGGGGGATCTCATAGAGACTTATGAAATTCTAACAAGACTAGACAGGGTAGATGCAGGGAAGATGTTACCAATGATGGATGTGTCCAGAATCAGGGGTCACAGCCTGAGGATTCAGGGTAATCGATTTCGGACAGAGATGTGGAGACATTTCTTCACACAAAGAGTGGTGAGCCTGTGGAATTCATTACCACAGGAAGTAGTTGATGCTAAAACATTGAATAGATTCAAGAGGCGGCTAGATATAGTATATGGGGTTGTCATGTGAGAGTACCTTTCAAGAAATGGGTGTTGATCAGTGATGTCAGAGTGTGGATGGAGCTGGGCTGTCTGTCAGCTTTTTACTTTTGTTTTAGGCTGTTTGCTGCAGGGTGTGTTTTAGTTTTGTTTTCAGTGTTGGAGCTGAAGCCAGGCAGAGCAGGTGTACTGCTGATCTCTCTGCCATGAAAAAAACTATCTCTTGATTATCGGGTGAATTCAGAATTATAAATGTTCTCAGTAGTGAATGTAAACCTGATGTGCTTCTGTTAAAATGTGTTTCTTCTGTCTTCTGGATGTTTGGGAAGTTATTAAGGATTACTTAGTGTTGTATTTGAATTGATGGTTGCTAAGATGTTCACTGTATGTTTGAAAAAGGTTAACTTGAGTTCATAGAATAAACATTGTTTTACTTTTAAAAATACTTTTCCATTTCTGCTGTACCACACCTGTAGAGTGGGCCGTGTGCTCCCCATGCCACAATCTATTAAAAGTTGTGGGTCAGGTGATCTCCATGATATACTTTGGGGTTCTCTAAACCCTGGCCCATAACAGGGTGAATGGGATCAAAGGCTATGGGGAGAAAGCAGGATTAGGCTATTGAGTTGGATGATCAGCCATGATGGTGATGAATGGCGGAGCAGGCTTGAAGGGCCAAAAGGCCTCCTCCTGCTCCTATCTTCCATGTATCTCTGAAAAGTTACTTGGTCCTTGGGCGCTTCGGGCGGTAGGGCTAGAAATCAAAGAGGTTCCAGCCATAATCTTCCCAAAATCCTCAGATGTGGAAGTTGCACCAGGAGGGCTGGAATATGAAAAAACAAAATTCAGGGTAGGAGTTCAGTGTGTGGGCGACGGACTGACTTGGGTGGCCATTGTCACAATTACTTCCTCATGTTTCACTTGTGAATGTTGAAGCGATTCATTTTAGTAGGAAGAATGAGGGGAGACAATGGGTGAGGTTCAATGGGCGCATTTAGCAGGGTGTTTCCTGGTGGCTGCCCAGTGAGGGCACGATCCAGATCGCGACGACTCGTGAAGCGTTTCGAGCGTTGCAGATCTCGCAAGAGGCCTCTCGCAAGGTTCAACCTGCTCATCCTGACACCAAGTCGGGCGTGACGAGGCCGCTGAATCATGCCCAATATAAATTAAACGTTACAGTTTTAAAGGATATTCAGGAATAAAGTAAAGTAAGATCACCATAGACCCAGATGAGCAGAGGCTGCTTTTGAAGAGGGAGAGCTGACTGGTGGTGGTTTAACCTGAGGATCACCCTACCTCAGGCAAGGGACAGGTTGAGAAGGCGGAGCCGTCATGAATAACCTCAGCCGGTCCGGGAATCGAACCAGTGCTGTTGGCCTCGCTCTGCATCATTAACCAGCTGTCCAGCCAACTGAGCTAAATAGACTTGGGGTGTTTATACATAAATCTGGGTAAGATAGCATTGAGAGGCTGTTAAAAATGCAGATGGGATCCTTGACGTTTTTGTTAGATGCATAGAGTAGAAAAGCAAGGAAATTATGCAAAACCTTTACATAACACCGTGTTCAATTCTGGGCATCACATTTTTGGAGGGATGCCAAGATCTTACAGAAGGTGCAGAGGAGATTTACTAGGATAGCACGAGGGATGGTATATGATGGTTAGCACTGTTGCTTCACAGCGCCAGGGTCCCAAGTTCAATTCCCACTTGGGTCACTGTCTGTGCGGATTCTGCACGTTCTCCCCGTGTCTGCGTGGGTTTCCTCCGGGTGCTCCGGTTCCCTTCCGCAAGTCCCGAAAGACGTGCTTGTTAGGTGAATTGGATATTCTGAATTCTCCCTCAGTGTACCTGAACAGGTGCTGAAATGTGGTGACATGGGGATTTTCACAGTAACTTCATTGCAGTGTTAATGTAAGCCCATTTGTGACACTAATAAAGATTATTACTATTATTATTATTATACCTCCATTACCTGGAAAGACCAGAGGGACTTCAATTGTTCTCTTTAGGCTGATGTTAAGTAAAGAGTTCGCTCTAATAATAGCTAGTGAGCATGTGCATGAGGAGTTGTATTATAGTCATCATTCAAGAACAAAGAACAAAGAAAAGTACAGCACAGGAACAGGCCCTTCGGCCCTCCAAACCCGTGCCGACCATGCTGTCCGTCTAAACTAAAATCTTCTACACTTCCGGGGTCCGTATCCCTCTATTCCCATCCTATTCATGTATTTGTCAAGATGCCCCTTAAACATCACTATCGTCCCTGCTTCCACCACCTCCTCCGGCAGCGAATTCCAGGCACCCACTACCCTCTGTGTAAAAAAACTTGCCTCGTACATCTCCTCTAAACCTTGCCCCTCGCACCTTAAACCTATGCCCCTGAGTAATTGACCCCTCTACCCTGGGAAAAAGCCTCTCACTGAGGAAGAATGAGTGATAAGCCCCTCAGTGTAGCTGTAGCTATGTCCTAATCTTCTGTAACCTTGTAAACAGTTAGTGATATAAATAGGAGTATTTTGAGTGAAAGGCCATTGCCTCCAACAAGATCTCTTTTGAGAAGAAACCAAGGAATCCCAAGTCAAACCCACAATATTAGATTTGAGAGGCACGATATCAGAGTGGTTAGCACTGTTGCTTCACGACAAAGGGACCCGGGTTTGATTCCTGCTTGGGTCACTGTATGTGCGGAGTCTGCATGTTCTCCCCGAGTCTGTGTGGGTTTCCTCCGGGTGTTCCAGTTTCCACCCATAAGTCCCGAAAGACGTGCTTGTTCAGTGAATTTGACATTCTGAATTCACCCTCTGTGTACCCGAACAGGCACCGGAATGTAGCGACTAGGGGCTTTTCACAGTAACTTCATTGCAGTGTTAATGTAAGCCCACTTGTGATGATAATAAAAAAGAGGAATGATTTTATAGACATAGCCAACTGTTATGACAGTCTGGGCTAGTGCACGGTCAGTTCCAAACCCACTTGACCTGGAGTTGCAACACAATTATCCCTTACACAGAGAATCGGCAGAGGATCCTCCAGAGACAGGCAAATGAGGCAGGCTGGGGTCCCGGCTGGCTGGGAAAGACAGATGGAAGGTCACCTGCAAGGGGTTCCTGTGGGCGCCCACTTCCCAATGCAGAGTGCTTTTTAGGGACCCCCAGAAGGCCACAGCCAACACAGTAATGTTTGTTGGCCAACCCCCCCGGATGGCAAGACTCCTGACTAGCGATGGTTAAATACCAGCCGTGGGATGAGGCCTTTAAGTGGCTCAGTTGGCCTCCGGACAGGAAGGTAACCTACAAGCCTTCTCAACCCCCTAGAATTAGAAGGAGGTGGCACCGGAATCTCCACACCGCATCCTCCTGCCTGACCGCATGGCACTCCCCGTACCCCTTTGTCTGTGCCCCATCTCTGAACTGACCTTTGGGGTTGGTGATATTAAATTCTGCCCTTGGTGTGAGTTAGGAAATAGACAGGAGAGATTTTGATGAGTTGAAGGTTACACCGGGTGGAAGGTGGGAAGCCATCCAGAGGAGTATTTGAATAGTTGGCTTTGAATTAAAGCAGACGGAATAAAATATTGAAACCCCTTTATTTGCGCTGATGTCAATGAAGTTTAATGAATTATGTTGTGAGAAAAATACATTTCCTCCCTCCTGGAAACCAGTGTCTGGTATTCCTTTATTATCTCAACGCACAGCAGTAGGCAGCTTGGCCTGATTCCTCATACAGTGAAATTCAAAGTGCTGCTGTGCTAGTGATGTAGTCAGTCATCTGTGTCAGTGCTGCTGTGCTAGTGATGTAGTCAGGGACATGAGATCACAGGAAAACTGCATCATTGTCAAAAAACAGTTACTGCAGCAACTACTATTTGAGCACAATAACTAAACAGCTGCCATTGTGTGAATTGGCTTCCTGTGTATCCATTGTTTCAGGGTTGGTTTACATTTGAAATGAAAATCGCTTATTGTCACGAGTAGGCTTCAAATGAAGTTACTGTGAAAAGCCCCTAGTCGCCACATTCCGGCGCCTGTTTGGGGAGGATGGTACGGGAATTGAACCATGCTGCTGGCCTGCCTTGGTCTGCTTTCAAAGCCAGCGATTTAGCCCTGTGCCAAACCAGCCCCAGATAATTAATTTGCGCTGCTAAAGAGAAGTTGCCATTTCTCAAAGTAGCGCAAGTCTGATCCAGTAAATATTTGACATTCCATTCAAATCGTTAGAGCTTCTAGAAGTTGAGACATGTAAAAAGAATTATTTTATTCCAACAGAACTGAAATAGGAACCTAGATGTAATATTTCTCCAATACTTCTGTTGTGAGTATGAAAAGAAATACAAAGGGACCTTTTGTAGTGATATTGGCATTATCACTGCTTTGAGATTGTAAATTATCTGCCAACAAGCATGTTTCATTCTGACTTATGATATAACATTTGTTATTAATTACTTAATAACGAAGGAAGCATTTCAACCAGCCTTGTTGGAATTTGACCCTTACATTTCGACAACAGCATTATAGCTTCATTATGTCTTTGACATGGAAAACCATTTTGTGTTTTTCTCAGTAGAAAAGGGAGTGGCAGTGCGCAGGATGTGAGTCGGTAGAATGGTAGAAATAACCCTGCAGCTACATTGTGTAACCTAGGCAATGACTGGCAAGCCAGACATTTGGATTAAGGAGGGGAATTATTTATCAAGCCTTTAGTAATGTGTCTAAGGTGTAATAATGACACATTGGGCCAGTTCCTACTGCAAATCTATCGTGTTAATAATGCACGCCACTACTAATGTCGTCAACAAGACCAGGGGATGAAGAGATGCACCATGAAATGTGATGTTCCTCCTTTTGATCCACACAAACAACATCTCGACCTTAGCCTCCCCATTATTTTTAAGAATTTTCTGGATTTTAATATTAACGGTTTATTAAATGGGGAAGAAGCACAAATTGATATAGGGGCACTCATTTACAAATTATGAGAAATGGAAAAAAATGAAAATCACTTATTGTCACAAGTAGGCTTAGAACATAGAACATAGAACGATACAGCGCAGTACAGGCCCTTCGGCCCTCGATGTTGCACCGACATGGAAAAAAACTAAAGGCCATCTAACCTACACTATGCCCTTATCATCCATATGCTTATCCAATAAACTTTTAAATGCCCTCAATGTTGGCGAGTTCACTACTGTTGCAGGTAGGGCATTCCACGGCCTCACCACTCTTTGCGTAAAAAACCCACCCCTGACCTCTGTCCTATATCTATTACCCCTCAATTTAAGGCTATGTCCCCTCGTGCTAGCCACCTCCATCCGCTGGAAAAGGCTCTCGCTGTCCACCCTATCTAACCCTCTGATCATTTTGTATGTCTCTATTAGGTCACCTCTTAACCTTCTTCTCTCTAACGAAAACAACCTCAAGTCCATCAGCCTTTCCTCATAAGATTTTCCCTCCATACCAGGCAACATCCTGGTAAATCTCCTCTGCACCCGTTCCAAAGCTTCCACGTCCTTCCTATAATGAGGCGACCAGAACTGTACGCAATACTCCAAATGCGGCCGTACTAGAGTTTTGTACAACTGCAACATGACCTCATGGCTCTGGAACTCAATCCCTCTACCAATAAAGGCCAACACACCATAGGCCTTCTTCACAACCCTATCAACCTGGGTGGCAACTTTCAGGGATCTATGTACATGGACACCGAGATCCCTCTGCTCATCCACACTACCAAGAATTTTACCATTAGCCAAATATTCCGCATTCCTGTTATTCTTTCCAAAGTGAATCACCTCACACTTC
This sequence comes from Scyliorhinus canicula, assembly GCF_902713615.1. Lineage (NCBI taxonomy): Eukaryota > Metazoa > Chordata > Chondrichthyes > Carcharhiniformes > Scyliorhinidae > Scyliorhinus > Scyliorhinus canicula. The sequence goes on along the minus strand of NC_052155.1, from coordinate 4,770,741 downwards.
TCCACATTAAACTCCATTTGCCACCTCTCAGCCCAGCTCTGCAGCTTATCTATGTCCCTCTGTAACCTGCAACATCCTTCCGCACTGTCTACAACTCCACCGACTTTAGTGTCGTCTGCAAATTTACTCACCCATCCTTCTGCGCCCTCCTCTAGGTCATTTATAAATGAAGTTACTGTGAAATGCCCCTAGTCGCCACATTCCGGTGCCTGTTCAGGGAGGCTGGAACGGGAATTGAACCGTGCTGCTGGCCTGCCTTGGTCTGCTTTGAAAGCCAGCGATTTAGCCCTGTGCTAAACCAGCCCCTCAGTGTTATGAAAACAAAGCTAGTTTTAAGGGGGTTAGATTTGTATTTGTAAACATTAAAAATGAGGTATATTTAAGAGGGTTTAATTTAATGTTTCTGTGTCTGGAAAGGTAAAACCTATAGTTAGAATGATTCATGCTGGACAAAGGTGTTTGTAGGAGTGGGGGTTGTTTAAGTTCCAACTGTGTTTCTGTTGTGCTTAGGGAGGCTTACTGTATGAATAATCAATAAATAACCAGCAGAGGTATTTGGGCATTGCTTAGCAACTGGGACTTTGTAAGGTAGAAAAAGTATTTTAGCTAATTTGATTGCAGTTGAAGACAGGATCTCGGGGAGTGAACATTTCTCAATGTTGCCAGAAGAAAGACTGGACAGGATGGAAGCTGCAAAGAGGCAGGCTTCCTAAAGTTCAAGTTACAGTCCAGATAACCAGGGAATTGGGACAGAAAGAAAGTTTAAGCCAACTGGAGTTAAGAGAACAGAGACCAAAGTATTGTTCAGAAGAATTCAAGGACGAATAAACCAAGTGTTCTGAGTTAAAGAGACAATTGAAGTAACTAGATTTAAAGTGGGACATCAGACTTAAGAGGTAGATGAAATGTTTGATGTCAATTTTATTCAGCCTGGGTATAGAGAGTTAAAACAATTGTGAACAGCTGGTACAGCTATCAAGACAAGGAAATCCACAAGAGGAGTAAAATCCTTGTCTGGATTTGCTGTTAAAAGTGGAGTAGAAGCTTTGTTTAAAAGTGTAATTTGTAAAACCTGGACTGAATTTCAGAATGCAAACCACTGAGGGAAAGCCTTAGGATGAGAGAAGATTTTAAAGTGTGTTTTTGGGAGTGGAGTGTGGAAACCCTCAAGTGACAATCATTTAAGGGAATTCTGAGGAGACATCCACAAACAATCACTTGGCGTTCAGAGTGGAGAGTGTATTTGCCCACAGTCATCTTGTGTGCTTAAAAGGGACTTTGTGTTAATGAAACCATTGTAGATTAAGATGTACTTTGTAATCCGTGTTAATCCTAAAATCTGTGTGGGGCGGCTGGGAGCTATTAGAGCCAGTTGCTAGCTCAATGAGATCTTGCCCCGCCAAAGTGATAGTGTAAACCACGCCAACTCGTTATCCTTGGTCTAAGAGGCTCATGAGTTGGAGAGAAAACTACACACCAGTTTTCTGTCTGAGCCTGACAGCGAGTAATTATAGGCCTTAACTTCAAAGTTATAGTCTATCATCAAGGAAGAACTAGCGAGGCACCTGGATGGACATTGCCCCATTGGGCAGACGCAGCATAGGTTCATAAAGGGCAGGTCGTGCCTAACTAATTTAGTGGAATTTTTTTTCGGACATTACCTGTGCGGAAGATAATGGGCAGCCAATGGATGTGGTATATCTGGATTTCCAGAAAGCCTTTGACAAGGTGCCACACAAAAGGTTGCTGCATAAGATAAAGATGCATGCCATTAAGGGCAAAGTAGTAGCATGGATAGAGGATTGGTTAATTAATAGAAAGCAAAGAGTGGGGATTAATGGGTGTTTCTCTGGTTGGCAATCAGTAGCTAGTGGTGTCTCTCAGGGATCAGTGTTGGACCCACAATTGTTCACAATTTACATAGATGATTTGGAGTTGGGGACCAAGTGCAATGTGTCAAAGTTTGCAGACGACACTAAAAAGTGCAGAGGATACCAGAAGTCTGCAGAGGGATTTGGATAGGTTAAGTTAATGGGCTAGATCTGGCAGATGGAATACAATGTTGACAAATGTGAGGTTATCCATTTCGGTAGGAATAATGGCAAAATGGATTATTATTTAAATGATAAAATATTAAAACATGCTGCTGTGCAGAGAGACCTGGGTGTGCTAGTGCATGAGTCACAGAAAGTTGGTTTACAAGTGCAACAGGTGATTAAGAAGGCAAATGGAGTTTTGTCCTTCATTGCTAGAGAGATGGGGTTTAAGACTAGGGAGGTTATGCTGCAATTGTATAAGGTGTTAGTGAGGCCAAACCAGGAGTATTGTGTTCAGTTTTGGTCTCCTTACCCGAGAAAGGGCGTACTGGCGCTGGAGGGTGTGCAGAGTAGACTCACGAGGTTAATCCCAGAGCTGAAGGAGTTGGTTTACGAGGAGAGGTTGAGTAAACTGGGACTGGGACTGGGACTTAAAAGGATGCGGGGGTATCTTACAGAAACATATAAAATTATGAAGGGAATATATAGGATAGATGCGGGCAAGTTATTTCCACTGGTGGGTGAAAGCAGAACTAGGGGGCATAGCCTCAAAATAAGGAGAAGTAGATTTAGGACTGAGTTTAGGAGGAACTTCTTCACCCAAAGGGTTGTGAATCTATGGAATTCCTTGCCCAGTGAAGTGGTTGAGGCTCCTACATTGAATGTTTTTAAGATAAAGATAGATAGTTTTTTGAAGAATAAAGGGATTAAGGGTTATGGTGTCCGGGCCGGAAAGTGGAGCTGAGTCCACAAAAGATCAGCCATGATCTCATTGAATGGCGGAGCAGGCTCGAGGGGCCAGATGGCCGACTCCTGCTCCTAGTTCTTATGTTCTAAAATGATTTGTGATTTATGAAGTGGTTTTCTGAAGAGAGCGTCTGGGGAATTAGGAATGGAAAATAAGGAAACGTCTTCTTCATAGGGGATACAATAACATCCCAGAAATAATTATGAATCAGGAGTTAAAAAGGAGGGAGAAAGGTAAAACAATTACAATCACCAGGGAAAGGGTACTGTAGAGGGTATCTGAACTAAAAGCAGACAAGCACCCAGGTCCAAGTGACCTGCATGCTGGGGCCCTAAAATAAGTGGCTGCTATAATGGTAAATACATTGGTTTCAATTTCCCAAAATTCCATATATTCTGGAAATGTCCCATCAGAGTGGAAATTAGCAAATATGACACATTTATTCAAGAAAGTAGGGAGGCAGAAAGCATTGAACTACAGGTCAGTTTGCTTAACATCTGTCATTGTGAAATTTCTGGCATCAATTATTTTTTTAAAATATTTTTAGTCTCTTCCTTTTCACATTTTCAGCAACTATATACCCACCAACTAACAATCAACGATAACAAATACAATGGCAATCTCCTGGCCAACAATCCCCTTATCCTATCCACCCCTATACAACCCCCAACATTTTAAATACAGAACAAGAAAGACAAAAGAATTAAGAATCCACAATCATCCCATACATAATCACCAATATCCTAGACATTCCAACCTCCATCCCAACAGGACCTGCCTCTGGGCGATCAATGAGGCGAAGGCTAAGACATCTGCCTCCATACCCTCCTCCAATCCCGGCTGGTCCAACACCTCGAATATGGCTTCTAGAGGACCTGGTTCGAGTCTCACGCACCACATTCGCGAGAACCCTAAAGATTTCCCTCCAATACCCCTCCAGCTTCGGGGAGGACCAAAACATATCAACGTGATTTGTGGAGCTCCTCCCACAACTTTCACAAAGATCCTCTCTATCACCTCAAAGAGTCAGCTCATCCTCGCCCTCATGAGATGTGCCCTGTTCATTACCTTCAACTGTATACCAGGGGCTGGTTTAGCACACTGGGCTAAACAGCTGGCTTTTAAAGCAGATCAAGGCAGGCCAGCAGCATGGTTCGATTCCCGTACCAGCCTCCCCGAACAGGCGCCGGAATGTGGTGCCTAGGGGCTTTTCACAGTAACTTCATTTGAAGCCTACTTGAGATAATAAGTGATTTTCATTTTTCATTTTCATTTTTTCAGCCCCGCCTTCGCACAAGAAGTTGAAGCATTCACCCTCCGGAGCACCTCACACCACCACCTCTCCTCCAAGGCCTCCCCCAACTCTTCCTCCCACTTCGCCTTAATCCCCTCCAGTTGTACCTTGTCCTCCCCCAGAATCACCCCATAAATCACCAACACGGCCCCCTTCTCCACACCCCTTTCCGTCAATACCTCCTCCAGCAATGTAGAGGCCGGTGCCATCGGAAAGCTCTGTACTTAGCGGCCAGTTAACCGAGTTGGTTAGAGCGTGGAAAGCTCTGTATCTCCTTCCTAGTGAAATCTCAGACCTGCATATATCTAAATATCTCCCCCTAACCAACTCATATTTCTCCCCCAGCTCCTCCAGCCTCGCAAACCAGCCCCCCAGAAACAGATCCTTTCACACCCTAACTCCCCTCTCCTCCCATCTCCGAAAACTCCCATCCCACTTACCCGGCTCAAACCTATGGTTCCCCAAATCGGCATCTCCCTTGACCCCGCCCACAACGTAAAGTGCTTGTGGCATATATTATTAAGGAGCTTATCGCAGGGTAACTTGGAAAATCTAAAAGCAATCAGAGTCAACATGGTTTTGTGAAAGGGAAATCATGTTTGACTAATTTGAGTTCTTTGAGGAAGTAACATGGATAAAGGGGGACCTGTGGATGTGCTGTACTTAGATTTCTAGAAGGCATTTGACAAGGTGCTACATCAAAGGTTATTATGCAAAGTAAGAGTTCATAGTATAGAGGTCAACATATTAGCATGGATAGAGGTTTTTTAGCCAACAGAAAGCAGAGAATCGATCATTTTGCATTTGGCAAGAAGTGATGAGCAGAGCACCATAGGGTCAGTGCTGGGGCCTCAACTATTTATAATCTTTTTTTAATAATCTTTATTGTCACAAGTAGGCTTACATTAACACTGCAATGAAGTTACTGTGAAAAGCCCTGAATCGCTACATTCCGGTGCCTATTCGGGTACACAGAGGGAGAATTCAGAATATCCAATTCACCTAACAAGCACGTCTTTCGGAACCTGTGGGACGAAACCGGAGCACCCGGAGGAAACCCACACAGACACGGGGAGAACGTGCAGACTCTGCACACTGACCCAAGCCGGGAATCGAGCCTGGGACCCTGGGGCTGTGAAACAACAGTCCTAACCACTATGGTACCATGTGCCCACAATTTATATCAATGATTTGGATGGAAAGACTGAATGTATGGTTGCTGAGTTGGCTGATGTCACAAAGGTTGGTAGGAAAGTAAGTTGCTGAGAGAATGTAAGGAGTCTGCAAAGGGATACAGATGAATTAAATAAATTAGCGAAACTTTGGAAGATGAGTATAACGTGGAAAAATGTGAACTTGTTGATTTTGGCAGTGGTATGGGCCCGGACCAGATCCCGGACCAATTTTGTTTAAGATCCCGCCGTGTGGGCAGCACGGTAGCATAGTGGTTAGCATCAATGCTTCACAGATCCAGGGTCCCAGGTTCGGTTCCCGGCTGGGTCACTGTCTGTGCGGAGTCTGCACGTCCTCCCCGTGTGTGCGTGGGTTTCCTCCGGGTGCTCCGGTTTCCTCCCACAGTCCAAAGATGTGCGGGTTAGGTGGATTGGCCATGCTAAATTGCCCGTAGTGTCCTAAAAAGTAAGGTTAAGGGGGAGTTGTTGGGTTACGGGTATAGGGTGGATATGTGAGTTTGAGTAGGGTGATCATTGCTCGGCACAACATCGAGGGCCGAAGGGCCTGTTCTGTGCTGTACTGTTCTAAATCTAAATCCCGGACAAGAACCCAACTATTTGCATTTGATCAAACTGAGGAAAGGTGACTGCACCACTCCAGTTGTAACACTGACCAGTAGACCGCTTTTATATTCAAACAAACTTTAATTTGAACACATTAGCAACAAAGAAATAGTTTTACAGTTAACAGTTCCAACATCTGTCTTCCTGAATCCCGCCTCTAATTCCAATTAAGCAAATCCATATATTTTAAATATGTATAAAGTTAACAACCAGGTTTTACATGCTTATATTTGTGCAGAGTGATACCAATCAATCCAGTCGAAACGGTAGTTAACAAGAACTGTGGTTTTAATCAGCTAGAACGTGCCCACCAGTAGCCCCTCCCGCACTGAGGAGCTGTCCCGGATCGATGGGCTATATACCTTCTCAGAGGGGCGGAGCCAACAACAACATCAACACAACAGTAACAGTGAGTAAATACAATAATATATACAACAGCCAGACGTAGCTCAACACACAGAGTACTTGAAGAGAGAAACTTTATTCTTAGGATCAAGCTGCAACCGTTCTGCTTAGAACCCTGGATCAACTCCTCTGTCCAGACAGACCTGTCCCCACATATTAGCTACACCAGCTGCACAGCATTCTTTTGTCTCTTGCTACAAGGTGCTCCTTGATTTGTTTAGCCAGGCTCAAACTGTTACAACATTACATTAGCTCTCTAACTGCAAGAAAGTAAAATGGCGTTTAATATATATTAGCAGAACACTTCCCCAGCAAAAATCACTGATTATCTCCGTGTAATCGCACCTTTAGCAGGCACTCTGCCTGTATGGATTTTAACCTAGGTTTCAATAGCATTACTGCGAAAATACAAAACAATAAAATATGCCAATTTCTTACATGGAGGAATAGAAAAGCAGCAGATTATTTAAATGGAGAGAGATTGCAGAACTCCGAGGTACAGAAGGATCGAGATGTCCTGGAACAAAATGTAACATCTCAAAGTTTGCAGATGATACCAAGGTAGGTGGGAGGGTAAATTGTGGCGAGGATGCTGGGATTCTACAGCATAATCTGGACAGGTTGGGCAAGTGGGCAAATCAATGGCAGATGCAGTATAATTTGGATAAGTGAGAGGTTATTCACTTTGGAAGCAAAAACAGGCAGATTAATACCTGATCGGTTGTAAATTGGGAGAGGGGAGTGTGCAGCGGGACCTGGGTGTCCTTGTGTACCAGTCGCTGAAGGTAAGCATACAGGTGCAGCAGGCGGTAAAGAAGGCTAATGGTATGTTGGCCTTCATTGCGAGAGGTTTCAAGTATAGAAACAGGGATGTGTTGCTGCAATTATACAGGGTCTTGGTGAGGCCACACTTGGAGTATTGTGGGCAGTTTTGGTCTCCTTCTCTGAGGAAGGATGTTCTTGCTCTCGAGGGAGTGCAGCGAAGGTTTACCAGACTGATTCCAGGGATGGCGGGACTGTCATATGAGGAGAGATTGAATCGGTTAGGATTGTTCTCACTGGAGTTCAGAAGAATGAGAGCCTTATAAAAGTCTAACAGGACTACACAGGCTAGATGCAGAGAAGATGTTACCAATGATGGATGTGTCCAGAACCAGGGGTCACAGTCTGAGGATTCAGGGTAAACAATTTCGGACAGAGACGAGGAGACATTTCTTCACACCAAGAGTGGTGAGCCTGTGGAATTCATTACCACAGGAAGTAGTTGAAGCTAAATCATTGAATATATTGAGGAGGCGGCTGGATATAGCACTTGGTGAGAATGGGATCAAAGGCTATGGGGATAAAGCAGGATTAGGCTATTGAGTTGGATGATCAGCAATGACCGTGATGAATGGCGGAGCAGACTCGAAGCACCAAAAGGCCCCCTCCTGCTCCTATCTTCTATATATCTATGTATGCATGGGTGTACATGAATCAGGAAAAATTAGTGTACAGGTACAGCAGGTGATTAGGAAGGCAAATAAAATGCCATTTATTGCAATGGGAATGGAATATAAAAGTAGGGATGTTTTGCTACAGTTGGTGAGAACACATTTAGAATACGGTGTACAGTTTTGGTTTCCTTATTTCAGAAAGGATGTAAATGTATTGGATGTAGTTCAGAGAAAGTTCACTTAATTGATTAGGATTAGGAGTGTTAACATACAAGTAAAGGTTGGACAGGGTCAATTAATATTTTTAAGCCAGAGTTCGATAGATTCTTGTCTAACTATCATGGGAGTGTCCATTTAAGAAATGTTGTTGTCTTATCACATGGCTTCAGCGATGTTATTGTGTGGGTGGAGCTGGGCTGTGGCTCTGAAGTTTTACTTTCGCGTTGCGTTTGGACTGGTTTGAACTGCACAGGTTGAAATAAGGGTCTCTCTATCTTCACTTTAAAAGCTGTTTCCAGACTGCTTGGTAACTTAAAAGAGATAGTTGCTTTTGGGAAGGAAATCAAACCTGCTGTTTGGAAAGGAGAACAAGTCCATACCAAGTTATATGCCAGTAAGAATGCCTTGTGCTGGGCCATAACTTTGAAAAGGTGTTTCTGGTTTTACTTGGATTTTGTTATTGAATTGGAACAGTTAAGGGGGAATTCATTAAAGGTTACACATAGATTACTGTAGCTGTGTGGGGTCTTTATGTTTTTAGTTGATAAAAATTCTTACTGTGTGTGGTTGAACAAATGTTAACTAAATTCATAAGAACATAAGAACATAAGAACTAGGAGCAGAAGTAGGCCATCTGGCCCCTCGAGCCTGCTCCGCCATTCAATGAGATCATGGCTGATCTTTTGTGGACTCAGCTCCACTTTCCCGCCCAAACACCATAACCCTTAATCCCTTTATTCTTCAAAAAAACGATCTATATTTATCTTGAAAACGTAGAATAAAGCTTGTTTTTTTTTTAGTAAAAGCACCTAAGAGCTCTGTTGAATAACACCTGAGAGGCAGGCTCTTGTGCTCATCCCAGCCAAATTCAATAAACAGTTGTAGGTCAGGTGAACTCCCAAGATATACTTTGGAATTTTCTAAACCCTGGCCCATAACACTAACAAGGAGTCAAAGGTTATCAGGGGAAGGCAGGATGTGGAGTTGAGGTCACAATCAGATCAGCCATGATCCTAGTGAAGGGCGGAACAGGCTTGACAGGCTAAGTGGCCTAATCCTGCTCCTAATTTGAATGTAAGTTAGTAAGTGCTTTTTAAATGTTTTTTTCATTCTTTCATGGGATGCGGGCGTCGCTGGCAAGGCCAGAATTTGTTGTCCCTAATTGCCCTTGAACCAAGTGGCATTTTAAGAGTCAACTACGTTGCTGTGGATCTGTAATCACATGTAGGCCAGACCAGGTAAGTATGGTAGATTTCCTTTCCTAATGGACCAGATGGGTTTTTACAATAATGGACAATGGCTTCATTGTCTTAATTCTACTTTTAATTCCAGATTCTAATTGAATTCAAATTTAACAATCTGCCGTGGTGGGATTCGAACCCAGAGCTTGACCCTGGGTGCCTGGATTACTAGTCCAGTGACAATACCACCATGCCATTGCCTACCCGTTGGTCTGAAACAATGTCAATTTACATTGTTAAAGTGCTTTTAGCGTGGAAAAATATCCCATAACACCTTACAAAATTGCAATCAAAAAAACAGATGCTGTGCCAAAAAAGACTATCAGGAAAGGTGGACATTAAGCAAGGTCTTAAAGAAGGACTAGGAGGCAGAGAGGTTTAGAAAAGGAAACCCAGAGGTTAAAGGAATGGATATTCCATACAATCCATGGAATCCCTACAGTGCAGACGGAGGCCACTCGACCCTTTGAGTCTGCACCAACCCTCACACTACCTAGGCCCACTCCCCCACACTATCCATGGAACCCAACCTAACCTGCACATCCTTGAACACTAAGGAACAATTTTTAGCGTGGCCAATCCACCTAACCTGCACATCTTTGGACTGTGGGAGAAAACCGGAGCACCCAGAGGAAACCCACACACACACGGGGAGAACGTGCAGACTCCACACAGTCAGCCAAGGCTGGAATCGATCCTGGGTCCCTGGCGCTGTTGAGGCAGCAGTGCTCACCACCGTGCCGCCATTTTGTAGAAGGTGAGTCAGACTTCGAGATGGACAGGCTGAAGCAATAATGGGATCTAAACATCAGGAATGAGAATTTGAAATACGGGATTTGGACACTGGGAGTTATTATATGTCAGCAAGGATGGGGCTGATGGCAGTGTGGGACTTGGTGTACGAGTGTTTGAGCAGCAGAGTTTTGGATGAACTGGAGAGTTAAGGGGGGAGACTAGTGGGGGAACATTAAAATAGTTACGTTTGGAGGTGATCAAAAGGCACAAATGAAGAGTTGAGCAGCAGAGAAGTTGACGCGGGGCCAAAGACAGAGATGGTGGTCGGTGGTCTTTGCGTTGGAGAGAATATGAGGTTGAAAATTCAAAAGAAATATTAAGGTGCTTTATAAATGCAGGATCAGTTTATTTTTTACTTTTCTTATGTCTTGATAATGTAGGAAGAAATCTCTCCCCAGGCAGTGTTCTCACTCTCCAATATCCAGTCAAGACTTGCAAGTGGCTAATTCAATAATGTTAATTAAGAGAGAAATGTATACTGTCATCTAGTGGAGGGCTCCTAATATTGTAGTTTACTCTGAGAATTTCCCAGCCAATCCTTCAACCTGTTCTGTGCTGTATTTTTCTATGTTTTCTATGTTCTTATTCATTCTGAGAAAATGAACAATTTCCACTTTTTACAACATCCTAGTTACTCCTGGGCCAGACGCAGATTAAATGTAGGATAAAGCTTCCATTTCACCTCTGACTTGACACGATCCCATAATTCCACCATCAGTCAAGCAGCTGCTGTTGCTAAAGCATGATAATCATGAAGAAAAAGTCAATGAATACAGCAGCCCTCCTGGAATAAAAACCAGCTAACGAGGCACTTTATTTCAAGGCAGGATACAAAACAAGTCATTCAGTTGGGACATGCCTGACTTTATCTTAACTCCATCTACCCGCATTAGTTCTGTAACCCTTAACATCCTTACCCAACAGAAATCTATTTATCTCCGTTTTGAAGCCTCAACAGCTTTTTGAGTCCAGATTGCCATTCTCCTGTCTGTGAAGTGTTTCCCGACATCACCCCTGACCATCCTGACTAGAATTTTAACTTTACACCTCCTTCTTCTGGATTCTCCACCAGAGGATATTGTTTATTTAAATCTACTCTCTTGCATCTTTTAACGAGCTGTTACCTCAATTCAATCAGCCATTAACCTTCGCCATTTAAGCCTGGTCAAACACATTCCAGTTACGAACAGCCAGTTCCACAGAACTGCCATTGAGGGAGGAACATCGGAAAATGGGAACACAAAATAGCCAGGCTGTTCCACCATCCAATGAGATTCATGCCTGATCTATTCCTTAATTCCAGATACGCACTTTAAACCCCTCACCCAACAAAAATCTATCAATCTCAGTTTTGACTTTTTAAATTGAAACCACAGCTAAAGGAGTTTCATTACTGAATCCCCCACTATAAACATCCTGGCCGTTAACATTGATCAGAAACTGAAGTGGAATAGCCATGTAAGTACTGTGACTACAATATCAGGTCAGAGGTTGGGAATCCTGGGGCGAAATTCTCCCATGTCCGTCATAACGCCTGGGACCGGCGGCCAAAAATGGTGCTGATGACTCCGGCGCCAGGCCCCGCAAAACATCGCCTATTCTCCGGGCCCGAATGGGCCAGCAGCGACGTTACGCAATTCACGTCGGTTTCACCCGCTGCGGAACTGGCGCGTCGGTTGACGTCGGGCGACTTCATCAACGCCGCCCGGCGTGACATCACATAAAGAGCCCCCCCCCCCCCCAATCCACCGCCACTCGCAGTTTGTCAGTTCTCTCTCGCTCTCCCCCCACCTCCCCCAACCCACCAGCACTCGCAGTTTGTCAGTTCTCTCTCGCTCTCCCCCCCCCCCCCCCCCCCACCCACCAGCACTCGCAGTTTGTCAGTTCTCTCTCGCTCTCCCCCCCCCCCCCCCCCCCCAACCCACCAGCACTCGCAGTTTGTCAGTTCTCTCGCTCTCCCCCGCCCCCCCCCAACCCAACGGCACTCGCAGTTTGTCAGTTCTCTCTCGCTCTCCTCCCCTCCCCCCCCTCCCCCCCAACCCAACGGCACTCGCAGTTTGTCAGTTCTCTCTCGCTCTCCCCCCCCCCCCCCCAACCCAACGGCACTCGCAGTTTGTCAGTTCTCTCTCGCTCTCCCCCCCCCCCCCCCCCCCCCAACCCACCGGCACTCGCAGTTTGTCAGTTCTCTTTCTCTCTCTGGCCTGTCACCCACTTCCACGCTGAACGACATCAACCATCAGCACTGGTTGACGCCGTTAAATACCTACTTTGATTAACACCGACGTGACCTGTGGCCACGTCGGCGGGACTTTGGCCCATCCGGGCCAGTGAATAACGGCAGCACATAAAACCGTTGCCCCACCGGCCCCAGCCATTCTCCGAGGTGGGCGGCGGGATTGGCGGCACGCCGACTTCTGGCGGGTGGGAGAATTCTGGACATGGCGGGAGCGGGATTCTCGGCGGCCCCGGGCGATTCTCCGACCCTGCGTGGGGTCGGAGAATTTTGCCCCTGTAGTGAGTAACTCACCTCCTGACTCCCCGGAGTCTGCCCACCATCTACAAGGCACAAGTCAGGAGAGTGATGGAATACTCCCCACTTACCTGGATGAGCGCAGCTCCAACAGCACTCAAGAAGCTCAACACCATCCAGGACAATGTAGCCCACTTGATTGCTCCCCCTTCCCCAAATATTCACTCCCTCCACCATCAACACACAGTGGCAGCCGTGTGTACCATCTACAAGATGCACTGCAGCAACTCACCAAAGGTCCTTTGGCAGCACCTTCCAAACCCACGACCACTATCATCTAGAAGGACAAGAGCAGCAGATACCTGGGAACCCCACCACCTGGAGGTTCCCCTCCAAGTCACTCATCACTCTTCATTGTCACTGGGTCAAAATTGCCTCCCTAACAGCACTGTGGGTGTACCTGTACCTCAGCGGCTGCAACGGTTGAAGAAGGCAGCTCACCACCAACGTCTCAAGGGCAACTCGGGATAGGAAATAAATGCTGGCCTAGACAGCAACACCCACGTTCCATCAAATTATTTTTTTTAAATGCTCCAGCTGGGGCCTGACCAGTGATAGATATACCGACAGGATGATTAAATTTCACTAAAACTGGGCAGGTGATCTCCATTAGTTTCTAACTCCATCACACTGCGAAGATATGAAGTGAATCTTGCTCCACAACAAGATTCTTTGGTCAGTGGCTTCATAATGAGTTGACCTAGTTGTCACAAGCTAATTAGACACTTTGGCTGCAGAATTTAAATCTGTAGCACTGACCCTCGGAATGGGTCAACTGGTGGTCATTTATCAAGCTGCCCACATGGCAACCAATGCTGGGAAGGGCGTCAGGCAGGAATGCCATGCATGTCCGGGGAGTTTTCCAACTGACCACGTCATGATGACGAACAAATTTGCCGGCTGATTTAGTGCACAATTTATAAACGTCGATGATGCAAGTCTGTTCAAAGTTTTCATTTATCATTCATCATAATACATGCATCGAGTTGAAAGACAGACTGACCAAGAGTACTCGATAGGGACTGGGACCCAAACATGCAGATTTAGTGATTCACACACTAACTCTTATGTTGTTGCAAGGTATCGGTAATAATATGGAATGTCTTTGGAGGTGTTGTGATGAGTTCCTGGATGTAGCAGGGAGTGTTGCAGCATCTACACAAGGAGGGCAACTGATTTGATGCCTGTCCACACAAGGACTATAACGGTAATGGAACAGTATTTGCAGTGCCTCTGGGTTTGAGGTGAGATGGTGCCGCACCTAGAGAGAGGGGAAGCTCTGCACAATACCCTCTGCCAAGTTGGAACACGACTGCCCTTGACAATCACAGGAGGATCTATCTGCCAGACCAGCCAATGCACACACCTTATGGGTGTGCGTCCTGATCAGTATTTCCCTATACCTGCTCCTCGTCTGAGTTCCCTGGGGCAGAAGGAGCCTGAAACTTTGTCTTGTGGGAAACTGGCTGAGAAACTTCATACTTGACATGTTTGCAGCCCACTTCTGCTCAATGACATTCCACACACTCAGCTGGTGGCTGTGAGGATTGGATGAAGCGACGGTGGTTCCTCAACGGTACGAGGCTGTTAACTCACTTTGTTCTTCTTCCTTGATGTGTTGTGGTTGAGCAGAAACAGTTCTTGGGTGTCTCAAAGCAGAAAATCAGAAAAGGCGAAGGTTTGGTGATGGAAGAGGTAGAAAGCAAGACATCCATGGTTATTTCTTGCACATCAAGGGAAAGATGAGGGTGAGTTGGGAATTAAGGAGGATATAAGGCTGGAATATGCTGTCAGCGCCAATATTCTCAGTGATACTGGCAGCTACTGGTTCTGTCATAGCCGCACAATGCAGGGGACCAGCTTCCCCATAGAGTTCAGAAGATACAGGTGTGACTGGCCCCTGCAGACTGTGCTGTATTTCCAATCATTGTGTGCAAATGTATCCTGCATGAGGGAAGAGTAACAGTGATTGTGTTATACCCTCTTTCTCTTGGGAAGTCCCTCAGGGTCGAGGATGACTTGCTTTCACTCCAGGGAGGTAGGTTCTGTGGTGGGTGAATAGTCCGATCCTGGGTCCGCAGACCCTGCCACAGGTTTGGCAGGTGGTCTTTGATGATGTGGGTGGGGGGGGGCAATCTGGATTCTGCGCTGGCTCTCCGCTGTTTACGCTTGGCCTCCGCATGTTCCACCCTGTGACGCCCGAGGAGATTGCAGCCTTTACAGATGCTTCTTCTCCAGATTGTGCATTCTAAGGCAAGCAATTCCCACGTGTCGCTGGTGATGTAACATTTATTTAGGGAGGCTTTCAGAGTGTCCTTGTAGTGTTTGCTCTGCCCTCCCAGTGACCGCCTACCATGGGATTTTGCGGAGACAACATTGGCGATATCTCTCCAGGGATTGGAGGTATCTGCTGTACATTGCTTCAATGCGCCAGTGCAGTCTTCAATCGCCTGAGCAACAGAATGTTCAAAGACCAAGTCCTCAAATCCATCACCAAGCTCATGGTCTACAGAGCAGCCGTGGTCGCTGCTGTCCTCTATGTGTTTGTTGGACCATGTTTGTGTGATATACCTACTGCAGCTGAATAGCTGTGGGGTGGGATATGTGAAGGTTGTGAGATTAGCGTGTGAGGCAGGCATCACTGGAATGTGTGTGAGAGGTAAATGGAGTATCCGGAAGCAAGGTGTGAGGCCGGATTGCCAGGGACTGCTGGTGTGTGGCTGATGAGAGGGTGCTACATTGAGCAGTGTGAGAGATTGGTGGTCCTCTTCTGTCCACCTCCTCCAGTGGCGTATCCCTCATCCTGTGAGCCCTCTCTCTACCGTGCTCCTCAATTTGAGCTGCTCCTGCATGCAGACAGTGTTAGTACAGGCAGGCAACATTTCCCTGAATGCCGCATCTCTTTAAGAGGTGCAGGCTGCCTTTAAGAGGCGCAGGCTGCCTTTAAGAGGTGCAGACTGCCTTTAAGAGGTGCAGGCTGCCTTTAAGAGATGCAGGCTGCCTTTAAGAGGTGCAGACTGCCTTTAAGAGATGCAGGCTGCCTTTAAGAGGTGCAGGTTTGCTGCACCACATGCTATCATCCTCCTGCTGAGTGTTCGCACAAATAGTCTGCTCACACCAAAGTTACAATCAGGTAAATGAGGAGACAGCATCTAATTTGTGTGCAGCCTACCTCAGTGGCAATGGGCACAGGCAGAGCTTGAACCACAGCACACTTGTTAAATGCATATTAATTGTATTTAATTGTTTTTTGGCAGGTGGTGGTGATTTGCTTGAAATAAATGGTCACAGATTGAAACAGTGGTTGTTGGGCAGGAAGATATGTGACTGTAATGATTACCCTGTAAATACATATAAAAGTGTAAAGATTGGCTTCATTTCTATCCTTCATCAACTATCCTTTCTGCACATTAACCCCTTCTGCCCAAAAACAAGCCCTAACTAATTTTAACGCTTTGTTTATGGTTTTAGTGTGAATATTTAGAGATCTTCGGGTTCCTCTGTGCACATATTACTAGCCTTGGCTTTGCTATTCATAGCAATATATTGCCTGTACATACAGCCTGCATTGTGTTTATAGTCCTGGTTCTATGATGGCTGGAAATTTATCTGTGGAGAGTAAACAGTTTGGAGTGATTTACTCCATTTCTAGTTTGGAATTAAAAGCCTCTCGAGGTCTCAACTCTGAAGTAAGGTAATTATAATGAAGCAATATAATCACATGATTGAAATCTCTAGTTGCAAGAAAGGAAAGTTCCTTAAAGGCAATGGGCTGGTAACTTAATACCGTCTACACTTCAACTGGAACTGGGCAGCTGCCAATGTAAACCCCGGGCGATCAAATTCACAGGAGCTCATCTCAACTGGAAATACGTGCAACCTTTATAGGAGCTATGGTATAACTGGGATGCTGGAACTGACAGAGGGACTCTTTTAACTAACAGAAGAACTAACTTGACAGCTTGTGATGTGCCTTTCATGTCCTGTTGATATTCATGCATTTGATGATAAAACTACGAAACCTGGCCAGAACTCTGAGTTGTGTTTTTTCCATCGTGCAAATGCTCTGTTCCAAGATCATCTTGGCAATGAAAGAACATCAGGGTGAGGCTTCATCCTTCAACAATTCCAGCTCGGCACAAATCAGCTGAATAATCACTTCAGGAATTATTCTCCTCGTTACTGCACCAAATAGCCATGCAGACGTCAATGAACACAAATTCTGGATGTGTACATGTCCAGAGAAAGGGAACTGTATTGCCAATACTTTTCAAAATCCTTTAATCTTTAGTTCCAAAGGTTGAAGAAGATCTCCGCCACATTATTTATCAAAGCATATGGAGAGGTACAATCCACAGCCTGGCATTTTGCCAGCAAGGTTAACTGCACGAGTGATCAGGAGTGGGATTCCAAGCAGTTTACAATTCTGTTTTGCCTCCTATTGAAACCCTCACATAGACAATGCTGGCCATGTAGCTGCACAGGGTGATCACAGGATATCTTATACAGTGATGCCATCACCAGCTGAGATGACTACCAAAACACAACTACTAACAGCAGCCTGATTGTGAATTACAAGCAAAAGCAAGGAAGCCCATGGTCAGCAGAAACTGCTTTGATTTGATTTCATTTGATTTATTATTGTCACATGTATTAGTATACAGTGAAAAGTATTTTTTCTTGCATGCTGTACAAACAATGCATACCGTACATAGGGAAGGAAGGAGGGACTGCAGAATATAATGTTACAGTTATAACAAGGTGTAGAGAAAAGATCAACTTAATACGAGGTAGGTCCATTCAAAAGTCTGATGGCAGTAGGGAAGAAGCTGTTCTGGAGTCGGTTGGTACGTGACCTCAAACTTTGGTATCTTTTTCCCGACGGAAGAAGGTGGAAGAGTGTATTTCCGGGGTACGTGGGATCCTTAATTATGCTGGCTGCCTTTCTGAGGCAGCGGGAATTATAGACAGAGTCAATGGATGGGAGGCTGGTTTGCCTGATGGACTGGGCTACATTCACGACCTTTTGTACTTTCCTGCGGTCTTGGGCAGAGCAGGCTCCATACCAAGCTGCGATACAACCAGAAAGAATGCTTTCTATGGTGCATCTGTAGAAGTTGGTGAGGGTCGTAGCTGACATGCCAAATTTCCTTAGTCTTCTGAGAAAGTAGAGTCGTTGGTGGAGTTTCTTAACTATAGTGTCGGCATGGGGGGACCAGGACAGGCTGTTGGTGATCTGTACACCTAAACACTTGAAGCTCTCGACCCTTTCTACTTCGTTCCCATTGATGTAGACAGGGGCACGTTCTCCACTACGCTTCCTCAAGTCGATGACAATCTCCTTCGTTTTGTTGACATTGAGGGAGAGATTATTGTCGTCGCACCAGTTCACCAGATTCTATCTCATTCCTATACTCTGTCTCGTCATTGTTTGAGATCCGACCCACTATGGTGGTGTCATCAGCAAATTTGAAAATCGAGTTGGAGGGGAATTTGGCCACACAGTCACAGGTGTATAAGGAGTATAGTAGGGAGCTGAGGATACAGCCTTGTGGGGCACCGGTGTTGAGGATGATCGTGGAGGAGGTGTTGTTGCCTATCTTTACTGATTGTGGCCTGTGGGTTAGAAAGTTCAGGATCCAGTCGCAGAGGGAGGAGCCGAGGCCAAGGCCACGGAGTTTGGAGATGAGTTTCGTAGGAATGATGGTGTTGAAGACTGAGCTATAGTCGATAAATAGGAGTCTGACATTGGTGTCTTTGTTATCTAGGTGTTCCAGGGTAGAGTGCAGGGCCATGGAGATGGTGTCTGCTGTGGACCTGTTGTAGCGGTAGGCGAACTGTAGTGGATCAAGGCAATCTGGGAGGCTGGAGTTGATTCGTGCCATGACTAACCTTTCGAAGCACTTCATAATGATGGATGTCAGAGCCACTGGACAATAGTCATTGAGGCACGCTGCTTGGCTTTTCTTTTGGTACAGGGATGATGGTCGTCTTCTTGAAGCAGATAGGGACCTCAGATTATTGTAAAGAGAGATTGAAGATGTCTGAGAATACCCCCGCCAGCTGATCCGCACAAGACACAAGTGCTCGTCTGGGTACCCCACCCGGGCCAGTGGCTTTCCGTGGGTTGACCTTCGAGAAGGCTGCTCTGACGTCTGCAATGGTGATCTCAGATACAAGTTCATCCGCGGCTTCTGGGGTGGAGGGCTCGCTCTCGCTGACCTCTTGCTCAAAACGGGCATAGAATGCATTGAGCTCATCAGGGAGGGGTGCGTTGGAGCTGACGATTTTACATACCTTCATCTTGTAGCCCGTTATGTCTTGCAGACCTTGCCATAGACGGCGGGGATCCGTGTGGCTAGCCTGGGACTCGAACGTGGTCCGGTACTGTCTTTTGGCATCTTTGATGGATTTCTTTAGATTTGGCTGACAGACTTGGCTCGAATACAGGGTGGCAAGTTTGGGTGAAGCACAGAAATGATACCTGAGACTTGGTTCAAAGTAATCAGCAGCAGCAAGATCAACAAAACAGCCGCGAATAACACCAAAGGATTTCATTAAAACACTGAAGCTGCAGTCTTTGGCCCATCATCACTACATCTGCTTTCAATCAGACTACCTAATCTAAGTTTTTCAGCAGTTTGGAAAGTGTAGTTTCAGATAAAAAACACATGGAGTCGAGTTAAAAGTACTACTAATAGAATCTCAAAAGAGATAATGATGGAAGAAAGAAACAAGGATATCTTTTATTTAAAAAAATTAAGTTAGAGTTTAGATATCTGCAGCATCGCCCAAGGGAGTAATTCGAACATATATCATTGGATGGGCGTCCTATGGAACCAGGTGCAACTTTAATTTCACATACAATCCAATATTGACCAGAATAGAGAGTAAGAATGTACTGTGATCAGAGAGTGAGGAGTCCCAGTGTGGCTCAGTACTGTGATCAGAGAGTGAGGAGTCCCAGTGTGGCTCAGTACTGTGATCAGAGAGTGAGGGGTCCCAGTGTGACTCAGTACTGTGATCAGAGAGTGAGGAGTCCCAGTGTGGCTCAGTACTGTGATCAGAGAGTGAGGGGTCCCAGTGTGACTCAGTACTGTGATCAGAGAGTGAGGGGTCCCAGTGTGACTCAGTACTGTGATCAGAGAGTGAGGGGTCCCAGTGTAGCTCAGTACTGTGATCAGAGAGTGAGGAATCCCAGTGTGGCTCAGTACTGTGATCAGAGAGTGAGGGGTCCCAGTGTGGCTCAGTACTGTGATCAGAGAGTGAGGGGTCCCAGTGTGGCTCAGTACTGTGATCAGAGAGTGAGGAGTCCCAGTGTGGCTCAGTACTGTGATCAGAGAGTGAGGGGTCCCAGTGTAGCTCAGTACTGTGATCAGAGAGTGAGGGGTCCCAGTGTGGCTCAGTACTGTGATCAGAGAGTGAGGGGTCCCAGTGTGGCTCAGTACTGTGATCAGAGAGTGAGGAGTCCCAGTGTGGCTCAGTCCTGTGATCAGAGAGTGAGGAGTCCCAGTGTATCTCAGTACTGTGATCAGAGAGTGAGGAGTCCCAGTGTGGCTCAGTACTGTGATCAGAGAGTGAGGAGTCCCAGTGTGGCTCAGTACTGTGATCAGAGAGTGAGGGGTCCCAGTGTGGCTCAGTACTGTGATCAGAGAGTGAGGAGTCCCAGTGTAGCTCAGTACTGTGATCAGAGAGTGAGGGGTCCCAGTGTGGCTCAGTACTGTGATCAGAGAGTGAGGAGTCCCAGTGTGGCTCAGTACTGTGATCAGAGAGTGAGGGGTCCCAGTGTGGCTCAGTACTGTGATCAGAGAGTGAGGAGTCCCAGTGTGGCTCAGTACTGTGATCAGAGAGTGAGGGGTCCCAGTGTGGCTCAGTACTGTGATCAGAGAGTGAGGGGTCCCAGTGTGGCTCAGTACTGTGATCAGAGAGTGAGGAGTCCCAGTGTAGCTCAGTACTGTGATCAGAGAGTGAGGGGTCCCAGTGTGGCTCAGTACTGTGATCAGAGAGTGAGGAGTCCCAGTGTGGCTCAGTACTGTGATCAGAGAGTGAGGGGTCCCAGTGTGGCTCAGTACTGTGATCAGAGAGTGAGGAGTCCCAGTGTGGCTCAGTACTGTGATCAGAGAGTGAGGGGTCCCAGTGTGGCTCAGTACTGTGATCAGAGAGTGAGGGGTCCCAGTGTGGCTCAGTACTGTGATCAGAGAGTGAGGGGTCCCAGTGTGGCTCAGTACTGTGATCAGAGAGTGAGGAGTCCCAGTGTGGCTCAGTACTGTGATCAGAGAGTGAGGAGTCCCAGTGTAGCTCAGTACTGTGATCAGAGAGTGAGGTGTCCCAGTGTGACTCAGTACTGTGATCAGAGAGTGAGGGGTCCCAGTGTGGCTCAGTACTGTGATCAGAGAGTGAGGGGTCCCAGTGTGGCTCAGTACTGTGATCAGAGAGTGAGGGGTCCCAGTGTGGCTCAGTACTGTGATCAGAGAGTGAGGGGTCCCAGTGTGGCTCAGTACTGTGATCAGAGAGTGAGGAGTCCCAGTGTAGCTCAGTACTGTGATCAGAGAGTGAGGAGTCCCAGTGTGGCTCAGTACTGTGATCAGAGAGTGAGGGGTCCCAGTGTGGCTCAGTACTGTGATCAGAGAGTGAGGAGTCCCAGTGTGGCTCAGTACTGTGATCAGAGAGTGAGGAGTCCCAGTGTAGCTCAGTACTGTGATCAGAGAGTGAGGAGTCCCAGTGTGGCTCAGTACTGTGATCAGAGAGTGAGGGGTCCCAGTGTGGCTCAGTACTGTGATCAGAGAGTGAGGGGTCCCAGTGTAGCTCAGTACTGTGATCAGAGAGTGAGGGGTCCCAGTGTGGCTCAGTACTGTGATCAGAGAGTGAGGGGTCCCAGTGTGACTCAGTACTGTGATCAGAGAGTGAGGGGTCCCAGTGTAGCTCAGTACTGTGATCAGAGAGTGAGGGGTCCCAGTGTGGCTCAGTACTGTGATCAGAGAGTGAGGAGTCCCAGTGTAGCTCAGTACTGTGATCAGAGAGTGAGGGGTCCCAGTGTGGCTCAGTACTGTGATCAGAGAGTGAGGAGTCCCAGTGTAGCTCAGTACTGTGATCAGAGAGTGAGGAGTCCCAGTGTGACTCAGTACTGTGATCAGAGAGTGAGGAGTCCCAGTGTGGCTCAGTACTGTGATCAGAGAGTGAGGAGTCCCAGTGTGGCTCAGTACTGTGATCAGAGAGTGAGGGGTCCCAGTGTGGCTCAGTACTGTGATCAGAGAGTGAGGGGTCCCAGTGTGGCTCAGTACTGTGATCAGAGAGTGAGGGGTCCCAGTGTGGCTCAGTACTGTGATCAGAGAGTGAGGGGTCCCAGTGTGACTCAGTACTGTGATCAGAGAGTGAGGGGTCCCAGTGTGGCTCAGTACTGTGATCAGAGAGTGAGGGGTCCCAGTGTGGCTCAGTACTGTGATCAGAGAGTGAGGGGTCCCAGTGTGGCTCAGTACTGTGATCAGAGAGTGAGGAGTCCCAGTGTGGCTCAGTACTGTGATCAGAGAGTGAGGAGTCCCAGTGTGGCTCAGTACTGTGATCAGAGAGTGAGGGGTCCCAGTGTGACTCAGTACTGTGATCAGAGAGTGAGGGGTCCCAGTGTGGCTCAGTACTGTGATCAGAGAGTGAGGAGTCCCAGTGTAGCTCAGTACTGTGATCAGAGAGTGAGGAGTCCCAGTGTGGCTCAGTACTGTGATCAGAGAGTGAGGAGTCCCAGTGTGGCTCAGTACTGTGATCAGAGAGTGAGGAGTCCCAGTGTGGCTCAGTACTGTGATCAGAGAGTGAGGGGTCCCAGTGTGACTCGATTATTTGTCTAGTGACAGTACCACTACGCCCTGCCTCCCCCTCCAGAACTCTGAAGTTTCCATTCCATCCTGTCAGTTTCCTGATGGGCAGGTTATGTTAGAAATAGCCGCAGTTTAATCTGCTTGCAAACTTTGGGAAACAAGAGCAGGACTAAGGCATATGGCCCCTTGAGCCTGCTCTGCCATTCAATTACATAATAGAGTGGTCAGGTTATACAGCACAGAATGAGGTGCTTCAGCACGTTATATCTGCGATGGCCATCAAACGCCAATCTTTTCCAGCACTTGCATGCTATGGCAGCAGGGTAGCACAGTGGTTAGCACTGTTAATTCACAGCTCCAGGGTCCCAGGTTCGATTCCCAGCTTGGGTCATTGTCTGCGGAGAGTCTGCACGTTCTCCCCGTGTCTGCGTGGGTTTCCTCCGGGGGCTCCGGATTCCGCCCAGAAGTCCCGAAAGACGTGCTGTCAGGTGAATTGGACATTCTGAATTCTCCCTATGCGTACCTGAGCAGGCGCCGGAATGTGGCAACTAGGGGATTTTCACAGTAACTTCATCGCTGTGTTAAAGTAAGCCAACTTGTGACAATAATAAAGATTATTATTATAAGTGCTCATCTAAATGCTTCTTAATTGTTGTGAGGGTTCCTGCCTCTACCATCCTTTCAGGCAACGAGTTCCAGATTCCCACCACCCTCTGAGTGAAATACATGCCCTCTAAATCTGCTGCCTATTACCGTAGATCTATGTTGGCTGGTTGTTGACCCCTCTAATAATGGGAAAAGTACCTTCCTATCAAACCCTATCTGTGTCCCTCATAATTTTGTACACGTCAATCAAGTCCCCCTCAGTCTTCTCCGCTCTAAGGAAAAGCTCGGAGCCTGAGCTTAACCTGCCGCTCGGCACAGCTGAAGTTCTATCTCAAGGTCATTTCTTCACATATTTCTTCACATATACTCACACATCCCTTAATGTCCTTAATATCGAGAAATCGCTCAATCTCGGTCTTAAACATACCCAATAACTGAGCATCCACTGCCATGGAAGATTCCATCGCTTCTACTAAATGCATATCAATCAGATGTTTCTGTGAGTTTATAAATAATCTCTGGATTTCAAAGAAAATTCAACATGATTAAATAAAAATGAAAATGAAAATGGCTTATTGTCACGAGTAGGCTTCAAATGAAGTTACTGTGAAAAGCCCCTAGTCGCCACATTCCGGCGCCTGTTCGGGGAGGCTGGTACGGGAATTGAACCGTGCTGCTGGCCTGCCTTGGTCGGCTTTCAAAGCCAGCGATTTAGCCAAGTGTGCTAAACCAGTCTACTGTATATGACTACTGTCCAATCACTCCATTGTTTGGGGCTGTTTAGCACACTGGGCTAAATCGCTGGCTTTTAAAGCAGACCAAGGCAGGCCAGCAGCATGGTTCGATTCCCGTACCAGCCTCCCCGAACAGGCGCCGGAATGTGGCGACTAGGGGCTTTTCACAGTAACTTCATTGAAGCCTACTCGTGACAATAAGCAATTTTCATTTCATTCATTTCATTTCATTGTTGTTTCAGACTTAATGGATTTTCCCCCTGATTTTTGTGTTCATTAAGCTATAGAACTGGGGGCATTTTCCCATTTCAACCACCCGGTGTCATCACCAAGTGCTCTGAGATTAATTATAACATGGTTAGATGCAAGGAAAATATTTCTTGATTTTATCTCAAAAATGTATCTCTTCACCATCCTCAGAGAAGTACCCCAACTGCACAGCCTGTGAATTTTCTATTGTGTAGAGTTTGCCCCTGTCTCCGGGTGGGATTCTCTGACTTTCCCACTGGCGGGATCTTCTGGCCCAGCTGGAGTGAATGGGGATTTAAATGGATCGCTGCACGCCGTGGGAAAACCTGTCACGTCGAGGGCCAGAGAGTCTCGGCGTCGGTTAAATCACAGTTGGAAGGGTATATTTTATAGATTTGCACTCCTGCCATAGAACTTTATTTGCTGGGAAACCTATTGGGAAACAAGGCATTATGCTCAATGGAGTGTGTAGGATTTTGTGCCAGGAACATACATTTGTAAACAGCACCTTTCTGTGCCAAAATAAGGATAATTCTCGGCTGCTAGTCTAATTAGAACTGCATTGAGACTGCGAGAAAACCAGGATTTTCTAAAAAGCCTGCACATTGTACTTTCCACAGCCTGTTAACCTTGGAAGAAAAAATAAAATGGCTCTGATCCTTATCACTGGAGACCGCAAGAGGTGTATACAGGAGTGCTTGATAATAACTGAACAAAACAACATAAACATTAGTGCTTACTCCGCATTACTGATGGGGAAAGTTAAATGAAGAAACTAAAATTAAGGTGGCAGGGTAGCACAGTGGTTAGCACTGTTGCTTCACAGCGTCATTCCCGGCTTAGGTCACTGCCTGTGCGGAGTCTGCACGTTCTCCCCGTGTCTGCGTGGATTTCCTCCAGGTGCTCGAGTTTCCTCCCATAAGTCCCGAAAGACGTGCAGGTTAGGCAAATTGGACATTCTGAATTCTGAATGGGCATACCCGAACAGATGCCGGAGTGTGGCGACTAGGGGATTTTCACCGTAACTTCATTGCAGTGTTAATGTGAGCCCACTTGTGACAGTAAAGATTATCATTATTATTAAGAACAAGGGCCTAACGTTTTATTCTATTCTGTAAAGGTCTCAACCATCCAGGACCCTTACATCCTTTACTAACTTTATTCATAGCAGCCACACATATACATACTCCTTACAAGAGATGGAGTAAAAATCAATTTTGACACAGGATAAATTTGAAGCAGTATGAATTACAGAATGTTTAGAGCGCAGGATTCCAGCTGTCATATCTGATCTGGCACTCCGAGGAATCAATTTCCTTGTGCTACTCACCGGACCTCTTCACGTAGCCCTGCAAATTCTTCCCTTTCAGATAACAAACTAACTTCCTTTTCAATGCTTTGACCGAACTTGTCTCAGCGACACCAACCGGGGTGCATTCCAGATCCAATCGCAGTGTGGAAAGGTTTTTCCCTCATGTCTCCATTACTTCTGTTGCCAGTTACTTCTAACCCGTGCTCTCTCGTTTCCGATCCTTCCAACATTGGAAACGGTTTTCCTTATCCAATCGGGAGAGAGCCCTCGTGATTATGAACCCCTCTATCAAATCTCCTCTCAGCCTTCTATTTCCAAGGACAACCGTCCAGTCTATGCGCCGAACTGAGGTTCCAGGTCCCTGGAACCATTTTCCTGAATCGTTCTGCACTCTTTCTATATTTTCACATCTTTCCAAGTCTGGCCCTGAGAATTGGACGCAAGGCTCCAGTTGAGACTGAACTACTGTTCGATACAAATATAATATAACATCCTTACTTTTGTATTCCATGTCCTGATTGTTAAAGCCTCGGATACTGTACACTTTCTTGACCTGCTGTGCCACCTTCAATGTCTCATGTACACCTTGGTCCCTCCTTCTTCTCCCTTTAGAGTTGTACCGTTTATTTTGCATTCTATCTTTTGAGGAATCACATCTAAAAGGTAGATGTTTTGTGATGCCAGGTGTGTAAACTGTATGTGCCAGCGATTGACTGACCAAATCAAACAGAATGTTCCTTCAGTTGTTCATAATAAGCAGTGTACAGATCATACTCAACCAGCCCAATCCAAAACAAAACGTCGACTGTTAGCGGTGATTCTGCGATTGAGCAGCACTTGCTGAACAATCCTGAGTGCTATCAGCCACACTGACAACCAATTTAACATAACAGGGGCTGGTTAGCACACTGGGCTAAATCGCTAGCGTTTAAAGCAGACCAAGGCAGGCCACCAGCACGGTTCAATTCCCATGCCATCCTCCCAGAACAGGTGCCGGAAGGTGGTGACTAGGGGCTTTTCACAGTAATTTCGTTGAAGCCTACTTGTGACAATAAGCGATTTTCATTTTCACTTTTCATCAGCTGTGTTTGTAACATGGCTCATTTACACTTGCTGGAAGCACCAAACATTCCTACACAGGAACCTGTTCTCTGCAAACAAAAATAATCTGTTCAAGTTTTTGCCTCAGTAAGAAGCTTACTGAGCTTATAGTGCCCTGTTGCTTTCTCCTTGGTAATGTTTCAGCCAATCAGAGTTGACTTATGGATCAATCAACACCCTTTTCTCCTGCAATATAAAGTGTTGTATTCGTTTGAAATTTGGCTTTCTTGCATTTGCAGGGTTGGTGCAGGAGGAAGGCTTTAGGTACCTACAAGTCCGAGATTTTGCAAGGAAGGAGTCCCCGACCTTTCTGATAGCACCGTCCCCTCCATCCCCCCCATGCTGTTGGAGGCAGTACTGTCGGGGGGGGGGGGGGGGGGGTTGTTGGAGAAGGGGTGGTATTGGCGGTTTTTGGAAACATTTTAGAGGAGGACATGGTGTCCATGGAGGAGATTAAGGTGAAGTGGGAGGAAGAGCTGGGGAAGGCGATGGAAGAAGGTCTGTACTATGAGGTGCCTCATGTGCGAGAGTGGGGGCTGATACAATTGAAGGTCGTGTGTGGGGCGCATCTCACAAAAACAAGGATGAGCCGGTACTTCAAGGGGATGGAAGATGTCTGTGAGCGACGTGGAAGGGGCCCCTCCTGCCCGAAGGTGGAAAGGTTTTGGAGGGAGGTATTTAACATCATGTCGGGGGTGCTACACATGGACTTGGGGGCCGGATCCCCTCGAGGTAATATTCAGGGTCTCAGATCCGCCCGAGTTGCAGGCGGGGATAGAGTTTTAGCCTTCGCCTCACTGATTGCTCGTAGGCGGGTACTGTTCTGGAGGAGATCAGCCTCTTCGCCCTGTGCCTCAGTTACGAAAACAAGATTAGACAACCAGTTTATGCATTTTCAGCCAGAAAGTTAGAGGAACATAAATCTTTATATGTCCATTTATTCAAGTTCTTACAGGCCGAGACAAATACCTGAAGAGTCAGTGAAGTAACACTTTAACTAGAATCTGATAAAGACTGGGCCTTTGGCCAGCATTACCTGCACGGTTTTAACCATATATTTTCAGTGACAGAATTTGAGACTGCTGCATCTGGTTTACATTTCTTACTGTTCACCTTGGAAATAAATTAATAGAAATTGGCATTCAAAGAAATATTTTAGTTTATATATTGTAATTTATATCACACCTTTCACATCCTCAGGATGTCCCAGGGAGCTTTGCAGCCAATGAAATATTTTTGAGGTGCAATGATAATTTATTTGTTTATTAATTTACGGGACGCGGGCATCGTTGGCGAGGGCAGCATTTATTGCCAATCCCTAGCTGCCCTTGTGAAGGTGGAAGTGAGCTGCCTTCTTGAACCGTTGCAGTCCCTTAGGTGTAGGTACACCCACTGTGCTGTGAGGGAGGGAGATCCAGGATTTTGACCCAGCGACAGTGAAGGAACGGCCGATATATTTCCAAATCAGGATGGTGTGTGGTGGCGGTGGAGTCATAGAATAGGTGTAGATTAAATTTGTTCTTAATCTAGGACAAAAGTTCGGCACAACGTGGGCCGAAGGGCCTGTTCTCTGTTGTATTTTTCGATGTTCTATGTCAGAGGTCCTGGACGGGAGGGTGACTCAGAGTCCAGAACTGGCAATACTTGGGGTATCAGAAGATCCGGGGGCCAGGGGTGGGAGGCCGTGTTATGGCCTTCTCCTCCCTGGTGGCCCGGAGACGGATTTTGCTGGGATGGAGGGACTCGGAGCCTCCAAAGTCAGGAGTGTGGGTCAGTGACAGGCTGGAAAGGATTAAGTTGGCCTTGAGAGGATCAATTCAGGGGTTCTCCCAGAGGTGGCAGCCGTTCATCGACTTCTTCAAGGAAAATTGAACATCAGCAGTAAGGGGGGATGGGAGGGGAAAAGATGGGGGGAGGAAAATGGGAGGCATGGTAGCGTAAGACAAGGACAGGGAACTTAGTACACGGTTAATTAGGAAATATGGCGGGGGTAGTAGGGGATGTTGTTTTTAGGTTTTTTTGCGTGCGCCGGCCTGCGTGGTTGTTTAAGGAATGTTAAAGTGTTAAACTGTAAACTGTGAAAATTGCAAATGGTTCAATAAAATATTTTCTTAAAAAAAAGGTCTTGTGGAAGTCTCTCAGCTATTCTACGAGGTACATCTTCACAAATCTCCAGTAGATTTGTTTAGCTTATTTTCCCTTTCATAAACCCATGCTTGCTTTGTCCAATCCTGTTAATGCTTTTCAAATGTTCTGTTATCACAGGCCGATTCAGCCAGAGTGTTGCACCTGACACGGAACCGTGTGCGACAGGTGAATTCCAGGAGAGCCCCAAATCGGGCATTTTGCTGCGTATTGGGCCGATTGCAAGTCACCCAACTCGCTATACCCGGCACGATCTGGATCATTAGCTCATCCATTCAGCTCATTTAAATATCACAAAGTCATTTTCATCTGATATCCAGGAGTCAACGGCCGTGTCTGTGATGCCTCAATCAGGCACCAATTAGTACTGGTTTCGAAAACGTGGATCAAGTGTGATGGTGACACAGAGGTTGGATGCCATCAGAGCTCCCCCACTGCCATCTGGACAGTGCCACCTGCGCACCCTGGCAGTGCCAGCTACCACGAAACACCCCACCAAACGGAACTGGACTTGCCATATAAATATTGTGGCTAAAAGAGCAGGTCAGAGTTTGGGAATTCTACAGTGAGTAACTCCCGTCCTGACTCCCCGAAGCCCGCCTGCTATCTATAAAGGCACATGTCAGGAACATGATGGAACCATCTCCATTGGCCTGGATGATTTTGATTTGATTTGTTATTGTCACATGTATACAGTGAAATGTATTGTTTCTTGCATGCTGTACAAACAATGCATACCGTACATGAGGAAGGAAGGAGAGACTGCAGAATATAATGTTACAGTTATAGCAAGGGTGTAGAGAGAAGATCAACTTATTACAAGGTAGGTCCATTCAAAAGTCTGATGGCAGTAGGGAAGGAGCTGTTCTTGAGTCAGTTGGTACGTGACCTCAAACTTTGGTACCTTTTTCCTGAAGGAAGAAGGTGGCAGAGAGTATGTCCGGGGTGCGTGGGGTCCTTAATTATGCTGGCTGCCTTTCCGAGGCAGCGGGAATTATAGATAGAGTCAATGGATGGGAAGCTGGTTTGCGTGATGGACTGGGCTACATTCACGACCTTTTGTAGTTTCCTGCAGTCTTGGGCAGAGCAGGCTCCATACCCAAGCTGTGATATAACCCAGAAAGAATGCTTTCTATGGTGCATCTGTAGAAGTTGATGAGGGTCGTAGCTGACATGCCAAATTTCCTTCTGAGAAAGTAGAGTCGTTAGTGGGCTTTCTTAACTATAGTGTCAGCATGGGGGACCAGGACAGGTTGTTGGTGATCTGTACACCTAAAAACTTGAAGCTCTCGACCCTGTCTACTTCGTCCCCATTGATGTAGACAGGGGCATGTTCTCCACTACACTTCCTAAAGTTGATGACAATCTCCTTTGTTTTGTTGACATTGAGGGAGAGATTATTGTCTTCGCAGCAATTCACCAGATTCTATCTCATTCCTGTTCTCTGTCTCGTCATTATTTGAAATCCGACCCACTACGGTGGTGTCATCAGCAAATTTGAAAATTGAGTTGGAGGGGAATTTGGCCACACAGTCATAGGTGTATAAGGAGCATAGTAGGAGTATAGTATAGTAGGAGTATAGTAGAGATGAGTGCAGCTCCAACAACACTCGAAGATGAAGACCAGCAAGGAGAAAGCAACCCACTTGATGGGCACCCCATCTACAAACATTCACTCCCTCCACCACTGATGCCAATGATAGCTGTGTGCATCATCTATAAGATGCAGTGCAGAAACATGCTAAGGCTTAGAAACGTAGAAAATGGGAGCAGGAGGAGGCCATTTGGCCTTCCAGCCTGCTTCGCCATTCATTATGATCATGGCAGATATCCAACTCAATAGCCTAATCCCGCTTTCCCCCCATGTCCTTTGATCCCCTTCACCCTAAGCGCTGTATCTAACTGCTTCTTGAAACCACTCGACGTTTTGGCCTCAACTATTTCTCGTGATAACAAATTCCACAGGCCGACCACTCTCTGGATGAAGAAATTTCTCCTCATCTCTGTCCTAAATGGTCTACCCCGTATCCTCAGACTGTGACCCCCTGGTTCTGGACACACCCACCATCAGTAACATCCTTCCTGCATCTACCCTGTCCAGTCCTGTTAGAAATTTATGGATTTCTATGAGATCCCCCCTCATTCTTCTGAACTCCAGCGAATACAATCCTGACCGATTCAATCTCTCATACGTCAGTCCCGACATCCCAGGAATCAGCCTGGTAAACTTTGCTGCACTCCCTCTAGAGCAAGAACATCCTTCCTCAGAGAAGGAGACCAAAACTGCCACAATACTCCAGGTGTGACCTCACCAAGACCCTGTATAATTGCAGCAAGACATATAATAATCTGTATAAGTGTCACAAGAAGTGTCATAAGTAGGCTTACATTAACACTGCAATGAAGTTACTGTGAAAAGCCCCGAGGTGGCACACTCCAGCGCCTGTTCGGTACACTGAGGAAGAATTTATAATGTCCAGCTCGCCTAACAGCACGTCTTTCAGGACTTGGATGAGGAAACCGGAGCACCCGGAGGAAACCCAGAGAACGTGCAGACTCCACATAGACAGTGACCCAAGCCGGGAATCGAACCCGGGTCCATTCCTGCTCCTGTACTCAAATCATCTCGTCATGAAGGCTAACATTCATTTGCCTTCTTTACTGCCTGCTGTACCTGCGTGCTTACCTTCAGCGACTAGTATACAAGGACACCCAGGTCTCGTTGCATATTCCCCTCTCCTAATTTATGGCCATTCAGATAATAGTCTGCCTTCTCATTTATGCTTCCAAAGTGGGTAACCTCACATTTCTCAAAATTATACTGCATCTGCCATTTATTCGCCCACTCACTCAACTTGAAGGATTTCTGCATCCTCCTCACAACTCACCCTCCCATACAACTTTGATTCGATTTATTGTCACATGAAAAAATGAAATGAAAATGAAATAAAATGAAAAAATGAAATGAAAATCGCTTATTGTCACGAGTAGGCTTCAAATGAAGTTACTGTGAAAAGCCCCTTGTCGCCACATTCTGGCGCCTGTTCGGGGAGGCTGGTACTGGAATTGAACCGTGCTGCTGGCCTGCCTTGGTCTGCTTTCAAAGACAGCTATTTAGTCCTGTGCCAAACCAGCCCCTAGAATCACATGTACCAAAGTACAGTGTTGGTTACAGTGCAGAACAAGGGGCCAAACAAAGCAAATACAGGAGCAAGAGCAGCATAGGGCGTCGTGAATAGTGTTCTTACAGGGAACAGATCAGTCTGAGGGGGAGTCGTTGAGGAGTCTTGTAGCTGTGGGGAAGAAGCTGTTCCTATGTCTGGATGTGCGGGTCTTCAGACTTCTGTACCTTCTGCCTGATGGAAGGGTCTGGAAGAAGGCAATGCCTGGGTGGGGGGGCAGGGTCTCGGATATTGCTGTCTGCCTTCCTGAGGCAGCGGGAGGTGTAGACAGAATCAATGTGAGGATGGCAAGCTTTTCTGCTGCGTTGGGCCGAGTTCACCACACTGCCGTTTCTTGCGATCTTGGACAGAACAGTTGCCATACCAAGCTGTGATTCAGCCGGATAGGATGCTCTCTATGCTTGGTGTCATCTGCACATTTGGAGATATTACATTTTGTTCCCTCATCTAAATCATTAATATACATAGTGAATAGATTGGGTCCTAGCACCGATCCCTGTGGTACCTCACAGTCACTGCCTGCCTATCTGAAAAAGACCCGTCAATTCTTTCACTTTGTTTCGTGTCTGCCAACCAGTTTTCTATCTATCTCATTACACTACCACTAATCACATGTGTTATTTTACATACTAATCCCTTATGCGGGACTTTGTCAAAAGCCTTCAAATAATCCAAATAAACCACATCCACCAGCTCCCGCTAGTTACATCGTCGAAGAATTCCAGTAAATTGTCAAGCATGATTTCACCTTCATAAATCCATTGCTGACTCTCCAATCCTGCCATTATTTTCTAAGTGCTCTGTTATAAAACCTTTGATAATGGATGCTAGAATTTTTCCCACTCCTGGCGTCAGGCTTCCTGGTCTATAATTCTCTGTTTTCTCTCTACCTCCTTTTTTAAATAGTGGAGTTACATTCTCTACCCTCCAATCTGCAGGAACTGTTCCAGAGTCTACAGAATCCTGGAAGATGACCACCAATGCATCCACTATTTCCAGAGCCACTTCCTCAGTACTCTGGGCTGTACATTATCAGGTCTGAGATTTATCAGCCTTCAATCCCATCAATTTCCCCAACACCAATTCTCTACATTCTGTTACATGGCTCCTGAGGTCTGTCCATATTAGATATTGGCTGGCAATAGAGGATACATGGGGACACGGGGCTGTGAGGATGCATGGAAGATCTTAGGGGACATGTGGGTATGAGGGAGTATAAATGAGACATGGGAGTGTGAGGGAACATGGGGTATTTAAAGAGGTTTGTGGGTTATGATGGGGGCATGGGTGTGAGGGTTTGGGGGGCCTGACAGTCATGATTACAACTGGCCCAAACATCTCAATAATGGTGTTGGACCTTTCAACCTGCCAGCCTTCCCATCCACCCCACTCTGTTGCTGCCTTGGGCCTGTCTCCAGATGCAGCGTGTCTACCTCCATCATCAGGGGCAGCACGGTAGCATTGTGGATAGCACAAATGCTTCACAGCTCCAGGGTCCCAGGTTCGATTCCGGCTTGGGTCACTGTCTGTGCGGAGTCTGCACATCTTCCTCGTGTGTGCGTGGGTTTCCTCCGGGTGCTCCGGTTTCCTCCCACAGTCCAAAGATGTGCAGGTTAGGAGGATTGGCCATGATAAATTGCCCTTAGTGTCCAAAATTGCCCTTAGTGTTGGGTGGGGTTACTGGGTTATGGGGAGAGGGTGGAGGTGTTGACCTTGGGTAGGGTGCTCTTTCAAAGAGCCGGTGCAGACTCGTTGGGCCGAATGGCCTCCTTCTGCACTGTAAATAATCTATGTCCGCTGCCCTGGAGAGAAATATGGCAGTTTGGGGCCACCTTAATGGAGATAGGCTTTTGGAATCAGAAACCATCCCAACTTGCGATACTCTATCTGCCAGATGAACGTCTGGAGTAGAAAAGCAAGGAACTTATAGTAAACCTTTGTCGAATCCTGGTTCAGCCCCAACTGGTGCCCTGTGTCCAATTCTGGGTGCCACACTTTCAGAATGATGTGAAATAATTGGAGAGGTTGCAATAAAGATGCCCAAGAATGGCTCCAGGGATGAACGGTTTGCGTAACGAGGCTAGATTGGCAAAGTTGGGACTGGAACTTCTCTTTAGAAAGAAGGTTGAGAATGAATTTGACTGAGATGTTCAAAACCATGAGGAGTCTGTGCGGAATAGATGGGGCGAAATAATTCCAACTGGCGGAGGGAGGGTCAAGAACCAGAGGCACTGATTTATGGTGATTCGCAAAAAAAAAATCAGAGCAGTCATAAGGAAAAACACTTTGGGCAGGATTTTCCAGCTCGAACCATGAGGGGGTCTTCCGGTTCCACTCACATTGACAGATATTTGAACGATTCAATACAACCACTACTGTGGGATCAGAAAATCCTGGCCTTTTACACAGCAAATGGTGAGGATCGGGAATGTTCTGCCTCAAGAGTGAATTGAATAAAGAGAAAAGAAACTGCAGATGGCAGGGAAACAGTGGGGAGTGGGACTAGCTGAGTTACTCTTCCAGACATATTGGCCTCCTTCTGCGCTGTAATCATTCTTTGATTCTATAAAAATATCCGCAAGACCGAGGTGCACATGTCCACCATTTCCTATCATATCCTTACACTGAGCTCTAATTCACCCGAAGGTATGTCAGAACACATCGTTGAAAGGTTTTGCTCTGAGAAGTGAATTTTCGCATTTTTAAATCAGGTGTTACTGTTCAAAAATCTAACAAACTTATCACAAAGACAAAAGCAAAATGCGGAGATGCTAGAATCTCAAATAAAAACAAAGCAAAAACTTGAAAGACTCTGGAGTGAAATGCTGTGAACATGAAATAAAAACAAAAGATGTTACAAATACTCAACGGGTCAGTCAGCATGTGTGGAGGGAGTTAATGTTTCAGGTTGAGATGACCTTTCAGCTGTCCTGAAGAAAGGTAGCAATGTCAAAGTCTTTAAGCCAGCGCGGGAAAGAAGGACAAAAGGCAAGGTCTGTAATAGGGTGGGGGGCAGGAGAGGTTAACTAACAAAAGCCAAAGAGAGTGGTATTAGGTACAGTAAACAAACAACCGTTGCGCCCAGACGAGGTGTGAATGGTAACAGGGCAGCAATGCAAAATGAAGGGACAAAAAAAGAAACAAGTCAACAAAAAGAAAACAAACAGAAAAGGGCATTGAGCAAGATGGAGGCAGAGGTTCCGATGTGAATGCAAGCTAGCTGGCAAGAAACATAGGAGCGGACTGTAGAAGCTTCTTTAGCTTTGTGAAAAGGAAATGATTGGCAAGGACAAATGTGGGTAAATTACAAGCAGAGGCAGGAAAATTGATCATGAAGAATAGGGAAATGCTAGCAAAACTAAACAATTACTTTGGGGGGGGGGGGGGGATTTTCTACAGTGCCCCTTCCCCCATGGTGTGTTTCTCAGTGGCAGGAGGGGGCCTGCTAATGAAATGAAATGAAAATCGCTTATTGTCACGAGTAGGCTTCAATGAAGTTAACTAGACACCTAGAAAATAATGATAGAGTCAACATGGATTTATGAAAGGGAAATCATGGGCCAAATTCTCCGACCCCCCGCAGGGTCGGAGAATCGCCCGGGGCTGCCGGAAATCCCGCCCCCGCCGTGGCAGAAATTCTCCGCCACCCGGGAATTGGCGGGGGCGGGAATCACACCACTCCGATCGGTGAGGCCCCTGCGGTGATTCTCCGGCCCGCGATGGGCCGAAGTCCCGCCGCTGAGAGGCCTCTCCCGCCGCCGAGGTTTGAACCACCTCAGGTGGCGGCGGGGTCGGCGGCACGAGCGGGCCCCCGGGGTCCTGGGGGGGCGCGGGGTGATGGGACCCCGGGGGGTGCCCCCACGGTGGCCAGGCCCGTGATCGGGACCCACCGGTCGATGGGCGGGCCAGTGCCGTGGGGGCACTCTTTCTCTTCCGCCGCCGCCACGGCCTCCACCATGGCAGAGGCAGAAGAGAATCCCCCAGCGCGCATGCGCCGGTGGTGACGTCAGCGGCAGCTGCCGAGCATGCGCGAACCGGCGAAGGCCTTTCGGTCAGCCCCGTCGCCGGGCCTCAAAAGCCGCTGGTGCGGGTTTTCGCGCCAGTCGACGTGGTGCCAACCGCTCCGCGTGGGCCTAGCCCCCAAAGGTGTGGAGAATTCCGCACCTTTGGGGAGGCCCGACCTGGAGTGGTTGGCGCCACTCCCCTACGCCAGGACCCCCCGTCCCGCCGGGTAGGAGAGAATGCCGCCCCATGTTTATCAAACATCTTGTGAGTTACTTGAGGATGTTATTTGTAGCATAGATAAAAGGAGAATTAGTAAATGTGGTGTACTGGGATTTTCAGAAGACTTTTGATGAGGCCTCACAGGTTAGTAAACATAATTAGGACACATGAGGTTGACGACAATATACTAGTACACATTAAGAATTGGATAACAGAGGACATAATGTTTTTTCTTTTTTTATAAATTTAGAGTACCCAATTATTTCTTTTTCCCAATTAAGGGGCAATTTAGTACGGTCAATCAACCTACCCGGCACATCTTTGGGTTGTGGGGCTGAAACCCACGCAGACACGGGGAGAATGTGCAAACTCCACACGGACAGTGACCCGGGGTGGGTATCAAACCCGGGTCCTCAGTGCCATAGTCCCAGTGCTAACCACTGAGCCACATGCCACCCCAGCACATAATGTTAAGGTGAGAGACAGGAGGATTAAGAGGGGATTTGAGGAGAAATCTTCATTTGGCGGATGTTGGGAGTCTGGAATGCACGGCCTGGGAGGGTATGGGAGGCAAGAATGCTCACAACCTTGAAAAAGTACTTGGATGAACACGGGAAATGTCGTAACATTCAAGGCCATGGGCCAAGTGCTGGAAAGTGGGATTGGTGTAGATTTAGTTAGTTTTGTCGGTGCACACTCAATGGTACAAAAGGCCTCTTCTGTACTGCATGACTCTATAACTTTATTACAGATAGAAACAAAGTAGGAATAAATGGGTCATTCTGAGAATGGAAGGCTGTTACCAGTGGGGTATCACAAAGAAGAATGTACTTGCCATAGAGGGAGTGCACAATGATTCACCAAACTAATTCCTGCCATGACGGGATTGCCTTCGGAGAAGAGATTGGGGAAATTGGGCCTATATTCTCTCGAATTTAAGAATGAGAGGTGACTCTTCATCGTAACTTACAAAGTTCTAACAGGGTGTGACAAGGTAGATGTGGATAGGATGTTCCCCATGACCGATGAGCCTAGAACCAGGGGACACAGTCTTAGAATAAGGGGTCAATCATTTAAGACTGAAATGAGGAGGAATTTCTCCACTCGGAGGAAGGTGAATCTTTGGAATTCTCTACCACGGAGACTGCAGAAGCTCAATCATCGAGTATGATCAAGACAGAAATTGATAGACATCTGGATACTAATGACATCAAGTATCCCTTGATGGGAATAGTGGGGGAAATGGCATGAAGATAATTAATCAGCCACAATCTGTTTGAATGGTGGATCAGCCTTAACAGGCTGAACGGCTCCTACGTTTTTATGTTCAATGTTGAATCCAGAAGGCTGGGGAGCGCCAAGACAAAGAATGAGGTGCTGTTCCTCGAGCTTACGTTGAGCTTCAATGGAACACTGTAGCAGGCCATGAACAGAAAGATCCAAGTGGGAACAAGGCAGAAATGCTCATACTTTTTATTATCACAAAGACATATGTGTCTTTGATCTAACCCGCTAATGATTCTGACAGCTGTTAAATGTCTAACCGGTAATAAAATGTTCCCTCTCTGTGTCTCATCAGTCCTTTGCAAAACAGAAAACCTGTACACATTTGCCAAAAATGTTACAAAAAAATCCGTCTCCCTCCTCCAAAGATCTCCATTTGTCAAAGTTCTTAAATTAAGGCAAACTTCAGGGTTAGAATTTAGACAAAATATGCTTCATATCATTGTTAAGGCTTTTCCCAAATAGGCACTTTTAATTTGAACTGATTAATGTTAAACTTAATTTGAATGTGTTTTAAGATAATCTGTCTGACCTGCTAAGGTTTAATGCTTTAGTCTGAACAGATAAAGATTGTGAAATGGGGAAGGTTTGCAATGGTCTTGAAAATCTTTGTGCTGTGGATTGTGTGGGCAGAGCTCAGTGCCCAATTCTTTATTGCCATTCCTGTCAAGCACCACAGTTATCAATTCACAAAACTTTCCTTGTAACATGTGGTATGATCAATGTTATGATGACCACGAAGGACAAGGGGAATCGTTGACTGATCGCCCGGTGGGGTTCGTGTGTGGATGGATGCATCAAATGTTTGGAGTATTAAAAGTGTGTCTATTCAATATTGTGCGCTTTTCTGGCATAAAAACGTGCTTCAACTTTTTTAACAATATCTTGGGGTCCTCTTTCTCTTCTTCCATTTGGAAGATATTGGGCGGGATTTACCGGCTGTTTATCACGCCAGCAGGATATTCCGGTCTCACCAAAGGCACACGGGTTTCCCGACGATGAGAGGTTAAGTCAACAGGAATTCCCGTTGACAACAACAGGATCAGAAAATCCCGCTGGTGGGCCACTTCCGCCACCAAAAACACGCGGCGGGTTGATTGGTAAATCCCACCCACAAGATTCAAATTTGTGGATGACCTTGGGGCCCATTAAGTTTAACAAAGTGAATGGCTGCACCTTATGGGATTTATCTGATAGGTCAGTGTTGTGTTCTGTGATATCACCGTTGTAATGATGTACACAGAAGTTATAATTGTTTAACTGTAAAGATGATTTATTAACAAACACGGGGAAAGATAACGAATGAACTAATTTACTGACAATGGCTACTAAATGAATTCAGGGAATTCTCCTGGAGCTACTCGAAGTGCGACTATCCTCTCGTACGGCTTACTACCAACTGACGGGTGTCTTGCATCACATGTTACATCTCTAACGTCACCTGCTGGTTGGAAGTTGCACTAATAACTATGTGCACCGATCGACAACTATATACATTAATGTATATCACCACAACTGGCACTATAGTAGATACGCCACTCTTTTTCAAATTATTGCCAGTTGTCTGCAATGTTTTCGTCAACACAAGTGGGTCTATGAGGCAAAGTCCCTGTGCCATTCTGCTAACTCCTGACACCATGTAGAAATGCTGGGCTCCAATGACTGGTGACTAAGGGCTAAAGGTTACTGAGCACTCTGAGCAGCTCTCATGCACTCGCTGTCTGCCAGTGCTCCGGGGAGGACTCCTGCATATTACTGACACATGATCCCGTATGTACGTGCGTCATCCATGCGCCCACCCAATCTACAGGTGGGACATTAACAAAAAGGATCTGCAATAGGGTAGAAGACAGGTGAGATTGAATGATAGAAGGGTTATTCTTATAATGCCAAAAGGAATGATGATAGAGCAAGAAAACAAACAAAGAAACAAATAAATGTGCCAAGAGCAGGTTGCTGCTGGCTGAAAATGAATGAGAGAAAACCTGAAATATGCAATTAAAAAACAGACACTAAATAGGGGACAGAGTTTATATTCTGAAATGTTCCTCGAGCTTACATTGAGCTTCTCTAAAGCAATGCAGCAGGCCAAGGACAGAAGTGTCAGCGAGAGAACAAGGAAGAGAGTTCAAAACACAAGCCGCCAGAAACTCAACGTCACGCTTACAGATCAAACGCACAATTTCTGCAAAGCAATCATCCAATCTATGTTCTCCTCAGTGAAGAGGAGACTACACTGTGAGCACAGAATACAGTCGCCGAGATTTAAAGAAGTACAGGTAAATTGCTGCCCCCCCCCCCCCCCCCAGAATGGGGCAGAGACTACACCATGGACATTCCTACTCCACTTCATTAACTAGCATTAAAATATGCGCTGAAGTGTCTGCAGCCCCGATAGTTACCCAGAAAATTAGCGAAGCTTCACATCATTTGTTTTCTGGTACGAAGGAGGCAGAGTGGTGGTCATGTAATCTGTTGTGTTGTCTATTGTTGCTGCTTATCTGTTAGCTTTTAATAATAATAATCTTTATTATTGTCACAAGTAGGCTTATATTAACATTGCAATGAAGTTACTGTGAAAATCCCCGAGTCGCCACATTCCGGCGCCTGTTCACGGAGGGAGAATTCAGAATCTCCAATTCACCTAACAGCACATCTTTCAGGAATGTGGGAGGAAACCGGAGCACCCAGAGGAAACCCACGCAGACACTGGGAGAACGTGCAGACTCCGCACAGACAGTGACCCAAGCCGGGAATTGAACCTGGGACCCTGGAGCTGTGAAGCAACAGTGTCACAATAAGGTCACCTGTCATTCTTCTAAGCTCCAATCCAGAATAACAAAAAATTTTTAAATCTTTATTGTCACAAGTAGGTACATTAACACTGCAGTGAAGTTACTGTGAAAAGCCTTTTACTCTATGACAGTTCACCAACCAATGATACATGTGTTTTTGAAATGAACATGCTCACAACTCTCAACCATACCACCACCTCAGTCGAATCATTGTTGCTAAATTACCAGACTGCCTATCAAAGCAGCTGAAATTTCCTCTGATTGAATATTCGAAAGAATTAAGTCATTGTTTCAGTCCTCACTCCAAACTCCATTCCCTAGCTGCCAACTTAATCCCTATCACTGGCGAATGTCTGAAACTAAACCCGTCTGTTTACAACTTAGTGAGCTTCAGACAACGATAACACAAAACTAAGATCTGAAGGAGGCCATTCGAACCTCAAACCTGCTCCACCGTTCAATCATTGATCTGATTGTGGCCTCAACTCGACTTTTCAGTCCGTCTCCTTTGACCCCCCCCCCCCCCTCTTCCCGATCAATAATCTGTCTAAATCTGGAGCTTGTACTGGGCTCCGCCCATGGCTCCACCCATGGCTCCTCCCCCTAACCGGAAGTGTAAAGGTTGCTGTTGTGAGCCTGCCTGCCAGTTCTTCTAGAGTTCATCTCGTTACAGGCAGGCTCTGTTGTAAGACAATTAAAACCACTGTTCGCTTCTAACCACGTGTCGCGTGAATTGATGATCTCATCAATATCCAAAGGTTAGGTTAGGTGGATTGGCCATTCTAAATTGCCCCCAGTTTCCAAAAAGGTTGGTGGGGTTACTGGGTTACAGGGATAAGTTGAAAGTGTGGGCTTAAATGGGGTGCTCTTTCCAAGGGCCGGTGCAGACTCAATGGGCTGAATGGCCTCCTTCTGCACTGTAAATTCTATGATTCTATGAACTTAAGTCAATGACTCCACTGCTAACATACTTGCATCACCATTAAGACCACCTCTGTTGCCTGACTCCATCTCTGCATCAGCTCATCCGCTGCTGAAACCCTCATTTGTGCCTTTTCTTTACCGCTAAACATGACTATCCCAATACAATTTTGGCTTTTTTCTTATTCTTTCATGGATTTTGAGTGACGCAGGCAATGCCGGCGTAGGTTGTTTATCCGTAGTTGTCTTTGAAAAGGTAGAATTGAGCCTCCTGGTGTAGGGACACTCACTGTTATCCAGGACTTTGAGGCAGATTCAGTGAAGGAACAGCGACATAGTCCAGGTCAAGATTGGGCAGCACGGTAGCAGAAGTGGATGGCACTGTGGCTTCACAGCTCCAGGGTCCCAGGTTCGATTCCCCGCTGGGTCACAGTCTGCGCGGAGTCTGCACCTTCTCCCCGTGTCTGCGTGGGTTTCCTCCGGGTGCTCCGGTTTCCTCCCACAGTCCAAAGACGTGCAGGTTAGGTGGATTGGCCATGATAAATTGCCCTTAGTGACCAAAAAGGAGGGGTTATTGGGTTACAGGGATAGTGTGGAAGTGAGGGCAGACTCGATGGGCTGAATGGCCTCCTTCTGCACTGTATGTTCTATGTTAAGATGGCAAATGGCTTGGAGGGGAACTTGCAGGTGGTGGTGTTCCCATGTGCCTGCTGCCCTCCGGATGCTCCGGTTTCCTCCCACAGTCCAAAAATGTGCAGATTAGGTGGACTGACCATGAAAAATTGCCCCTTAGTGTCCAAAATGTTCGGTGGGGTTACTAGGTTACAGGGGTAGGGTGGAGGCGTGGGCTTAGGTAGGGTGCTCTATCAGGGGCCGGTGCAGACTTGATGGGCCGAATGGCCTCTTTCTGCACTGTAGATTCTATGATTCTCTCACTTGCCTGCTTTAAACTCCTTAAAACTTATCTTTGGCCAAGTCTTTGGTCATCTGACCCAACGGTCGGAATTCTCCATCCGTCCAGGACGCTGGAATTCTCTGGTCCTCGTTCCAATGAATGGAACTTTGGCTGAGGGCCAGATTCTCCGTTCTAGCTGGCAGCGGTGGCGGGGGGGGGAATCTCAGATCGGAGAATCCCGGCCATCTCCTTATGTGACTCAATATCAGATTTTGTTTTAAATTTGCTCCTGTGAAATGCCTTGGAACTTGACAATTAATCCCAGGAGTCAACCTTCACTGCACTGCTTCCAATACAAGGATATCCTTTGTCACGGATGATTTAAAATGTACTTTGCCAAAGTGGCCTGTGGACAATGTGTTTGTATGTGAGAGTATACACTTCCCCATGAAGTGTGATTGAGTCAGTGTAAAATAACCCAGCAGCAAAGCCGTTTGAAGCAAGGATTGGCCAATTTTGTTCTATTGCTCTGAAAGTTACATTAAAAGTGCTACATGTAAGTTGGCATTGTTGGATTAATATTTTATTCAGATGAAGAGGAACCGAATAGGCGACGACGCGATCGTACGGTCTCGTCCCACTCGGTCCGGGGCGCAACACGGCCTTAAATCTCGCGAGAGGCTCCGCGCAAGATCTGCGACACTCAGGACTCCTCGAGAGTTCTAGCGAGACATCGCGATCTGAATCTCACTTTCACTGTGCGGGATCCAGAACGTGAACCCCAGATGTAATGGCAACGGGGGAGGGGGGGTCTCAGACCATTGGAGGCCCTCGGGTGGTTGGGCTCTGGGCAGGGTATTACCCGCTGGCACCCGGGCATCTTGGCACTGCCAGCATGGCACTGCCTGGCTGGCAGGGGCACTACCAGGGTGCCAGGCTTGTAGTGTTCAGGTGGCAGGTTACCCAGGCCGGGGATCGGGCCCTGGGGCGCCCTGCCCTCATGAGGTTGGGCGAGGGGGAGTTCGAGAACCCCGTAACAAGTAAGTTGGGGCATTGGGGGAGTCCAGCGACCTCAGTAGGGGTCGAGGGATCGGGGCAGCATTTAAAAATGGCGCCCGATCTCGGAAATTATGTTAATTCAGTCTCGGTGGGATATTCCTCGCCAAGGCCAGAAATTCCCGTCTGATAGTGGGATCGTTCCCGGTACTGCAGGCGCTGATAAACATCCTGCTAAAGGTGCCCAAAACCAAATTCTGATTTTTCCTGTTAAATCGTGCCTGGAGAGTTATTCTTACATCCCAGGTTTAACAATTATTATGAACCTCCAAATATTTCAACAAGCAAACAAAAGTACATAAGTGTAGTTATCTGTGTTCTTAAAACACACACTAGGAATGGAGACAGAAAGGGTTGTTTGGTGTGGCAAATTGGAATTTAAGAAAACTATTCATTCTAATATTGTACAATTGTAAGTAAACTGAGAGTAGGTTAGAAGTCATGAATGCTTATGATTTACAAACATGATTTACAATTCTGCTTCCAAATTATTCTTCAAAGCTACTTATTATAATAATAGTAATCTTTATTAGTGTCACAAGTAGGCTTACATTAACACTGCAATGACGTTACTGTGAAAATCCCCTCGTCGCCACATTCCGGCGCCTGTTCGGGTACACAGAGGGCGAATTCACAATGTCCAATTCACCTAACAAGCACGTCTTTCGGGACCTGTGGGAGGAAACTGGAGCACCCGGAGGAAACCCACGCAGACATGGGGAGAACATGCAGACTCTGCACAGACAGTGACCCAAGCCGGGAATCGAACCCGGGACCCTGGCGCTGTGAAGCAACAGTGATACAAACATCATATCAAAATTCAGTGGTTGGAACCAAATCAGTTGCATATCTTAGCATGTTTCACTAATTAACACAATGATTTAGTTATACTGCAATACCTTTCAGCCCATCGTGCCCAAGCTATTTGAAAGAGGTACTATTGGTCCAACTCAACCTGCTTTTTCGCCTAGGCCTGCTGACCTTTTGCCTCTACATAGTTATCCAATTCCCTTTTGATAGCTCCTATTGAATTTGTTTCCACCGGCCTTTGAAAACGAAAATCGCTTATTGCCGCAAGTAGGCTTCAAATGAAGTTACTGTGAAAAGCCCCTAGTCGCCACATTCCGGCGCCTGTTCGGGGAGGCTGGTACGGGAATTGAACCCGCGCTGCTGGCCTTGGTTTGCTTTA
Source organism: Scyliorhinus canicula (assembly GCF_902713615.1). Classification (NCBI taxonomy): domain Eukaryota; kingdom Metazoa; phylum Chordata; class Chondrichthyes; order Carcharhiniformes; family Scyliorhinidae; genus Scyliorhinus; species Scyliorhinus canicula. The sequence continues at coordinate 4,726,742 of NC_052155.1, read as the reverse complement.
CAAGCCAGCTATTTAGCCCACTGTGCTAAACCAGCCCCTCCAGACAGAACATTCCAGATCATAGATCATCAACCCGCTGTGTTTAAAAGGTTTCCTGCTTTCCTGTTCTTTTTTTGTCGATTATCTTAAATCTGCATCCACCAGGATTCCAAATAACTTTTTTTTTGAACAGCTTGAGGAATACTTTTTGACTTTCAGGAGCAATTATTTGGTTTAGAGGGGCTCCTTTTCAGGAATTCTAGATACTAATCTTCAGTAGTTCCTTGGCATTGTTTTTTCAAATTCCGATTCTTAATATGGTTCCCAATTTACAACAAGACGCTAAGTTCAGACTCGTTTCGAATTCCAATTACTTAGTGCAATAAAAGAGCAATCACAGGGCTTTGGAACAAAGGAATAAATCTACAGAAAATGCTTTACAAAAGGAATGAGGTTCAATGGCATATCTAATCAAGAATTTCAACTCTAAGCTAATTGAGCTTCAATGACAACTTACTTGAACATTTCCTCACTGTGCAAGATCAATAACACCATTGCGCCTCAATTCCAATTTATAGACACTTTGTTAGATATCACAGGTCAAAGTACCACGTTACTGAATAATACTTAATATAATGGATCCACACGATACCTCTCTACCACCTTGCTCTATGCTGGGGGACACAACCAGACACATGCACCCATACAGACACACCCACACGCCCATTCCAGTTGAAGCTAGGCCCAATCACAGTTATTGGTGGATACCCCCAGCAAGCCACCTCCAGGAGGGGATCGAGCTCAGGACAGAAGGGTGCAGAGTCCTAAGTGGCTCTTCCCTGACATGATGTTGAGGTGCCGGCGTTGGACTGGGGAGGGCACAGTAAGAAGTCTTGGACTTTAACCTGGACTTGTAAGACTTCTTATTGTGATCTTCCCTGACAAACAGCCGTTCTCAGTGTCTGCTACCTACTCAGGCCAAAGACAAAGCCTGTTCCTCCAGAGTCAGTCTCTTGTTTCCTGTCAGACGCACCCATCAGCTACAGCACAGTGCTCAAGGATCTCAGTCTCTGATTTGTGAATGGCCATCTTCTGCAAGTGACAATAATGCAATTGAGATCAATGTCAAAGAGGAACAAGCCTCAAAGCTGTGAAAAAAAACAGATCGCAGAATTGCCCCTAAAAGAGGCACAAAAGGAAGGATCACAATGCTCAAGGATCAAGTGGGCTGGTTTAGCACAGTGAACTAAACAGCTGGCTTGTAATGCAGAACAAGGCCAGCAACACGGGTTCAATTCCCGTACCGGCCTCCCCGAACAGGCGCCGGAATGTGACAACTCTGGGCTTTTCGCAGTAACTATTGAAGCCCACTCGTGACAATAAGCGATTATTATTATTATTATTATTATAAGGCCAGAGCCCTAGTCTACCTGACTGCTGTTGAGATTGTGGACCTGGCAGGCAATGCACTGCTGGACAGGAAGATGACCTGCATCAACTCTGCCACCTGCACCTAGACATCCACAATGACGAGGAGATCAACAAACCACTGGGAGCAGGATGGGATCCTGCCCAACATCCGGGCCATGGTGCTGCCCAGGAAAACAGGACTTCCTAGCAAGATAACTGGGCAAGATCAGGAAAAAAAACAGAAGGGAGGGCACCTGTGATTGGACGAGCTGAAGTAGCTACATGTTCGAGACAGACTGTGTGATTGGAAGAGCTGCTCTTCACGCATTCTGTCTGCCCCCCCCCCCCCGCTGTTCCTGCAATCAAAATATACCGGGATGACCTCCCTTCAATCTTTTGCCCCATCATTGATTTTTTGGGGGGTTTATTTGTGAGGTTTGCAGGCTGGTGCTTTCTGCCGTCTGTATGCTTGGAGCCCTGCAGCCAACTGATTATTTCTCCTTATTATTGTAATTGAGGATTTCTGTACGTCACACACTATAAACATAAATCTCAATCTCCGCCCCTCACTTGGACAGAAGTCTCACCTCAGAGCTGGGGGACAACCTGATTGGTGGACAGCCTGTAGTCTGAGTAGCGCCATTGGCAGCAGGTGCCAGGGCTGGGAGGACACACAGACCCAGATTTCTAAATTCCAGAATGCAGGATCAGGCAAGTGTCGGGGTCTGATGGCGGGAAGGTGAGGCGAGGCCGGGGAGATTGGGAAGATTGAGCTGGATGTCTTTGATGGAGAGGTTGGAGTTGAACAGAGAACCCACAGGGGGCAGACCTTGGGGAAAGAAACGATGTGGAAAGGGAGCACTTTAGGAAGATGCCCCACCCGCCATTCCCCCCCCTCCCCCCCCCCCCCACAAAACCCAAGCCGGGTAACTGCTAGGCTCCCTCCTATCCATCCCATCAGCCTCAAAATTGTGGCTGTGACAATCTGGCATGGTAACCAGAGTGTGAAATGCAAAGGTCAGCTGGTCAGAATTGTCAACACTGGGTAAAATCATTGGTCGACAGGAGACACAGCTTGATCATTTATTTAACAATACAGTTAAGAGGAAAGCTCAGGCCATTTTTGACGCCTCTCATTCTTCATATCATCAATTTGAAAGGCTCCCTATGGGCTGGCACTTAAGAATGCCTATTGCCAGGAAAATCTGTGCTTACTAAATAACATTGTAAATTTAACTTGCTGTTTTTATTTATTTTCACTGATGTGCTTTAATGGCAGAGTGCAAAGTGTTACATTTGTATGGTGTGGATTTATGTTATATATGCACAAATGTATGAATGTAGGTATAAATAAAATATTTACTGCTTTAACCAATGACGATATGTTACGCTGGAGGTAACGGCAAAGTTTCACTTGTGTGTGTACAGTAAGGTTGGATTCTATTTTTTTAAATGGTGACTTGGAACCTGAATTCAGATGAGGGCAAACAGGCCGCCCTAAGCCTTGCCTGCCCCAAGTCAAATTACAGACAGGTTAGGGTGGGTGGGACTGCAGTAGGAAGGCCGCCCAGGATCTTTCACGGGACCAGGAGTGGGGTCTGCAAAGAAGAATTTTAGATTTTAAAATAAGTACTGTATCAACTTGTTGGAAAATAAGGCTGCCACTTCAGCCAATCACCACCATCATTAAATCTGACAGCACAAGAGGTAACCAATCAGCCCATCGGGTTTGTGCTAGCTCCTGTTCACTCCTTTCCCCACAGCTATGCACATTTTCCTTTGCAAGTTTTTATCCAACTCCCTTTAAAGTTATAATTGAATCGGTTTCCGTTATTAAGGAAGTGTATCCCAGATCACAACAACTCGGGGCATTAAACAAATGCCTCATCTCTCCTTCTGGTTTGATTGCTAGTCACCGTAAACCTGTGTCCTCTGATTGTCAACCTTCTTACTACTGGAAACTATTTGTTGATATTTACTCTATCAAAATCCCTCATAACGTGGAGCACCTCAATGAAGTCTCCTCATAACCGTGCCTTTCTGTAAAGAGAACAATTTCCAGCCTCTCAAATCCATCCACATAACTGAACTCCACATCCCTGCTGCCATTCTGCACGCTCGCCAAGACTTCACATCCTTCCAAATGTCAGGCTCCCAGATATAATATTCAAAAGGGTTGGTGTGGAAATAACAGATGTATCAGCCAAATATGAATAAACATCTCCAGATACCAGTTACCAACCTGCCCAAAATCCAGAGTGACATTGACTTGATTGTACTGCAGCCCACGTGAAAGAGGTGGACTTTGCCACCAGCGTTCAGTACCATCGATGGCATTGGTGATTGAGTGAGCTTTATACGCATCATCGGACAAACAGTGATCGCAGAATTGCCCCTAAAAGAGGAACGAAAGGAAGGATTAATATAAAGGTTCAAATTCAGACCACTGTTTAATTCTGAAAATCCAAAGAAACAACTTGGTTCTCAGCACCACCGACTGAAACTAAGTTAGGCCCAAACACTTAAAGTATTGTATTTAAAATAATAAATCGAGAGAGACACAAGAGGCATCACAGCTTTGAGGCTTGTTCCTCTTTGACATTGATCTCAATTGCATTATTGTCACTTGCAGAAGATGGCCATTCACAAATCAGAGACGGAGATCACTATAATCTGTAATTGTGACCTTTATCTCTTTCTGATCTTTGTGGGTATGGACGCGTGCATGAGACTGAGTACTTGTGACATTGCATTTAATTTGGGGTAAGTGTGTGAGAATCTGTGCCATTTGCTGAGCGTATTTAGTACGATCTCGGTTCTAAGCATATGCCGATGATTTCAGATGCCACCTGTTGGTGTTGTACTCAATGATCAGCTTGGGCAATTTGTTACCCATGTGCAGGTCAGGGGCATCTTTCATCTTCCCCTGCTTTTCAAATCAGTGCATCTTGCACTCCTGGGAGTATCAACAAGTGATGACTGGAGAGGGTTGTACACTCTTCCAAAGAACAAAGAACAAAGAAAAGTACAGCACAGGAACAGGCCCTTCGACCCTCCAAGCCCGTGCCGACCATGCTGCCCGTCTAAACTAAAATCTTCTACACTTCCTGGGTCCGTATCCCTCTATTCCCATCCTATTCATGTATTTGTCTCCTGAATGGTAATTCTGTATGGTTTCTGAAATATGATGAAGGTTGCACATTCAGAATGGAGGTACATATTTGGTCACATTACGATGATCAGCCCGTCAGCTGATGAACTGCATTGCAGAGTTAGATGGACTTTTCCAATGATGCACCTGTGGTCTTTGACCTCTGTCATTGTCCTGACAATACTGCGGATGGTGACCAAGGACAGGTCTGGTGTCCACAATGTAACATATCTGGGGTGAACAGAGTTAGATTTGAGTGTAATGGATTCCAGCCATCGTACGCGGAGTTTGGCATTGTTTGATGAGCCATCAGTTGACATTTTAGCTGACAAAAATATTTCAGTTTATGAAATGGAAGGATGATTGTACCGGTATCCAGATTTGCATACAGATGATCCTGACCCTGCATCTGTCTCTGGGCATATCCATATCATCTGTTGGTACCAGTGTGTGCTTACATGTTCGCTGTGCTGAATGTTGGCTCACTTTGTGTTTCAATGTTCTGGTTTCTGGTTATTCTCATCATTAAATGATTTTGCGTGGATAGACATTTTGTGGATCTTACCCTGCCATTGATTAGATCGGGCTCTTGGTTGTTTGGAATTCTGCACCTGTACGGCTTCTGTTTGTAGCCTGTCATAATGTCAAACCACTTGTCTTGGTCTTTGCTCTCTGCTTTGATGCTTCCAATGGCCTACGTGCCTTACATACAGTGTTAAAAGCTGGACATTTGCTTGGTGTGTGGATGAAATGGCAGCCCTTCCAATATAGAATCTACAGAACCGCTACAGTGCAGAAGGAGGCCATTCAGCCCATTGAATCTGCGCCACCCCTCTACCTAGGCCCACTCCCCCGCCCTATCCCTGTAACCTATTGATCATCACCAATCCACCCAGCCTGCACATCTTACTAGGCTTGCCTGTGTTGGTTGTCTTGTGCCACTAATGGCATGGTGACACATTGGCTAGCACTGCTGCCTCAGTGCCAAAGACTTGGGTTCAATTCTGACCTGTGGAGTTTGCACGTTCTCCCCGTGTCTGCGCGGGTTTCCTCCGGGTGCTCCGGTTTCCTCCCACAGTCCAAAGATGTGCAAGTTAGGTGGACTGGCCAGGATAAAATTTCCTCTTATTGTCTCAATGTGTGCAGGTTAGATTGGTGTTATGGGATAGGACGAGGGAGTGAGCCTAGGCGGGGAGCTCTTTCAGAGGGTTGGTGCAGACTCGATGGGCTGAAATGCCTCCTTATCCACTGTGGGGATTCTCTGGAGCCTGTGAACTCTGTCTACCCAGATGGACACCTTCATGCTTGCATCTGCTTTGCAGTAGTACTTCTACGGTGTAATCTTCGGGTTAATCCAATCAGGGCAGATGTTATCATGACGCCCATTGTATTGTTGGCTAGATCTGGTGCCTCCTGAAAGTGAGGTGCAACCTTCGAATGAAGGCACAGGTATGTAGGATTTTTACAGAGCTACAGAACCAAGTACACACGGCGAGTTACTGGGAGTTGTTGCATTTTCACACCTGTTCTGCTGCATGTGAATGATTGAGGCTTTTGTATATTGTACTTTATTGTATAAAAGTCTTACAACACCAGGTTAAAGTCCAACAGGTTTGATTCAAACACAAGCTTTCGGAGCGCAGCTCCTTCCTCAGGTGAATGGCGAGGCACCCTTCTCAACTGGAAACTGTTATCCAATGTAACAGACATGTATGACTGACGAATGACCATTATACAGAATACTCCAAGCCAAAAATCTCACTTCTAAAAAAGAGAGACATGTACAATACACCAGTAAACTCCTACCCTTCACAACGAAGGAAGCAGCCACCAAATGAAAATATTCATTCTCACCACATTTCCAAACATACTAAAACTCACAATAAAACATTGACATGTTAATTACTTATAAACTAAATTCCTTTTCTTGTGGATGAGCTCCCTGCCTAGTCATTCACTGCATTACCCAAAACCTCACAACAGTTTAATCACATTCACTTTCAAAATGTATCTAATTAGACTTCTGACTTCAAAACATATTGGCAGAATTTAATTTAAATATAATTTCGCACAAAACGCTCAGGGCAATTTCTGCAACAAATACCACTCCACTGATTAAAAAGCCTTAATTAAAATAACAATTCTGTAGACTTACATCGATTCAATAATTATATAAAATTACATACAACACGGATGAGGTTATTTAATCCAACAGGTTTTTACTGGCATTCAGGCTGCACATGAACACTCTTCCTATTATAAGGAGTCCACACCGAGCAAATCAGGTTGAATCAAAAAGGAAAAAAGGTTTATTGCAACAAAACAAGGGTACAGAGCAATTACTCTACTACAGGAGACAGCTTCAAGTTCGTGGCCCTCCAGTTTTATACAGGATGTAGAAGCTCCCCCCCCAGCCCCCCACCCCACCCCACCCCACCCCACCCCACCCTCAGTGGGGGAGTGTGTGTTCCCCGTTTGGGAATATCAATCCCCCAGTCTCATAAGTGTCCCATGACCTGCTTAAATCCAGGTCATGGCATTCCCCCCCCGAATCCATGGCGACGCTGTCACACACGCATGGGGGTCGCGACGGGGAGGCTGGAGGCGAAGGCGGATGCCAGCGTCTGTTAATACATGGTTCACCCTCAACAGTAACAGACGGCGGAGGGTCAGATGACAAGTAGTGGAGCGTGGTGCGCCTCTTCTGTCCAGACCAGCAGGGGAATCTCGGGCACCTGTGATATCGGCGGGGGTGGGGGGGTGGGGGGGGGGGGGGCGACACCCGCCGCCAGGGTGAGTCGAGTCCATCTCCGAATCAGAGTCCAACGGGGAGACGGCAGAAAGGCATGGCCGCCATATGCCACAGTGGGGGCAGAAACGTCTTGGGGGGTCCGACAGGATCTGCAAGGCTGTCGGAGGAACCGCCCAGGGGGCGCGCCTCCGGGCACCTGACCCTAAGATGGTCCATGTGGCTGGTGCTTCACTTGTTGGCCTCGCCACTTGCAGGCGATACAAGGTCAGCCCGGTCAACCGCAGCGGTCACCATGAGCATACCAGTAGCCCGGAACAGAAACACGAACCGGATGCTTGGCATGCGGAACCTTGGTCTGAAGATCCTCCACCTTGCGCACTTTTGTCCCGGTGTTGGGCAACATCAACCGCAATCTGGTCCGTAGATGACGACCCATCAGACGCTCCGCAGGGGAATTCCGGTAACTACATGTGTATCTTCTATTCGCAGAACGGATATTTTCCCAGGCAGGAAGCGGTATTCACGGTTAATTTATAATCTCCACAAATGCGGGCGGAGCCATCTGGCTTGAGGACAGGAACAATGGGAGTGGCCCGATCGGCAAAATGAACAGGTCGGATTATGTCCAATGCTTCCAGACGATCCAACTCCACATTAACTTTGCCAACTAAAGGGTACGGAACAGGGCAGACCCCGGCAAAATCTAGGCTGGGCCAAAGGGTCGGCATGAATCCTTGCTATCGCCCCTCTGATGGTGCTGCGCCCTGGGTGCAACACCTCGGGAAACTTCCCCAAAACAGCACAAAGACCACCCGAGCTGACCTGTAGAATTTGGCTCCAATTTAAGTGTAGATGATGGAGCCAATCACAGCCCAACAAACTAGGCCTGTCCCCATTAACCAATATTAAAGGCAATTGGGCCTCCTGGTGACCGTACAATATGGGGGCCTTCATCATCCCGGCAATGCCCAATTGTTCTCCAGTACAGGTGATGAGATGCACCGTATCTTGGATAGATCCAGCACCCAGGGCCCCCTTCAAATCTTCAAAGGTTTTAAAACCTACTACTGACACCGCCCATTTGCAACAGGTGGACATTGACCGGGATGGGAACAGTGACGGGGGCTACTCGAAGCACCGAGACACAGTGTAAAAGGAGCTTTCTCCTCCTCCGGACCTTCTAAACAGTTCGCCCGGGCCCAATTTCCACCCCCAGGCAGAGATGGAAATTGGAGATATTATAGGTGGGGTATGGGTTGGAGAATCAGCTACAGGTTGATTCGGAGGCTGAGGTTGTGAATAGTCCAGTTTATTCTCAGACAATGACCAGGTAAAGGAATGCAATCAGTAGTGAAATAATGGAGTTTGTGACTGGACCAATGACAATGGCTGCAGTATTCCCAATGTTTAATTAAAGGAAACTGCGGCCCAGCTAGGAAAAGTTGTTGTCTAATATTTCGAAGCAGTGGAGAGATTGAGAGAGATGTTGTCAGTGTAGATGTAGAACCCAGAGTCATGTGTTTGGATGCGTCATTGATGGGAAAACGGAACATAAAGAATAGGAAGCAGCCAAGGATAATTCCTTGGGATAACACCAATGGAAGGCTCTGAGAAAGAAGCCATTAGAGGACAGTCTCTAGTTAGGATTAGATCAGCTAGAAGGGAGTAGGGAAAAGGAAAGCCCAATTCATTTGAACAACCGAGAAATGTTGGAAGAGGTTGGTGTGATTGGCTTCCATTCCAATCCTGAGCCCATTCCTTCCAACCATTTTTTCCTTCTTTTGATCCCTCTTGAACCATTACCTCCGGTTCGCTTCCTTCCTGTCACTCAGCCAGACCACCTTCATTATCCCCTCTTGGGTACTTTGTCACCCCAAAATTCCTGCCCACTCTTTCAACACTTCCTCAAGCCTTCCCTTGATCACTCTACCCTGCGGTGTCACTTTCCAGTGATATGTTACCAGAACCTGACAGAAACATTCAATTACATCAATACGAGAAACTGAATTTTTAATATTTCTGACAAAAGCTATTTGATACACTGATGAAATTACCTCACTCAACCTAAGTGTTACACAAGGGGCTTTGAAATGTTTTCTACGGTCACTGCTTCAGTGCAAATTGTGACCAGAACCCCACATGTATCCCATCATATACCCATTTGTGTACCACATCATGCGACCAACAAATGACACATTGTGTGACCCAATCATGTTATTCACTCATGTGACTGACCAGGTGACTCTTTGTGATCCAATCATATGCCCAAAGTGTACCCCATAAAACACAACTCAGTGACCCAATCATGTGGCCCACCATGTAACCTATCCTGTTATCTACCATGTGATCCAGCATGAGCTCCAATCATGTGATCCATCATGGGACATAACTGTGGCGATTTATCCTGTGATCTAATCATGTGATTGATCATGTAATCCAGTGATCCATCGTGTAATCCACTGTGTCCCGATTGTGTGATCGAGCATGTGGTGACCCACTCATGTAACTGATTGTGTAACCCAACCCAATCATGTGATTTGACCCATCATGTGATCTAGCTCTGAGCCCTAAATGTTCCACCACTCCAAGGTCAAGGAGCAGTGGACCTGGGGACAACAGGACACAGAGGAGCAGTTTAAACTCACACCAAACACACTGGTAGATTCTCTCCATTTCTTATACATAATAATGAGAGAGAAACTTTAGGCAGAATTATCCCAAGCCCCCGCCGGCGTGTTTGATGGTGGGAATAGCGTGAGAATATGGCGAGAGGGCCAGTAATCAGTTACACGCCGATGTGAATTTACAGTGGGACCTTCCGCTGCTGCCCACCATGGAGGGTCAGAAACCTACCAGAGGACATGGTGAACCTTATTTATATCCTGTTCTGAGATGCAAATGAAGGTCCGAACTCCCACACCGGATTCTCCGTGATGCTGGTGGTGAAACATGGCAGCAAGGAACACGTTCAGAGCAATGTGACATGCAGATGTCGGGATTCACCTGAACAATGCCCGAGGCTCCCTCCTGAGTTCAGAATTGAGGCCGTCTGCAACGTCCTCAGGGAGTCGGATTATACTTCATCCAGGCCTGCCCTGTCATTGAAGAGAACATGAAGCCCCCGGTGCATAAATAATGAGATCAGGGCCGAAAGAATTGGTGTCATTTCCTGCCAGCCGCCCAAACGGGAAACACTCAGCGTTTTTGCCCCGCCACATCAGTCTCAAAATGGGAGGATTCCACCCTTCATGGGGTACGGTGGCAATGGGGGGCACGGTGGCAATGGGCGGCACAGTGGCACAGTGGTTAGTAATGGTGCATCACTGCACCAGGGACCCAGGTTAAATTGCAGCCTGGGGCAACTGTGTGGAGTTTGTACTTTCTCCCCGTGTCTGCGTGGGTTTCCTCCCACAGTCCAAAGATGTACAGGTTGGGTGGATTGGCCATGCTAGATTTCCCCTTAGTGTTTAAAGATGTGCAGGTTAGGAGCAGCATGGGGACGCAGTGGTTAGCACTGCTGCCTCACGGCACCAAGTTTCGATGTCAACCTTGCGTCTGTGTGGAGTTTGCACATTTTCCTCCATCTGCGTGGGTTTCACCCCCACAACCCAAAGATGGGCAGGGCAAGTGGATTGGCCACGCTGAATTGACCCTTAATTGGAAAACAAAATTAAAAGATGTGCAAATTAGGTGGGGTTATGGGGCTAGGGCAGGGGAGTGGGGGAGATTGGGTGCTCTTTCAGAGGGCCAGTGCAGACTCGATGAGCCGAATGGCCTCCTTCTGCACTGTAGGAATTCTATGTTTCAAAGTCCACCTGCAATTAGGTCAACAAAACAGGCGACAGTCAAACCCAAATTTTAGTTGAATATTTAGTTATGGCCAAATAATTAAAAACTTGAACGGACATTGCTGGAAGCAGAAACAGAACTGGTTAATGGTTCGGTGTCAGATCAGGGAGGCGTTCTGATGAAAGGTACCAGCCTCAAGCAAATAAAACCTGGTTTTATTTCTTTACCGATGCTGATGCATATGCTTAGCACTTTCAGCTTGGACATTAAATTGTAAAATAAAACTGCAAATACTGAAGCAGACTAAGGTTGTGTTAATTTAAACTATTACTCCACATGCTGCATACTTCGTTTACAAGCCTAGCTGTTAATTCCGTTCAGTGAATGTGTTCAGTGCGGTGGAGTTGCAGAGTTGTCCTGTTTCTGCAGTGTAACATTACACGGGTGTTGGGATCGGGTGTTGGGATGGTGTGTGGAGAGTCTCTGGGTGTAAACTGGGGTATAATCGAATGAAAAATGAAAATGAAAATTGCTTATTGTCACGAGTAGGCTTCAATGAAGTTACTGTGAAAACCCCTCGTTGCCACATTCCGGCGCCTGTTCAGGGAGGCTGGGATGGGCACAGCAGCCTCCCATCCACATGAATAGTTCCCGCACTATTTGTTCAACGGGATTTTTACTGAATGGTTTTAACAATCAACAAACTGATCTCAGAAAGTAAAATCAATGCATCAAACCATGAAGTGTATCCAAATTTAATATAAACTTCTAGAAGTTTGCAAACGCACAGACTTAATGGCAGAATTATACAGCGCAGAAAGTGGCCGTTCGGCCCATCTCCTTTCTGTTGGCCCTTTGAAAAGAGCTATGGAATTAATGAATCTGCATTTTCCTTCAGTGGGGAAGTATTGAGTGGAACCTGCCCCGGGTTTGGGGGGGGGGGGGGGGGGGATGCCCTGCCCGGGGGGGGGGGGGGGGCTAGCAGGGAGCAGAGTACCTGAATGGTCTGGCTGGACAGTCCGGCAGCTGGTCCTCCCACCAGTTTGCAGTAAAGGTCCAGCCTCGGCCTGGCCGATCCGTCCTCGCCGCAAGTGGCCGTGGCCGCGATCTTGGAGCCCGGCGCGATGTTGAGGTAAGGCGGGTGGCGGCTGAAGCCGTTGACTTTGTCTGGCGCCTCCGGGCTGGGGGCGAGCTGTCCGGTCTGGAGCAGGACAGCGGCGAGGAACAGAGCTGCCCCCTCTCCTCTCGCCATCTTCCACAGTCTGCCTCTCTCTCTCTCTCTGTCTCTCACACACTCTCTCTCTCTCTCACACACTCTCTCTTTCACACACTCTCTCTCTCTGTGTCTCTCTCACACACTCTCTCTCTCTCTCTGTCTCTCACACACTCTCTCTCTGTCTCTCACTCTCTGTGTCTCTCACACACTCTCTCTCTCTCTCTGTCTCTCACACACACTCTCTCTCTCTCTCTCTGTCTCTCTCACACACTCTCTCTTTCACACACTCTCTCTCTCTGTGTCTCTCTCACACACTCTCTCTCTCTCTCTCTCTGTCTCTCACACACTCTCTCTCTGTCTCTCACTCTCTGTGTCTCTCACACTCTCTCTCTCTGTGTCTCTCACTCTGTCTGTGTCTCTCTCACACTCTGTCTCTCTCTCACACTCTCTCTCTCTCTCTCTCTCTGTCTCTCACACACACTCTCTGTCTCTCACAAACTCTCTCTGTGTCTCTCACACTCTCTCTCTCTCGCTGTGTCTCTCTCACACACACTCTCTCTCTCTGTGTCTCTCACACTCTGTGTCTCTCACATACTCTCTCTCTGTGTCTCTCACACACTCTCTCTCTCTCTGTCTCTCACACTCTCTCTCTCTGTGTTTCTCACACACTCTCTGTGTTTCTCAAACTCTCTCTCTCTCTGTCTCTCACACACTCTATCTCTCACACACTCTCTCTCTGTCTGTCTCTCACACACTCTCTCTCTCTCTGTTTCTCACACTCTCTCTCTGTGTCTCTCACACACTCTCTCTATCTCTCACACACTCTCTCTGTCTCTCACACACTCTCTCGCTCTCTCTCTCTCCCTCTACAGCACCCAGCACACCCTATCTACCCAGGAACTGCAAGGAAATCCTGGCTGCACAATTAGCAAATAATCATTGTTTCAAACTGCTATATTTAGAAATGGCTTCAACAAGAAAACTAATTGGGCATCAGCTTAAAATAAATTCCTAGTCGCCATGCATATAGTGCTAAGCATATGCATTGTCCTGGAAAAGATGCTTTTTAAAAATAAATTAGCCAGATTGTTAAATGCAAACTTTTCTCTGCAAAGTAAACTTGTTTTAATGTTCATTACTTTGCAACGTGACAGCAGATAGGTCCAACTGAGAGGGATATTGATGACTAAAATCCCACAGTAACATTTTCTGTCCAGTTTATTGGTATGAATTCCACCCGGTCCGATGGTTTTCCCCATGGTAACCGGGTTTTTAAATAGGAAAAAAAAATGAGAAATAGAAGTGGGAATCTCTGCGTGCGCAATGCTGGCTAAGGGCCAGGGAATGAAATCAAGGAATAGGAGTGAAAAGTACAAGTCTGAACAAACCCTTTCTGCAAAGTGCCTGACATTCTTTCTTCACCTCTTTAATCATAGAACCCACTGACACCTGAACCTATCCCGTCTTATTCCTTATTTAATTGAAGTTAATCCATGGTTTTATTGATTTGGGGAAGATGTGAGGGTCCTGGAGAGGGTGTGTGGTGAATGTAATATATGAATGTGTATATATACTAATTCACACTGTTATTGTAAGCGCAGTAGCACCATCCTACCACTAGGGGGAGTAGCGCTGGGAGCACTTAGGAACTTGTACTGGGCTCCACTCTTGGTTCCACCCACGACTCCTCCCCCTAGTGCAGCTGGATAAGTATCCGTGTCCAGAGTCAGCCTGGGTCACTACGAGTTCATCAACGGGTAACAGGCTGGCTCTGAAGTAAGTCGATTAAAGCCTAGATTCACATCGGAAACACGTGTCTGGTGAATTGATGGTTCCATCAGGGTGCAGAGGAGATGGATTGACCAGAATGGTTCCAGGAATGGGGGATTTTAGCTTCATGGTTAGGGTGGTGAAGCTGAGTTATTCTCCATGTAGCTAAGGAGATTTGAAAGCGGTTTGGAGATAAGGGGCGAGCGGTTCACCAGCCTCGTCACACCCAACTTGGTGGCACAACGAGGTCGTTGAATCAACGCTTGAGACATCCGTGAGGTTTCATCCAAACCTCACGAGACACCATGATCTGGATCTAGCCCGGCTGGGTGAGATCCAGATCACCATATCTAAATGAGCCATTAGGATTCGCCCGGCCCTGAGGAGATAACGGCCTCCTCAGTGAGGCCTGGATCAGGCGCCGTCTAGTACTGGTCCGCACAAACGTGTACCAGGCATAACAGCACCTAGGGAGTTTCCCCAGGCCATTGGAGACCCCTGGGTGGCTTATGGCACTCCTGCTGGCAAGGGCACTAAGGTGCTCGGGTGGCATTGCCAGGGTGATTGCCAAGGGTCTGGGCCAGAGGGGGGGCCATGCCCATGAAAGCGGGAATGAGGGAGAATATGAAGGGTGGCGGGGTGAAGGGCTGGTATGAGGGGCCTCTTAAAGGTTGGGGGTGTTAAAGGTAGGGGTCCTGAAAGAGGGGGTGGGGAGGCCATAGAGGGGTGTCCTCACTTGGGGGGTTGTGGCGTAATTCTCTTGTGTGTGGGGAGTGACATTGCCCAAGGGTGAGAGACCCTCAAGCTCACTTAGAAATCTGGGCACCCTTTCAAAATGGCAGCCCGATCTCTGAGGAGCCCGTCTCACCGTTCCGGTCGCTGGTGTTGAAAACATTTCTCAACGTGGGTTTGACCAGAGAGAAGCTCCCCAAGGCACCAAAAAATGACTAAATGGTGCGATTTAACGGAAATGAAACAGAGTTCTGTTTAAGTGCATTTAGTTGAGTGTTAACCCAGACAAATGCAAGGTGATGCATTTTGGTAGATCCAATTCTGATGGGAGCTATAAAATAAATGGCAGAACCATCAGGAGCAGAGAGACACAGAGAGATCTGGCCGTGCAGGTCCACAGATCCTTAAAAATGGCAGCACAGGTGGAAATGGTGGTGAAGAAAGCATCTGGCATGCTTGCCTTCATAGGATGGGGCATCGAGTATAAAAGCTCAAAAAGTATGTACAGCTTTATAGAACGTTGGTTTGGGTACATTTGGAATTCTGTGTCCAATTCTGGTCACCACACTACCAGGATGTGGAGGCTTTGGAGAGAGTACAGAAAAGGTTTACCAGGATGTTGTCTGGTATGGAGAGTATTAGCTATGAGGAGAGATTGGGATTGTTCTCCCTCGAGAGACGGAGGCTGAGGGGCGACCAGTATAGGTAGGGTGAACAGTTGGAGGCTTTTTCCCAGGGCGGAAATGACAATTACAAGGGGGCACAAGTTCAAGGTGATGGGGGGATAGGTTTAGTGGAGATGTGCGGAGGAAGTTTTTATACACAGAGGGTGGTGGTGGCCTGGAATGCACTGAGTGAGGTGGTTCAGGCAGATATGTTAGCGACCTTTGGCAGGGGTCCCAGGGCCCAATCCCCAACATGGGTAAAATGCCACATGGGCTACTTGACACTGCTAGCCTGGCTCTGGTAGTGCCCCTGCCAGCCTGGATTGGCCATCTGTGCACTCTGGCAGAGCCAGGGTGGCCTTGTGGCATCAGGAGTGGCAGGGTACCTACCACCAAGCCAGAGCCCAGGCACCCAGGTGCCCCCGATCCCCAGGAGACCCTCACCCGGTAGGCCCGGTCCCTGTTAGTGGTGACCACTTCTAACCAGCACTCGCCTGGGCTCTCTGAGGCAAAGGCATTCGATCCCAATGCCTTGGGTAGATTTGGATACGGACCCCACCCATTATGGGTGGAATCCAAGTACAGTCCGTTAAAATGACGGTGCTCCCGAGGTTTTTGTTTTTGTTTCAGTGCCTCCCCATTTTCATTCCGAGGGCCTTTTTTAGGAGGGTGAACAGCAGCATTCTGGGATTTGTTTGGGCGCACGGGACTCCGAGGGTAAGGAGGGTCTTTTTGGAGCGGGGCAGGGATAGAGGGGGGCTGGCGCTGCCCAACCTCTCTGGGTACTATTGGGCGGCTAACGTTTCGATGGTGCGTAAGTGGGTAATGGATGGGGAGGGGGCAGCATGGAAACGGATGGAGAGGGTGTCCTGTGGAGGCACGAGCCTGAAGGCACTGGTAACGGCTCTGTTGCCGCTCCCTCCAACGAGGTACACTACGAGCCCGGTGGTGGCGGCTACCCTTAAAATTTGGGGGCAGTGGAGGCGACACAGGGGGGAAGTGGGGGGCTCGGTGGAGGCCCCTCTGCGGGGGAACCACCGGTTTGTCCCAGGGAACATTGATGGCGGGTTCCTGGGGTGGCACAGGGCGGGCATTAGGAAGTTGGGAGACCTGTTCATTGACGGGAGGTTTGCGAGCCTGGGTGAACGGGAGGAGAAGTTTGAGCTCCCCCCGGGGAATATGTTCAGGTACCTTAAGGTCAAGGCGTTTGCTAGGCGGCAGGTGGAGGGGTTCCCTTCGCTGCCCCCGCGTGGGGTAAGGGATAGGGTGCTTTCGGGGGTGTGGGTCGGGGATGGGAAGGTGTCTGACATCTACCAGATGATGCAGGAGGTGGAGGAGGCATCGGTAGAGGAGCTGAAGGCTAAGTGGGAAGTGGAGCTGGGGGAGCAGATTGAGGAGGGGACATGGGCGGACGCCCTGGAGAGGGTGAACTCCTCCTCTTCATGTGCGAGGCTTAGCCTCATCCAGTTCAAGGTACTGCACAGGGCTCATATGTCCGAGACGAGGATGAGCAAGTTTTTTGGGGGTGAGGACAGGTGCATTAGGTGTCCAGGGAGCCCAGCGAACCATGCTCATATGTTTTGGGCATGCCCGGCACTGGGGGAATTCTGGCAGGGGGTGGCGAGGACGGTGTCGAGGGTGGTAGGGTCCAGGGTCAAGCCAGGCTAAGGACTCGCGATATTTGGGGTTGGGGTGGAGCCGGGAGTGCAGGAGGCGAAAGAGGCCGGTGTTTTGGCCTTTGCGTCCCTAGTAGCCCGGCGGAGGATCTTGCTGCAGTGGAAAGATGCGAGACCTCCAAGCGTGGAGACCTGGATCAATGACATGGCGGGATTCATTAAGCTGGAGAGAGTCAAATTCGCCCTGAGGGGGTCGGTACAAGGGTTCTTTAGGAGGTGGCAGCCTTTCCTCAACTTTTTGGCTCAACAATAAGGAACTAGGTCAGCAGCAGCAACCTGGAGGAGGGGGGGTCTCAGGGGGGTATTGTTTAAGTTAATTTGCTTATTGTTAATTTATTTTGTTGTTTATTGGGTTTGGGGGGGTGGGGAGGTTTGTTACATGCGCTGTTACGGGTGCCGGGGGGTGTTTATTATTGTTATTATTATTATTGTTCTGTTGATATATATTTTTCAAAAAATTCCAATAAAAATTATTAAAAAAAAAAAAAATGGGTGGAATCCAGATTGCAAGACGCCTCTCGCGGGATTTACCAGCCGCATCGTGCCCAGTTCAGGTGCGACACGACTGTTTGATTTCACCCTAAGTGTGGATCTCACCCAAAAAGCTGGTGAGAAACACCCCACCAAACACACCCAAAATAACACTTTGAAATGTTTTGGTTGAATCGTACCCAAGATAGATAAAGAAAAGCTGTTCCCATCTGGCTGATGGTACAATGGCGGCATAGTGGCGCAGTGGCACTACTACCTCACAGCGCCAGGGACCCCGGTTCAATTCCAGCCTTGTGACTGTGAGGAGTTTGCACGGCCTCTCCAGGTCTGCGGGGGTTTCCTCCGGGTGCTCCAGTTTCCTCCCACAGTCCAAAGCTGTGCAGGTTAGGTGGACTGGCCATGCTAAATTGCTCCTTGATGTGCATGTGGGGTTACAGGGAGAGGGATGAAGCTCTTTTGGAGGGTCGATGCAGATGGGCCGGATGGCTTCCTTCTGTGCTGTTGGGAACCTATAATTCTCGGCGTTCACAGATTCGAGGATTTGCCACGCGGGGGAAATGTGAGGAAAAACGTTTTTTTATGCAGCGAGTGGCAATAACCTGGAACTCACTGCCCACAAGGGCAGTGGAAGCAGAAACATAATAATCTTTATTGTCACACTGTAATAAAGTTACTGTGAAAATCCCCTCATTGCCACATTGCGGCACCTGTTCGGGTGCACTGAGGGAGAATTCAGAATGTCCAATTCACCCAACAAGGGACGTGGGAGGAAACCGGAGCACCCGTACGAAACCCACCCAGACAAGGGGAGAACATGCAGACTCCGCACAGCCAGTGACCCAAGCCGGGAATCAAACCTGGGACCCTGGCGCTGTGAGCAACAGTGCTAACCACTGTGCTACGAACAATCAATGATTTCTGAAGGAAATCGGATGCAATAATTCGATTGAAGCAAATTAACTTGCAGAACTACAAGGATCAAGTGGGGGGGGGGGACTCGGGTTGGTTTGCGAGAGGCAAGCATAGAGTGGATGGGCTGAACGGCCTCCTTCTGTGCTGTTATTTACTCGATGAGTCTATGAAGCAGAGCTATCCAGCTACATTCAGTTAAGCTGGATCGCTGAAGTCTTTTATTCCTAATTTGAAAAGGCTGTACATTTTACGTTTTGGATGCATACGGCATACTTGAAAAGAGAATATTTGCCAAAATATGAGGGTGGCACCAAATGGATAGTTCTTTCAAAAGGCCAGCACAAACATCATGGGCTGAAATGCTTCCTTCTGTTATGCAAGATTTTGAGAGTGATTATTGCAGTGAAAATATGT
The DNA here is from genome assembly GCF_902713615.1 of Scyliorhinus canicula. Taxonomy (NCBI): domain Eukaryota; kingdom Metazoa; phylum Chordata; class Chondrichthyes; order Carcharhiniformes; family Scyliorhinidae; genus Scyliorhinus; species Scyliorhinus canicula. The sequence goes on along the minus strand of NC_052155.1, from coordinate 4,707,784 downwards.
GCAAACTACGCTTTCTACCTCTTCATCCAAAGTAACATTACTCTTTAAGGAAGGTCATACTATATACTTTGACATATCACTTTACCACAGAGGACTCAAACAGCAGCACCTCCAACAGTTCTAGGTCTATAAAAACAGGCTTCTGTCAGCTGTCCTTTTATAGCACTCAATGACAAGGAGTCTTTATATCCACCGACTGGCGAATCTAAGTTGCCAAGGTTTTCGCATGCAATTGCTTATTTTTAAGTTCACAACTTTCAGGCAATAAGCCAGTGCTGTCAACAGGAAGATTCACCAACGTTGTGGTGACTTAAGAATAACTAGAATATTCAAAATCTCTTAATAGATAACAGAGCAAGGGGAACAGTTCCAGTATTGTGGTCTGGTCTGGAACTGTGTTGCAATTTTCAGAAACCATTTTAAGTCTCCCCCCCGCCCCTCTGGCCAGTCTGAAACCTCTTTGATGGTAGATTTGAGGCACCATGCTGTGTCCATCATTTCCCATTTGGATCACACCTGTTGAAAATGTCGTGATCTGCTTGCAGGGTTCAGTTTATTTTAACTGACCAAGTGTGAATGAGGTTCACGTAGCTGAGGCCTTTCCACAAAACTGGACTTTAGTAAGTCAGAAGCCCCATGAAGTAGCAATCATTTGAGAGGGGTGTTTTAAAAACCTTGAAAATTCTTACGCGTATTTATATTTGCTGCTAACCTTTTTGAAATGAATGTTTCTTGTTACGCCCCACCCCTTCCCTATCCTGACCGTGTGGCAGAAAAGCATCCCCAGAATATGTGAATGGATGATTCAAATCTTGAACTCTCTCCTCCTGAGCTGGGAATCACTTGGAAATGTAAGAAAACATTGTATTTTTATTTGGAAATAAGGCCATAAGACGTAGGAGCAGAATTAGGCCACTCGGCCCATTGAGTCTGCTCCGCCATTCAATCATGGCTGATATTTTCTCATCCCTATTATCCTGCCTTCTCCCCATAATCCCTGACCCCCCTTATTAATCAAGAAATGGTTTGAAGGGATATGGGACCAAGGCGGGCTCAGAGTACAGATGATCTAATTAAATGGCTGGAGGGACAAATAGCCTACTCCTGTTTCCATGATCAAAACACTCCACTTAGAATCATAGAATGAGGCCATTTGGCCCATTGTGTCCCTGTTGATTGTCTGCAGGACCTACTAACCTAGTTCTACTCCTTTGCCTTTTCCCCATTGCCCTGTAAATGTGTTCTATTCAGTTGATCATCCAATTCCCTTTTGGAAGGTCAGGATTGAATTTGGTTTACCACACTATCAGGCAATGCATTTCAGATAATAAACACTTATGTGAAAAAGTTTTCCTTGTGGCATCTCCAGTTCATTCGCTAATCACCTTAAATTGAGGTTCTCTGGTTATCGTCCCAGATTACACCTGCAGGGAGGGATGGGTTAAAATTGGGTCACCACCCTTCCTGTATACTTATCACAAAAGATTAGCTTACTTCAAGCTTCCTGCTCATTCATTCATTTGTGATAAGCTGATTTACATGTCAGAATAGAACATAGAACAGTACAGCACAGAACAGGCCCTTCGGCCCTCAATGTTGTGCCGAGCCAAGATCACCCTACTCAAACCCACGTATCCACCCTATACCCGTAACCCAACAACCCCCCCCCCCCCCCCCTAACCTTACTTTTATTAGGACACTACGGGCAATTTATCACGGCCAATCCACCTAACCCGCACATCTTTGGACTGTGGGAGGAAACCGGAGCACCCGGAGGAAACCCACGCACACAGGGGGAGGACGTGCAGACTCCACACAGACAGTGGGAACCCTGGGACCCTGGAGCTGTGAAGCATTTATGCTAACCACCATGCTACCCTGCTGCCCCAAATAGAATCATAAATTCTACATATTGATGAACCATCAATCGAACGTGAGACGAGTTGCTGTACAAAAGTTAGGCTTTAATAAGCTAGAAGTTAGCCCTGCGGTCGACTACAGTAAATGGACAACCGGCAGGCGTTCTGGGTATTTATACCTCGCTCTGGAGGCGGGGTTAACTCAGCCGCTCGACCAATCGGGGAGCTGTCACACGACTGGTCTCAACCAATCGGTCGAGAGGCACATGACCGACCAGGGCCAATGGTAAGCCAGTGTTCTGCACCAATGGCAGACAGCTATGCTAATCATGCCACCACACATATACAACAGAATCTTTGAATTTCAGGATAAACCCCAATTATGAATCCAAAATAAGGTGAGAAATAAAAGACAGAGAATAGATATGGAAATTAGAGAAAAGTAAATTTAGTGTTTGGCACAGTCCTCCATTAAGGTATTTCAGATAAATCCATTTGGGTTATTCAAAAAACACAGTCAGATGCCATGGCCAGAAGTCATGTGTATCGTAGAGATGGATGTGTTTGATGGTCTGATTGCCCCATTCGCATCTCTGACTTGATGTGGAGATGCCGGCGTTGGACTGGGGTGAGCACAGTAAGAAGTCTTACAACACCAGGTTAAAGTCCAACAGGTTTGTTTCAAACACTAGCTTTCGGAGCACTGCTCCTTCCTCAGGTGAATGAAGAGGTATGTTGCAGAAACATCTATATAGACAAATTCAAAGATGCCAGACAATGCTTTGAATGCGAGCATTAGCAGGTAATTGAATCTTTACAGATCCAGAGATAGGGGTAACCCCAGGTTAAAGAGGTGTGAATTGTCTCAAGCCAGGACAGTTGGTAGGATTTTGCAAGCCCAGGCCAGATGGTGGGGGGTGAATGTAATGTGACATGAATCCCAGGTCCCGGTTGAGGCCGTACCCATGTGTGCGGAACTTGGCTATAAGTTTCTGCTCAGCGATTCTGCGTTGTCGCGTGTCCTGAAGGCCGCCTTGGAGAACACTTACCCGGAGATCAGAGGCTGAATGCCCTTGACTGCTGAAGTGTTCCCCGACTGGAAGGGAACATTCCTGCCTGGCGATTGTCGCGCGATGCCCGTTCATTCGTTGTCGCAGCGTCTGCATGGTCTCGCCAATGTACCACGCTTTGGGACATCCTTTCCTGCAGCGTATGAGGTAGACAACATTGGCCGAGTCGCACGAGTATGTACCGCGTACCTGGTGGGTGGTGTTCTCACATGTAATGGTGGTATCCGTGTCAATGATCTGGCACGTCTTGTTCTGACTTGTTATCATGGGACTTTTTACAAATATCTCACTTACAAAATATCAGCAGGTGGGAATGTCTGATTCTGTCTGTGACCAAAATACACCAACATTGTTTCCCCATGTCGGATCAGTTCACTGTGAGACTCTCAGTGGAGAATGAATAACCATATCTACTTAGCAATTAGAATCTTATCAATTTACAGCTCAGAAGTGCAGACGTTATCTGGCCCACCTGGCCTGATGCTGGCTCTTTAAAAGTGTGGTCATTCTTACTCCCACATTCCTGCTTTTTGACCATAATCCTGGATGCTCCTTGTGGACGATCCCTGGTGTGGGCAAAATGCCAGCCAGGCACTGCTATCCTGGCACTCTGGCAGTGCCCCTGCCAGCCTGGCACTCTGGCAGTGCCCCTGCCATCCTGGCACTCTGGCAGTGCCCCTGCCATCCTGGCACCTGGCAGTGTCCCTGCCAGCCTGGCACTCTGGCAGTGCCCCTGCCATCCTGGCACTCTGGCAGTGCCCCTGCCATCCTGGCACCTGGCAGTGCCCCTGCCATCCTGGCACCTGGCAGTGTCCCTGCCAGCCTGGCACTCTGGCAGTGCCCCTGGCCCTCTGGCAGTGTCCCTGCCAGCCTGGCAGTGCCATCTGGGCATGCTGGTAGTGCCAGGCTGGCAGTGCCCAGATGGCATCAGCAGTACCAGGGTGCCAGCCTGCCCAGAGGCCGACCACTCAGGGGCCACCAATCACCTGGGGGAATGTGTCTCCCAAGTGCCGTTCCGCCTGGACCAAAGCTAAATGTCGCCCGGCTGGGTCGCCTCAATGAGGCTGGTAGATCCAAAATACTGCACACTTAAATATGCAAATTTAGGTTGTGGGCAGCATCCATATCGCAACATCGCACGCGATCCTGGTAGATTTCGTAAAGCACAGCGAGCCAAGTCAATTTCGCGAGATTCACAGCCGCATCGCATCCGGAGTCCGACGCTAACCAGCCTCCCCCAACATCTTTGGCTAAGATTTTAAATGTGACCTCTGATATCTGACTCAGTTTGTCAGTAGGAATGTTTTCTCTATCCCAAAGTCCTCATCATCCTGAAGAACTCCAAGGGCCAGCTTTTCATCTGTTGTAGCAGCTTTTCCAATCTCTCTGTATAACCTATCCCCGGTAACATTGTGATTAAACCCCCTCTGTACCCTTTCTGAGACTGTCACACCTTTCCCAAGTTGGGATGTCCAGAATTGTCCACAATCCTCCAGCCGAGATCTAACCAATGATTTCTAAACATCTAGCTTTTATATTTTATTCCTCTATTTAGGGCCCAAGTAATTCAAATGTCCTTTAATCACCTTGTCAACTTGCCCTATCACCTTTAAGGGTTTGTTGTTTATTGTTTGACGAAACTAGTTGGCGAGCAGAATGTTTAAACTTTGCCTGAGTTTAACAGACTCTTCACAGTGGAACAGGGAAAACTGAAGCACAGATAATAATCCCGTAGATGCAAGATTGTTGTTTATTGTGTGATTTGGGAATAGACAGTGCAGTATACATGCAGGATGGAACAGGCATGCTGGACCATCCAGTCTCTCCTTATTCTTACACCTACATTCGTATTTACTGCCCAGTACTGCAATGCCAGTGTTTCTCACCGTGCAGAATACTGCTACAAGCACTCAAATCCCTTAGATTGGATTTTCTGTTTGTTGGTGGTGGAATAAAATTATGGGGATGAATTTCCTCAGGATTCTTCCGATTTATCCATCTGCGGAAAGGCAGGAATTCTGGAAAAATGACTTGTTCTATTTAATAGGAGCTTTCTGAATAAGTATATCTACACTTGTTTAAACTGGGTACACTTTGGAAGTAATATGCCAAGAATATTCCGATCAGAATCACAGAGCTGGAGTTTTGGGCACAGCTGGGGCTGGGATTGGAAACAGGAGGGCTGGAAATGAGCTCATTCAGTTATTGTGCTGATTCCCTGGTTCCAGTCAACCTCAGGACCATTTTCTGTGACAGGGATCAGGTTGGGCCCAGCAGGTCTCCCCATCCACCACCCTGATGAAGAGCCAAATTCAGGCCAATTAAAGAAGGTGTGGTGGTATGACTAGGAGCGCTGCCATTGGTGCAGAGCACCGGTTTCCCATTTACTCTGGCTGGTCATGTGCCTCTCGGCTGATTGGCTGAGACTAGTCATGTGACTGCTCACCAATTGGTCGAGAGGCAAGTAGACCCTGCCTCCAAGGCAGGGTATAAGTACCCAGAGGTCCCGGCGGTCGGCCTTTCACTGTAGTCGACCACCGGGCTAACATCTAGCTGATTAAAGCCTAAGTTTGGACCTTCATCGTGTCTCGCGTCCAATTGATGGTACATCAGAAGGCAAACTGAAATCTGTCACTTGGCCTCCAGTTTCTTGCACTGGTGGGGACCAGTTTGAGTGCCTGGAGGTGAACAACCAGCAGCCATCCAGGGGACAGTGCTCAAGGCAGACTGAGAGACGCTCCCTGCTGGCCCGGGTGTGGAACCAGCCAGACTCCCTAACGCGGTGCTATGTCTTTTCGTCCGACGTCATTTCGTCCAACGACACTTCGTCCACGTCTTTTGGTCCAACGTCTTTTTGTCCGATGATTTCTTTCGTCAAAGACTTTTTGTGACTTGTTACGTTTTTTTGTCGGATGATTTTTTTTGTCAAAGACTTTTTGTAACTTGTCTTTTTGTAACTTGTAGCACTCCACTCCACTCCCCACATTAACTTTTTGTAAATAGAAATCTTCTCTAATGCACATAGCAAGGTATAATATGCAATAAAGGATTTTTATTACCGGTCTCTTTCCTTTAACGAGCCTCGTTAAAGGATAGTTATTATCGTTCTCTTTCCTTTAACGAGCCTCGTTAAAGGATAGATATTATCGTTCTCTTTCTTAATTCGCCCATCCCGAAATGGCAAAGTTCATTGTGTCAACGAAGAGTAAACGGAAAGTAGCTGATGGAAATAACTATATCTACGATTTTCATTCGAGCAGTCCAAACCTAGGAAAAGAATACTGGAGATGTGAGGAAAGAAGCGTTCGGCAGGTGGAGCTCATTTGAATATCTGGAATTTAATCAAAACTCTGAAGGAAGAGGAAGGGTTCATAATAGGCAAAAAGGCTCAAATTCTTCAGGGAGATCAGTCGACTTCATGTACGCGATATAAGAAAATAACTGAACGCATCAAAAGATTGGTCGTTGAATATGATTCTACAACAAAAATTGATTTCTTGAGGAATGTTGCTTAGAATTTACATCAATTTTAAGTAATTTCGGGAATTTTAAGTAATTAGTAAACTTTTAGATTTTTTAACTGCATTTTTAGATTTTTAAACTGCATTTTTCAACTTGCATTTTACTTGCATTTTATCAATTAATTTTAGATTTTTTAACTGCATTTTTAGATTTTTAAACTGCATTTTGCAACTTGCATTTTACTTGCATTTTATCAATTACTTGCATTTTAGCAATTAAATTCACTTGCTGTATTGTACTTGAATTTTATCAATTAAATGGTTTTATACGGAGCTAATTTGTAATTGGATAATTGGACGAAGTGACGTTGGACCAAAAGACGGGCGGACAAAAAGACGTGGACGAAGTGTCGTTGGACGAAGTGACGTCGGACGAAAAGACGCGACACGCCCTAACGCTACCCCACTCCCCCCCAACCCCCTTCTCCCACAAGATGGTGGCCAGACCGCTGAATTGAATTTTTAATTAAACATTTTAAAAAGTTGGAGAGAGGGTGCCTTCATGTTCAAGAGTCCTCTCTCTTACTGACCCACCATTACAACCTGTTGCTTCTCACAAGCTGGAAGGTCGCTGATTGACCATGAGAGCCCACCCATCATCCTTACTTAGCTGGGGAACCTCCTCCGTACCAATTAAAGGGGGTGTCACTGATAAAATCCCCGGTGAGAGTGACTCAAAAACAGAAAACACTGGACAATCTCAGCAGATCTGACAGCGTTTCTGGAGGGAGAAGGGAGCGAACGTTTTAGTCTGGATGACGCTTTGTCAAAGCTGCTGTCAAAGCTGCTGTCAAAGCTGCTGTGAGCGACTGTTAGGGGTGGATTTGAGACATGGAAACAGTCCCAACCTGTGTTTCCCATCCCAGAGACAAAATCCAGCCTCTGGAATCTAACATCCCAAAGGTCGGCCATTTAGGCCATTGTATCCTTGCCAGCTCTCCCATTAGTCCCACTGTCCTCCTTTAGTCCATAACCACCCGTTCTTCCCCCTTAAAGTACGTATCCAAATCCCATTTTAAAGTTACCATCAAATATTCTTTCAGACCGTACATTCCAGACCATAATAACTTGCTGCTTAAAAATTATTCCTAAATATTGACTCAGATCTTTCTGCAGTCTGTTTAATATCTTTCCAACCTTTAACAATGAATAACACACTGTTGACCCTGAAAATATATAAAACAGCTACACGATATGTCAGACAAAAATTATTATGTTGGATAGCATGAATTTCCAGCGGGGAAAGCAAGATTACAGAATAGGTTTCAAAACCGAGCACCCCAGTTCTCACAGAGTCTGTGAAGGGATTCCTGGGAGCCAATGAGGTTATCAGATATCTGCTCCATTCCTCAGGATGTTTAAAATTACATAGAATGTACAGCACACAAGCAGGCCATTTGGCCCAAATGATCTGTACTGTTGTTTTTGATCTTCACAATCCTCCTACCTTGCTATCTATACTTTTATTCCTTTCTCCCCTATGGGCTTAAAGTGCTACTTGCTCAAATCGTGTATTCTACTTTTTTTATGTAGTTGACCTCAAAGCTGTTATTTATATTGCTAAATATTGATAAAAACATGGGACGGGATTCTGCCAGCCCCGTGCCGGGCGGGGAATCCCCCCAAACTGCACCACGCACCCCCCCCGACGCCGGCACGCGATTCTCCGTGGAGATTCTCGGCCGGATGGGCCGAGTGGCTGCTCTAAAAAGGCAGAGTTCCGCCCGCGCTGTCCACACCTGGTTGCAGCCGGCGGGAACTCTGCGCGCAGGGTCCGGGTTGGGGGGGGGGGGGGGGGGAGGGGGGGGGGCTGTGGGTTGGGGAGGGGGCTCCGAGTGGTGTGAACTGCTCCAGCACCGTGCTGGCCCCCTGTAGGGGACAGAATTGGTACTCCCAGCAGCCCGTTCACGCTGTCGTGAAATGTGACAGCGTGGACACTCTGCCGCCGAATTGGAGAATCCCGCCGATGAACAGTAATGACTAGCGGATGCAGCCTTTGGAAAGTTCGGACAGGAATTGCTTGGGGTATGTCAATAGTTGCAGGGGGATTGTTCGGTATCAGAAGTGGGGAGTGCGATAGAAATATATCGTATTATGGGCGCCAGCGTCGTTGACCTAACCTCTGAAAACTTTATTTTTAAATCAAAATCATGCAGTAACATAAGCTCCTAGTCCATTCTCATGCAATGAATTCCAATTTTTACATTTGCACCTGCTCTAGTCTGTCCTTCTCGACAATGTGTCATGTGCAGTGTTAGAACAATCATATCCTCCAATCCTGAGAAAAGTGGGACTTCTATCACTTAAATTATCATGAAATAGAAATATATCATACCTAAACCCCTGTGAACGTCTCTCAATATATTTCAATTCTTTCATGCGAGTCAAGCAGTAATTCAAAGCTCTGGACTTGCATAGTAACAGGACAATCTTGTCCCGTGCCTTTGAAACAGGGCCTGGCCTTGACCAATGATCTAAAAACAATTGGGAAACAGCTGATGCTCAGTGATCCAGAATGTCGGGGTAATTTCTGTCTCAGCAGGATCTGAAAGAAGCAACACTGCAAAGCATCAGCTTTCAAATTCTTTGTGGATCAGAAACTGAAAAACCCAAAAGCAACTGCCGTAGGATTTCTCCAGAAGATGTCTCCACCACCCCCTTTCATGTTATCGCAAATGATCATTTCCTGACGTACAACAGCAACTGGCATTTCTGCAGTAACTTTAATGTAGAAAAACATTCCAAAGCTCTTCACAGAGAGATGTCAAGATCTTCGAACATAGAACTGTACAGCACAGTACAGGCCCTTCGGCCCACGATGTTGTGCCGAAATAGTCTGAAACTAAGATCAAATCAACCTACTCCCAATCATTTTAGTGCACTCCATATGACTATTCAACAACCGCATGAAAATTCCTAATTGTCCAACTCCACTATCACAGCAGGCAGTCCATTTCACGCCCCAACAACTCTCTCTGAGTAAATAACCTACCTCGGACATCCCTCCTATATCTTCCACTATGAACCTTATTGTTATGCCCCCTTGTAACAGCTACATCCACCTGAGGAAAAAGTCGCTGAAAGTCCACTCTATCTATCCCCCTCATCATCTTATACACCTCAATTAAGTCACCTCTCATCCTCCTTCGCTCCAATGAGAAAAGCCCTAGCTCCCTCAATCTTTCCTCATAAGACCTACCCTCCAATCCAGGCAGCATCCTGGTAAATCTCCTTTGCACCCTTTCCAATGCTTCCACATCCTTCCTATAATGAGGTGACCAGAACTGCACACAATACTCCAAGTGAGGTCTAACCAAGGTCTTGTACAGTTGCAGCATAACCTCACGGCTCTGAAACTCACACCCCCTGTTAATAAATGCTAACAAATAAAGGCTTTTTTCACGGCTCTATCCAGAGATTTATGGACATGAACTCCCGAGATCTTTCTGTTCCTCCACATTCTTCAGAACCCTGCCGTCAACCCTGTAATCCGCATTCAAATTTGTCCTACCAAAATGAATCACCTCACACTTATCAGGGTTAAACTCCATCTGCCATTTTCCGGCCCAGCTCTGCATCCTATCAATGTCTCTTTGCAGCCGACAACAGCCCTCCACCTCATCCACTACTCAGCAAATTTACTAACCCAAACTTCAACTCCATCATCCAAGTCATTGATAAAAATCACAAATAGCAGAGGACCCAGCTCTGATCCCTGTGGTACACCGCTGGGGACTGGGCTCCAGGATGAGAATTTACCATCTACCACCACCCTCTGTCTTCTATGTGATAGCCAGTTACTGAGCCAATCCGCCAAATTTCCCTCTATGCCATGCCTTCTTACTTTCTGCATGAGCCGACCATGGGGCACCTTATCAAACGCCTTACTAAAATCCATGTATACGACATCAACTGCTCTACCTTCATCTATGTACTTAGTTACCTCCTCAAAGAATTCAATCAAACTTGTGAGGCAAGACTTACCCCTCACAGATCCGTGCTGACTATCCTGGATTAAGTTGTTTCTTTCCAAATGATCATAAATCCTATCCCTCAGGATCCTTTCCAATAATTTATCTGTGACCGAAGTGAGACTAAGCGGCCTATAATTCCCAGGGTTATACCTATTCCCTTTATTGAACCAGGGGACAACATTCGCCTCTCTCCAGTCTTCTGGCACTATCCTGTAGACAGTGAGGACATAAAGATTAAAGCCAAAGGCTCTGCAATCTCATCCCTCACCTCCCAAAGAATCCTAGGATATATCCCATCAGGCCCAGGGGACTTACCTATCCTAAGGCTTCTCAAAATTTCTAACACATCTTCCTTCCGAATATCTACCTCCTCCAGCCTACCGGCCTGTATCGCACTATCCTCCTCAACAACATGGCCGTTCTCCTTTGTGAACACTGAAGAAAAGTATTCATTTCAGACCTCTCCTACATCTTCAGACTCCATGCACACGTACCCACTACTGTCCTTGAGTGGCCCTAACTTCACCTTGGTCATTCTTTTATTCCTCACATAAATGTAAAAAGCCGTAGGGTTTTCCTTGATCCTACCCGCGAAGGATTTCTCATGTCCTTCCTAGCTCTCCTAAGGCCTTTCTTGAGCTCCTTCCTAGCTATTTTGTATCCCTCAAGTACCCTAACTGAACCTTGTTTTCTCATCCTTACATAAGCCCCCTTCTTCCTCTTGAGAAGACATTCAACTTCTTTTGTAAACCATAGTTCCCTCACTCGACCATTTCCTCCCTGCCTGACAGGGACATACATATCAAGGACACACAGTACTTGGTCCTTGAACAAGCTCCACATCTCAATTGTGCCTATCCCTGACAGTTCCTGTTTCCATCTTATGCTCCCCAATTCTTGCCTAATCGCATCATAATTACCCTTCCCCCAGTTATAAATCTCGCCCTGCCGTATGTTCCTATCCCTCTCCATTGCAATAGTGAAAGTCACCGAATTATGGTCACTATCTCCAAAGTGCTCTCCTACAACCAAATCTAACACTTGGCCCGGTTCATTACCCAGTACCAAATCCAATGTGGCCCCGCCTCTTGTCGGTCTATCCACATATGGTGTGAGGAAACCCTCCTGCACACACTGGATAAAAACAGCCCCATCCAAACTATTCGAATTATAGTGGTTCCGATCAATATTTGGAAAGTTAAAGTTACCCATGACAGCTATCCTGTGACTACCGCACCTATCCAAAATCTGCATTGCAATCTTTTCCTCCACATCTCTGTTACTGTTTGGGGGCCTATAGAAAACTCCTAACAATGTGACCGCTCCTTTCCTATTTCTAACTTCAGCCCACACTACCACGACTTGTGGCTGCTCCCCCTCTCCCATAAGGATCCTGAAAACACGATCAGAGATGTCACGGACCTTAGCACCCGGGAGGCAACACACCAACCATGAGCCTCTATCATTGCCACAGAACCACCTATCTGTACCTCTAACGATAGAGTTTCCAATAACTAATGCTCTCCTGCTCTCCCCCCTTCCCTTCTGAGCCACAGGGACAGATTCAGTGACAGAGACCTGGTCACCAGGTCCCCCCCCCCCCCCGCCCCCCCCCCCCCCCCACAACAGTATCCAAAATTGAGGGGAACAACCGCAGGGGATCCCTGCACTGACTGCTTCTTCCCCCTCCTTTCAAACATCACCCAGCTACCTTCATTCTTCGGAGTAACTACATCCCTGTTGCTTCTATCTATAACTGCCTCTGCCTCCCGAATAATCCTCAGTTCATCCAGCTCCAGCTCCAGTTCCCTAACCCGGTCTTTGAGGAGCTGGAGATGGCTGCACTTCCCGCAGGTGAATTCAGCAGGGCCATTGACGGTGTCCCTCACCTCGAACATCCTGCAGGGGGAACATTGCACTGCCCTCTCTGCCATCCCTTCTATTGATCCACTTGACAATTACAGAGAGAGAAAGAAAAAGCTTACCTGATTTTCACACTCCCCGCAGGTTAGAGGTGGTGGAAGGATGGAGAGAGGAAAAGGAAAGAAAAGCTGACCTCACCAACTCACCACAGTCTTTTTTTTGGTCAGAGGAGTAGGATGGGTGGGAGACACAGGAGACCTGTGTAGTGTCTCGGGTTTAGCCATTGCCTGAAATATATTAGTTCTAGAAACTCACCCGACAGCAGCTTCCCACAATTCACTCCCCGCAACAGCCAATCAGCGTCCTCTTCGATGCAGAGGAGATTTACTTGAATCATACCAGGGTTGTGTGAGGAGAGAGTGGAGAAACTGGAATTGTGCTCCTTAGAGCAGGGAAGGTTCAAAATCAATCAGAGTTTGATAGACTAAATAAAGGGAAACTGTTCCCAGTGGGATATGGGTCAGTAGCCAGGAAACACAAATTAGAAGATAATTGTCCAAAGAACCAGAGGAAGGAGAGGTGGTTGAGGAGGGCTGATGTTTATAAGGACATAGGAGTCAAGGGTTTTTTTAAAAATCAGGAAGGATGTGTTGATGACGGCAGATCAAAGAAGGAAAGTTATGCTACAGCTGGGACAGAGTGTTGGTAAAACCAAATCTGGAGTATTGTGTTTGGTCTCCTTACTTAAGAAAGGATGTCATTTTATAACAAGCAGTTCATAAAACGTTCACTCAACTGATTCCTTTGATTAAACGTTGAGCAGGTTGGGCTAATACCCATTGGAGCTCAGAAGGATGATGGGTCCACAACTTTTCACAATGATCTGGAGGAAGGAACTGAAGGCACTGTTACTCAGTTTGCAGATGATACAAAGATATGTAGAAGGACAGGTAGTATTGAGGAAGCAGTGGGGTTGCAGAAGGACTTGGACAGGCTAGGAGAGTGGGCAAAGGAATGGCAGATGGACTACAATGTGGAAAAGTGTGAGGTTATCCACTTTGGAAGGAGAAATGGAGGAATAGACTATTTTCTAAATGGGAAGATGGAGTATTGTGAGCAGTTTTGGGCCCGGTATCTAAGGAAGGATATGCTGGCCTTGGAAAGGGTCCAGAGGTGGTTCACAAGAATGATCCATGGAATGAAGAGCCTGTCCTATGAGGAACGGTTGAGGACTCTGGGTCTGTACTCGTTGGAGTTTAGAAGGATGAGGGAGGATCTTATTGAAAATTATAGGATACTGCGAGGCCTGGATAGAGTGGACGTGGAGAGGATGTTTCCACTTGTAGGAAAAACTAGAAGCAGAGGGCACCATCCTTTAAACAGAGATCCTTTAAAGCAGGGATGAGGAGGAATTTCTTCATCCAGAGGGTGGTGAATCTGTGGAACCCTTTGCCACAGAAGGCTGTCTTTAAGGCAGATATAGATAGGTCTTTGATCAATGAGGGGATCAGGGGTTATGGGGAGAAGGCAGGAGAATGAAGATGAGAAAAATATCAGCCATGATTGAATGGCGGAGCAGACTCAATGGGCCGAATGGCCTAATTCTGCTCCTATGTCCTATGGTCTTATGGGTCCGCAACGGGGGCTCCTCCGCATGGTCCACTGCATACAGGGAGTAGAGACTTTGGTGGAGGTGACAGTGAGCAAGGGAGGGGATGGGGTCGGGACACTATTCAGAATAACGTGAAAGAGGCATCGTGTTTATCATGTGTAACAAGTTTTTATTGCGAATACCCTCATTGTCCCCAACTACCGATGGTGCCACACTGTTCTGCCCGTTGACCTTGTGACGCTTTGCTGGCAGGTGGACGGGATTCGGGTAAGGTGGAGACTGCAGTCATCTCCCTGGTGGAAGCTACCAGGCCGGCCTCCAGCGCTTCCTCCTCTGCCACGGTGTCGACGCCCTCAGCAATGCTCCTCAGTGGCTGGGACATGCTCTGCAGTGCCTGGGATGTGCTGTTGAGTACGTCAGCTGTGGTTACCACTGACTGAGCAACACCTTGGACACCACTATTTATGGTGCCAATGTCCTGCTGCGGTCGCCATCCTCACAGTGTTGGCCTCGGTGCCACACATTGCCGGCACCATCTCCTGTCCCTTTGCCTTTGGGTGGGACTCCTCCAATCAGCTACACACATGTTGCTGACATCCCCTCCTGAATCTCCCGCCCATGTCCTAGAGTCTGCATCAGCTCTGGGATAACCTTGTCCAGAGGCTCGGCATCTGATTCAGACTCAACTGACTAGGACAGCATGGTAGCACAGTGGTTAGCACAGTTACTTCACAGCTCCAGGGTCCCAGGTTTGATTCCCGCTGGGTCACTGTCTGTGCGGAGTCTGCACTTTCTCCCCGTGTCTGGGTGGGTTTCCTCCGGGTGCTCCGGTTTCCTCCAACAGTCCAAAGATGTGCAGGTTAGGTGGATTGGCCGTGCTAAATTGCCCTTAGTGTCCAAAAAGGTTAGGTGAGTTTACAGGGTTACGGGGATAGGGTGGAGGCATGGGCTTAAGTATGGTGCTCTTTCCAAGAGCCGGTGCCGACTTGATGGGCCGAATGGCCTCCTTCTGCACTGTAAATTCTACGATTCTATGATAACTGGGTCCTGGGATCCAGCAGGCCTCCAACTGCTGTCTCCACTTGACGTTCCTGCCTGCACCTGATCTGCAGACTGCCCCAGACGCCTGTCCAAAAACTGCCCACTGAGGTCTGTGTCGCTGCGCTCGTGGAAGGTGTGGGTGATAGCTGTGACACCTCGATGGTGGGTCTTCCCAGAGCTCTCCTCCAAGGTGATCTCTTGGGTGGATAGTGGGGGGGCACTCGGGGTGGTCTGGCCCCATCGGGTGGAGATCCTGCGGGAGGAAGGACATGCGGTCAGTGAGAGGGAAGGGTCATTCCGTCTGACATGCACGACTTATCTGAGACGGGCCATTTGGGTGAGGGGTCCTCCCCTGATCCGCGGAACAGGCAAATCTCTCAGCCGGTGACTGCTGCCCCCTTGGTCAGTCCCCACGGTTTCCAGGGCCTGTTCCTCGTGGTGATTGAGGAGCCTGATGTCACCCGTCTACGTCCTCCTGCTGATAATGAGCCAGCTCCTCCTGTGGGGACTGAGGGAGGGCACTGTGAGCCACACGCTGGTGCACCAGGATGGGGAGGGGGGGCGTCAGTGGCAGGTGGCCTGTGTGGGTGCCACTGCTGGGTATGGTAGGGTAGCGCTGTTGGGTGGCAGGATGCTGGTGGCAGAGGGGGTGCTGCACGAGGGAGTGATTGTGGTATTGGCTGCTAACCTGTCAGGAGGATGGGGGGGGGGGGGAGGGGGGGGCTCAGGGTGGCGTCGGCAGGAGGATGGGGGGAGGGGGGAGGGGGGGCTCAGGGTGGTGTCGGCAGGAGGATGGGGGGGAGGGGGGGCTCAGGGTGGTGTTGGCAGGAGGATGGGGGGGGGGAGGGGTGGTGTCGGCAGGAGGATGGGGGGGGGGGGAGGGAGGGCTCAGGGTGGTGTCGGCAGGAGGATGGGGGGGGAGGGGGGGGCTCAGGGGGGTGTCGGCAGGAGGATGGGGGGGAGGGGGGGCTCAGGGTAGTGTCGGCAGGAGGATGGGGGGAGGGGGGGGGCTCAGGGTGGTGTCGGCAGGAGGATGGGGGGGGAGGGGTGGTGTCGGCAGGAGGATGGGGGGGGGCTCAGGGTGGTGTCGGCAGGAGGATGGGGGGGAGGGGGGAGGGGGGGCTCAGGGTGGTGTCGGCAGGAGGATGGGGGGGGAGGGAGGGCTCAGGGTGGTGTCGGCAGGAGGATGGGGGGGAGGGGGGGGCTCAGGGTGGTGTCGGCAGGAGGATGGGGGGGGAGGGGGGGAGGGGTGGTGTCGGCAGGAGGATGGGGGGGGGAGGGGGGGCTCAGGGTGGTGTCGGCAGGAGGATGGGGGGGAGGGGGGGCTCAGGGTGGTGTCGGCAGGAGGATGGGGGGGGAGGGGGGGGGCTCAGGGTGGTGTCGGCAGGAGGATGGGGGGGGGAGGGGGTGGTGTCGGCAGGAGGATGGGGGGAGGGGGGGGGCTCAGGGTGGTGTCGGCAGGAGGATGGGGGGGGGAGGGGGGGAGGGGTGGTGTCGGCAGGAGGATGGGGGGGAGGGGGGGGCTCAGGGTGGTGTAGGCAGGAGGATGGGGGGGGGAGGGGGGGCTCAGGGTGGTGTAGGCAGGAGGATGGGGGGGGTGGTGTCGGCAGGAGGATGGGGGGGGGAGGGGGGGGCTCAGGGTGGTGTAGGCAGGAGGATGGGGGGGGGGGGGGGGGGGGGCTCAGGGTGGTGTAGGCAGGAGGATGGGGGGGGGAGGGGGGGGGGCTCAGGGTGGTGTAGGCAGGAGGATGGGGGGGGGGGAGGGGTGGTGTCGGCAGGAGGATGGGGGGGGGGGGGGGGGGGGCTCAGGGTGGTGTCGGCAGGAGGATGGGGGAGGGGGGGAGGGGTGGTGTCGGCAGGAGGATGGGGGGGAGGGGGGGGGCTCAGGGTGGTGTCGGCAGGAGGATGGGGGGGAGGGGGGGGCTCAGGGTGGTGTCGGCAGGAGGATGGGGGGGAGGGGGGGCTCAGGGTGGTGTAGGCAGGAGGATGGGGGGGAGGGGGGGAGGGGGGGGTGGTGTCGGCAGGAGGATGGGGGGGGGGGGGGGGTGGCTCAGGGTGGTGTCGGCGGGGGGAGGGGGGGGCTCAGGGTGGTGTCGGCAGGAGGATGGGGGGAGGGGGGGGCTCAGGGTGGTGTCGGCAGGAGGATGGGGGGGAGGGGGGGCTCAGGGTGGTGTAGGCAGGAGGATGGGGGGGGAGGGGGGGGGCTCAGGGTGGTGTAGGCAGGAGGATGGGGGGGAGGGGGGGGCTCAGGGTGGTGTAGGCAGGAGGATGGGGGAGGGGGGGAGGGGTGGTGTCGGCAGGAGGATGGGGGGGAGGGGGGGGCTCAGGGTGGTGTCGGCAGGAGGATGGGGGAGGGGGGGAGGGGTGGTGTCGGCAGGAGGATGGGGGGGAGGGGGGGGCTCAGGGTGGTGTCGGAAGGAGGATGGGGGGGGAGGGGGAGGGCTCAGGGTGGTGTCGGCAGGAGGATGGGGGGAGGGGGGGGCTCAGGGTGGTGTAGGCAGGAGGATGGGGGGGAGGGGGGAGGGGGGGGGTGGTGTCGGCAGGAGGATGGGGGGGGAGGGGTGGCTCAGGGTGGTGTCGGCAGGAGGATGGGGGGGAGGGGGGGGGGGGGCTCATGGGTGGTGTCGGCAGGAGGATGGGGGGGAGGGGGGGCTCAGGGTGGTGTAGGCCAGGAGGATGGGGGGGGGAGGGGTGGTGTCGGCAGGAGGATGGGGGGGGGCTCAGGGTGGTGTCGGCAGGAGGATGGGGGGGAGGGGTGGTGTCGGCAGGAGGATGGGGGAGGGGGGGAGGGGTGGTGTCGGCAGGAGGATGGGGGGGGGGGGGGGGGGCTCAGGGTGGTGTCGGCAGGAGGATGGGGGGGGGGGGGGGGGGGCTCAGGGTGGTGTCGGCAGGAGGATGGGGGAGGGGGAGAGATGGTGACGGCAGGCGGATGGGGGGGGGGAGGGGGGGCTCAGGGTGGTGTCGGCAGGAGGATGGGGGGGGAGGGGGTGGTGTCGGCAGGAGGATGGGGGAGGGGGGGAGGGGTGGTGTCGGCAGGAGGATGGGGGGGGAGGGGGGGCTCAGGGTGGTGTCGGCAGGGGGATGGGGGGGGAGGGGTGGTGTCGGCAGGAGGATGGGGGAGGGGGGGAGGGGTGGTGTCGGCAGTAGGATGGGGGGGGGGGCTCAGGGTGGTGTAGGCAGGAGGATGGGGGGGGGAGGGGGGGCTCAGGGTGGTGTCGGCAGGAGGATGGGGAGGAGGGGGGTGCTCAGGGTGGTGTCGGCAGGAGGATGGGGGGGGTAGGGGTGGTGTCGGCAGGAGGATGGGGGGGGGAGGGGGGGCTCAGGGTGGTGTCGGCAGGAGGATGGGGGGGGGGCTCAGGGTGGTTTAGGCAGGAGGATGGGGTGGGGGAGGGGGGGCTCAGGGTGGTGTCGGCAGGAGGATGGGGGGGGGGCTCAGGGTGGTGTCGGCAGGAGGATGGGGGGGAGGGGGGGAGGGGGGGGGTGGTGTCGGCAGGAGGATGGGGGGGGGGGCTCAGGGTGGTGTCGGCAGGAGGATGGGGGGGCTCAGGGTGGTGTCGGCAGGAGGATGGGGGGGGGAGGGGGGGAGGGGGGGGGGTGGTGTCGGCAGGGCCGGTTGTAGTTGCCAGTGTCAGCTTACCTTTTTCCAGCACTTGTACGGCCGTCCTCCTGATCAAACTGCCCCCACTAACGGCTGCTGCCACTGCTCCCAAGTGACATTGGTGACCCTGGGGCTGACCCTCCGCCTCCCTGGGGGAACAGGATGTGCAGCATCCTGGTCAGATCAGCACCCCTGAAGTGCGGTTCTCCGTAATGACGTGGCCGTGTGCAGGCCAGAATGTATGGCTCCCCCTCATTAACGGGGGGGGCCGAGCGAGGGTCTATATGGATCAGCGAGCAAGACAGCCATTTCCGCCCAGAAGCTCACCAATGCGAAGGATCATTTTCAGCACTAAGTGACATTCGATAGCGATCAGCAGGTCGCCAAGGCGGCTGTCGAGGAGTTCACAGCAAACCTCGCTTGTTACGGCACTTAGAACCTGACGTCTCGTTCAATCGCGCCCTTAGTCTCTCCGGTGATTTCTGCTTTCTGGCCGTGTGGGGTAACTCCACCAACCTGGGTACCACTGCTGGGGTACATTGTGCAGAAACTGCGACACCTGGCATCTCCTCAGGGTTCTGGCAACTTGCTGCGCGGGCATCCTGGTGGGTCCATAATGTTGTTAGGGAGGGAGTTCTGGGATGTTGAGCCAGTGAAAGTGAAGTAACAGTGAATTACTTCCAAGTCAGGATGGAGTGTCGCTTGGGGGGGGGGGGGAACTTCTACTTGGCGGTGTTCCCTTGTATCAAATATACAAGTGACTGGCCAGCAGTATTTTTTACACGACCCTGTGCTCCACTAAGGTTTGCGTCCTCCTGTCTGGCCCGACAATATCCTCATCACTCATATCCTTTCCTCATGAGAATACAGTGATTCAGATTAGTTGGCCATATGATATTTCTGTGCCTGGGAACTTCTGCTCAAATGGCTGCCCATTTCCTACATTACGACAGTGTCTATACTTAAAAAATACTTCATTGACTGGAAAGGACATTCTGAAGTCATGAAAGACGTTTGGAAAACAACTTCCTTCCTTCCTTGCCTTTCTTCATGGTCGAGCTTCCAAAGTGAGAGGTGACAGGTACTGTTGAAGCAAGATTGGTGGACTTCCGGTTGCAGCCATGGAGTGAGTGGTTGCACATAGGGCAGCTCCGCTGGAAGGCGCTGGTTTGTGCTCTTTTTAACCAAAAGTGGGGTAGTTTTGACAGGAAAGTGCAGTTGAAGGTGTGAAGGAGAAGTTCCTCCCGGGAGTGGCATATCTGCTGGTTGCCAGTCCCGGACAAAAAAGGTTAAGGATCTGGCCAAGGACGTGGAGGAGACCTGCAGCACAGGAACAATTGTGAAGATGGCGGAGGGGGAAGGGTCATCGCAAGTTGGAAAGCCCCAGTTGGAGCAGTTGATGGCGTTTATTAAAGAAGATTTCCACCAGCAATAAAAGGAAATGGCCATCGAGGGAGTGGTGGCACACTTGAATGGCTTGGTGGCACAGGGGTTGCAGATCCGGGAGATGGAGATGCCTGATCACAGTGATCGGGTGGTGGTATTGGAAGTGGAGGTGGGGCTCCTGGGGGAACTTTGCAAGTCGCTAAAGACAAAGGTAGAGGAGCAGGAGAACAGATCCAGAAGGCAGAATTTGCATTTCGTCGGCCTTCCGGAGGGTGTGGAAGGTACAAGTGCCACAAGATACTTTTCCAGGATGCTGGCGGGCTGGTGGCGGAGGGAGTGCTGGATAAGGCTCCTGAGGTGGACAGAGCACACAGGTCCCAAGGCAAAAGCCGAGAGCGGACAAGCCGCCGCGGGCGGTGATTGTAAGACTCCCTAAGTTTGTGGAGAAGGAAAGAATCCTGCAATGGGCCAGAGACTAGCAGAACTGTGAATGGGAGGGGAACCGAGTCCGAATATACCAAGATATCGGTGTGAAGCTGGCGAAGAGGTGTGCCGAATTTAACAAGACCAAGGTGGTGCTATAGATTCAGTTTAGGGTACTGTACCCGGCGAAACGATGCGTAACTTTTGAATGTCGGGCGTATTATTTTGAAATGCCAGAAGAGACCAATGACTTTTTAAGAGATCATGGGCTGGATCCTCCGCCCAGCCGCGCCACATTTCTGTTTCATCCCGCTAGCGGGGTGCTCCGTTACACCGGCTGGTCCATGGGGTTCATGAACCATCAATCAAACGCGAGACGAGTTGCTGTACAAAAGTTAGGCTTTAATAAGCTAGAAGTTAGCCCTGCGGTCGACTACAGTAAATGGACGACCGCCGGGCGTTCTGGGTATTTATACCTCCCTCTGGCGGCGGGGTTAACTCAGCCTCTCGACCAATCGGAGAGTTGTCACATGACTGGTCTCAACCAATCGGTCGAGAGGCACATGACCGACCAGGGCCAATGGTAAGCCAGTGTTCTGCACCAATGGCAGGCAGCTATGCAAATCATACCACCACATTCACCCCTTGCGGAGAAGAAGCCGGGGGGGGGGGGGGGGGGGGGGTATCAACGCGAGCCGGGGGGGGGGGGGGGAGAACTGGTGGTATGAGTAGCAGCCAGAGAAGGGAGGAAAAAAAATGTTGGCTTCCCACTGGCCCAGACAATTAACAATAGTACATATTGTCCCAACAAGGTCCATGGAATTGTTGTAAATTAAATAGACTCGATCAGTCTTTTCGTGGCCCGTGACGTTCTGGCAGACCGCCGCAGTGGAGTTGGTGACGTTGGTTCAGCCGATGGTGGTGGTTCCGCTGATGTCCTGGAGTCCGGGAGCGATGGTCCTTGAACAGTCTCCGTCACCCGGGCTGGTGGTGGAGACGCCATGGATGGAGAAGGGGTGGCCAGGGTGGGGCGCTGGGGGGAAAAAAACAGGGGGGGGTTCTGTGGTGAAGGGGGGGAAGGCCGCACGCTGGCGGGTGCCAGGTCCTGGAGGGAGACCGTGTCTTGCCGACCGTCGGGGTACTCCACATACGCATACTGCGGGTAAGCGTGGAATAACTGGACTTGTTCCACCAACGGGTCGGACTTGTGCACCCGCACATGCTTCCGGAGCAAGATGGGTCCGGCGGCGGCCAGCCATGTCGGGAGAGGGGATCCGGAGGACGACTTCCTAGGGAAAGACTTCCTCGATGGAGAAAGGCAGGTTGCGGGCCTTTATGAAATGGAAGAAACGGGTCACCCCTGGATGGCAGAGGTCTGCGTGGAGGGAGCGGAGGCGGTCTGTCTGCGCGCTGGCGCAGGTACCCCGGGACAGGGCATCAGGAGGCTCATTGAGCTTCCCAGGACGATACAAGATCTCATTGTTGTACGTGGACAACTCGATCCGCCACTGTAAGATCTTGTCATTCTTAATCTTGCCCCTTTGTGCATTATCAAACATGAAGGCCACTGACCGTTGATCTGTGAGGAGGGTAAACCTCCTGCCAGCCAAATAGTGCCTCCAATGTCGCACAGCTTCGACTATGGCCTGGGCTTCCTTTTCCACAGAGGGGTGGCGGAGTTCGGAAGCCTGGAGGGTTCTGGAGAAAAAGGCCACGGGTCTGCCCGCTTGGTTCAGAGTGGCCGCCAGAGCTACTTCTGATGCGTCGCTCTCGACCTGGAAGGGGATGGCGCGCATCGTGGCCTTTGCGATGTCCGCTTTGATGCGGCTAAAGGCCTGGCAGGCCTCTGTCGACGGCGGGAAGGTCGTGGTTTGAATGAGGGGACGGGCTTTGTCAGCGTAATTGGGGACCCATTGGGCGTAGTAAGCGAAGAAGCCCCGGCAGCGTTTGAGGGTTTTGAGGGAGTGGGGGAGGGGGAGTTCCATCAGGGGGCGCATGCGTTCGGGGTCGGGGCCTATCACTCCGTTACGCACTACGTAGCCGAGGATGGCTAGACGGTCGGTGCTAAACACGCATTTATCCTTATTGTACGTGAGGTTAAGGAGTTTTGCGGTTTGGAGGAATTTCTGGAGGTTGGCGTCATGGTCCTGCTGGTCGTGGCCGCAGATGGTGACATTATCAAGATACGGGAAGGTAGCCCGTAATCTGTACTTGTCGACCATTCGGTCCATCTCCCGTTGGAAGACCGAGACCCCATTTGTGACACCAAATGGAACCCTAAGGAAGTAGTAGAGGCGTCCATCAGCCTCGAACGCGGTGTACTTGCGGTCACTCGCGCGGAGGGGGAGCTGGTGAAAAGCGGACTTAAGGTCCACAATGGAGAAGACTTTGTATTTCGCGATATCGTTTACCATGGCGGAAATACGGGGGAGAGGATACGCGTCCAGTTGCGTAAACCGGTTGATGGTCTGACTATAGTCGATGACCATCCGGTTTTTCTCCCCAGTCCAGACCACCAGCACTTGGGCTCGCCAGGGACTGTTGCTGCCCTCGATGACCCCTTCCTTCAGCAACCTCTGGACCTCGGACCTGATGAAGGTCCGGTCCTGGGTGATGTACCGTCTGCTCCGTGTGGCGACGGGTTTGCAATCGGGGGTGAGATTAGCAAACAAGGAGGGGGGGGGGGGGTCCACTTTGAGGGACGCGAGGCTGCAGACAGTGAGGGGGGTATAGGGCCGCCGAATTGAAAAGTCAAGCTCTGCAGGTTGCACTGGAAGTCCAGTCCTAGGAGTGCCGGTGCGCAAAGGTCAGGGAGGACAAGGAGTTTGTAATTTTTAAAAACCTTCCCTTGGACCGTGAGGTCCGCGATGCAGCAGCCGGTGATGCGGATGGAGCGCGAACCTGAGGCTAACCCGATTTTGTGTTTTACAGGATGGACAGGGAGCGTGCAGCATCTTACCGTGTCAGGGTGAACGAAGCTTTCCGTGCTCCCGGAGTCCAGCAGGCAGCCCGTCTCATGGCCGTTGAGGTGGATCAGCGTTGTTGTTTTGGCGAGCGTGCGTGGTCGTGACTGGTCGAGTTGAATGGCCGCGAGCCGTGGAGAAGAACCATCGTCACAGTCGTCGTCGGCCGAGTAGTAGCTGGCAGAACCTTGCGTGCCAGTCTAGGATGGTGGTGCCCAGGACCCGCACGTGGAGTCGGGGTCCCAAGATGGCTGCGCCCAGGACCCGCACGTGGAGTCGGGGCCCCAAGATGGCGGCGCCCAGGACCCGCACGTGGAGTCGGGGCCCCAAGATGGCTGCGCCCAGGACCCGCACGTGGAGTCGGGGCCCCAAGATGGCGGCGCCCAGGACCCGCACGTGGCGTCAGGGGCCCAAGATGGCGGCGCCCGCGGGGCCCTCGTGATTGCTGGGGGCGGGGTTAGCGGTGCTGGCGGGCCGACCGGAGCGGCTGAGAGCGGGGGCAGAGAGGCGCGCAGGCCAGGCGCAGGGGCCCGGGGGTGGCGAGGAAAGAGTTGCGCGGTGCGCTGGAGGGGCCCGGAAGGGCCCGGAGGAGAGGGGGAGGTGTGCAGGCCGGGTGCAGGGGCCCGGGGGTGGGGGGGGAGAGATTGACGCGGCGTACTGGAAGGGCCCACGAGGGCCCGGAGGGGGGGGATCCCCGGTCGCTGCGCGGTACAGCAGCGACCGATTTGGCCTGGCAGACGGATGAAAAGTGGCCCTTTTTCCCGCAGCTTTTACAGAGGGCGGAGCGGGCTGGGCAGCGCGGGCGAGGGTGTTTAGCGAACCCACAGAAATAGCAGCGGGGCCTCGCGGCCGTGTCGGGGCGTCCCGCGGCACAGGCCTGAGGGGGGTCAGGAGCGGCGGATGGCGGTGGAGGAGCGTGCCAGGAGGCCCAGGGTGCTGCAGTGCGGCTGGGGACATAGGCGCGGGCGTTTAAATCGGCGACCTCCAGGGAGGTGGAGAGAGTCCGTGCCTCAGTTAGGCTGAGGTTGGCTTTCTCCAGCAGCCGCTGGCGGATAGCGGCAGACAGCTTCCCAGCCACGTAAGCATCTCTAATCAGAAGTTCCATGTGCTCAATGGCTGAAACTTGGAGGCAGGAGCAATTCCTCCCCAGTACAGCGAGGGCCTGGTAAAATTGGTCTAATGACTCACCGGGGAGCTGTTGTCTGGTGGCCAGCAGATGTCGGGGGAACACTCGGTTTACCGGCTTAAGAAACTGTCCATTCAGCTGAAGCATGGCCGCATCGTAATCTTTTTCCTCCGCAATCATCGCGCAGGCCGCCATGCCCACGCTGGAGTGGAGGATGTGAAGCTTCTGTGCCATGGTGGGGGGGGCTGTTTGCAGACGCCAGGTATCCCTCGAGACATGCCAGCCAATGTTGAAAGATTTCTGAGGCGTTCTGAGTTTGCGGGCAGATGCGGAGGCATTTGGGCTTGATCCGGAGCTCCATCTTCAAAATTCTAGCTTATTAAATTGATGAACCATCAATCGAACGCGAGACGAGTTGCTGTACAAAAGTTAGGCTTTAATAAGCTAGAACTTAGCCCTGCGGTCGACTACAGTAAATGGACGACCGCCGGGCATTCTGGGTATTTGTACCTCGCTCTGGAGGCGGGGTTAACTCAGCCTCTCGACCAATCGGAGAGTCGTCATATGACTGGTCTCAACCAATCGGTCACGAGGCACGTGACCGACCAGGGCCAATGGCAAGCCAGTGTTCTGCACCAATGGCAGACAGCTATGCAAATCATACCACCACAGGGGTTTCCCATTGTGGGGCAGCCCCACGCCGTTGGGATATCCCTGGGCTGCCGGCAAAATGGAGCATCCCGCCGGCGGAGAATCCAGCCACATAAATTGGGGGAGAACTGAATGTTGATGGGAGACGGAGGAGCTGGAACACCAGAGGACGGAAGATGAGGGCGGAGAGTTTTTTGGGTTATGTAATTTTGTTGTTGTTGTTTGTTAGGGGGCTATAAGTTTGTAAGTGGGCAACTGCCCCACCACCGTCTGTGGTTGTGGTGGATGTATTCACCATAATGCATGCACAATACTGTAACCTATGACCTATGACCCGGAAGTGGTAATATGAACTGCTTCCAGGTACTGTACTGTAACCCCGGTATGGCTCCGCCTCTTGCTCCGCCCTCACCGGGGCTATGTATAGACCGGCCGCCTGTGGGCGGCATTCACCTGTACAACTGGCTCTGGTTAGGCAAGTTCATGACTAATAAAGCCTGCTGTTCACTCGCTCTCTCTGCCTCAGTGAATTGAAGGTATATCAGTGGTGTTTCATTTTTTGGAGAGGGTGACCTGTGGTTTGGAAGTGTCTTTGGGTGGGAGAGTGTGGGGTCCACAGGGAGCTGGTTGCATAGACCAAGGAGGGAAAGATTGGGGGAGGGGTGGAGAAGTAGGTAAGAGGGGCCTTCGGGCGGGAGCTGCCATGCTGGCAGGTAATACGGAGGTGGGGGAGGTGGCCGTGGGGAATGGCCAGGTGGAGAGGGGGGTTGAGGAAGGAGGGGAGGGGCCAGGGTGGAGAAGGGACGGGTGGGGAGGTGAGCTTGGATAGAACCGGTGTAGGACAAAATTAAAGGAGATAGAATCGGAAGGGGATGATGGCGGATGGTAGAGGGGACTGGTAAGAGTAAGCCTCTGGCAAGATTTATAACATGGAAAGTATGGGGACTGAACGGGCCGGTGAAGAGGTTTTGGGTGTTGGCGCACCTGAGGAGTTTGAAGGCGGGGGTAATCTTTCTGCAGGAGACCCATCTCCGGGTGAAGGATCAGGTCAGGTTGAGGAAGGGAATGGTGGGTCAGGTATTCCACTCGGTGTTTGACTGAAAATTGCAGAGAATGGCTGTGTTGCTGAGCAAAAGGATGGGGTTTGTAGGGGCCAAGGAACTGTGGGACCCGGGTGGGAGGTATGTGATAGTGAGCGGGCTGTTGGCGGGGACGCGGTGGTGCTAGTGAATGTATATGCGCCGAATTGGGGTTTTGTGGGGTTTGTGAAGGGGTTGCTGGGAATGAATCCGGACTTAGACATGCATCAGTTGATTATTGGCGGCAATTTCAACTGTTCTAGAACCAAGGGTGGACAGGTCGAACCCCAAGTCAGTCGGAAGATTGAAAATGGCGAAGGTGTTGGGAGGGTTTATGGAATGAATGGGAATGGTTGACCTGTGGAGTTTTAGGAACCCAGAGGGAGGGAGTACTCCTTCTTCTCTCATGTGTACAAGGTATACTCCAGAAGTGACTAGGAAATAGGGCCAGTATGGCTCTGAGGCAGAGCAGACAGGGAGATGTTGTTGAAAACAGCGGGACTGGGGGCCTGAAGTGCATATATTTTAATGCAAGAAGTATTATGGGTAAGGCAGCGGAACTTAGAGCTTGGATTAGTATTTGGAACTATGATATTGTTGCCATTACAGAGACCTGGTTGAGGGAAGGACAGAATTGGCAGCTAAACGTTCCAGGATTTAGGGCCGGGATTCTCCACTATCCGGTGGGGCGGGCCATACCGGCGCCGAGGAGTGGCGTGAACCACTCCGGCGTCAGGCCGCCTGGAAGGTGCGGAATCCTCTGGGCCTTCAGGGGCTAGGCCGGCGCCGGTGGGGTTGGTGCCGTGCCAACCGGCGCCAAAGGGCCTCTGCCAGCCTCCGCGAGTTGGTGCAGGAGCGCCAGCGTGTTCTGGCGTGATCCCAGTACATGCGCAGTGGGGGGTTCTTCTCCGCGCCGGCCATGGCAGACCACTATAGCAGCCGGTAGGGAGGGATAGAGTGCCCCCACGGCACGGGCCCACCCGCAGATCGGTGGGTCCCAATCGTGGGCCAGGTCACCATGGGACCCCCCCCCCCCCGGGGCCAGGTCATCCCCCCACCACCCCAGGGCCAGATCACCCCAACCCCCCCCCCCCCCCCCCGAGGACTCCACAGGTCACTCCCGCCGGTAAGGACCTTGTTTGATTTACTCCGGCGGTACTGGCCGAAAACGGGCGGCCACTTGGCCCATCACGGAGTGGCGAATCGCTGGGGGAGCCACTGCCATCGGCCCCTGACCGGCGTGATGCGATTCCCGTCCCCGCCGAAAAACCGGCGCAGGAGAATCCAGCAGCCGGCGTCGGGGCAGCGGGGTGGGATTCACAACGCCCTCTGCTGATTCTCCTGCCCGGCAGGGGGGTCGGAGAATCCCGCCCCATATGATTCAGGCGGGTTAGAGGGGGAGGTAAAAGGGATGGAGGAATTGTGCTACTGGTTAGGGAGATTATCACAGCTGTACTGTGGGAAGACACCTCAGAGGGCAGCGAGGCTATATGGATAGAGATCAGGAATAAGAAGAGGGCAGTAGAGCGGAGCTGCTGATTGGCTGTTGCGGGGAAAATTTGCATCAGTGCATTGCAGTCGCTGTATCAGAAGGGGTACCTGAGGAAGACACCCTCCGTGTTCAAGTGAAGGCAAGCATCCAGCAGAGGGCAGTAGAGTGTAGCTGCTGATTGGCTGTTGCGGGGAAAATTTGCATCAGTGCATTGCGGTCACTGTATCTTAAAGGTGGTTTGTGGAGGAGATGTTGTCAAGTGACAGTTTTCTTTTCCCTGAGGTGTTATCGTGCGGGGCGTGGTGGTTGCTGAGTGAGTGCTTGCTGAGAAGGGGAGTAAATTTTTTTTAAACTTACTGTTGGAAGTTTCCAGCTGAATCCGGTGGGAGTGAGGACAGAGTGACTGCTGGGTAAGTAGTAAAGATTTAAATTGTTTGCGCAGGCCCATAACAGCTGATTGCTGTTCTCGTGCGGAGTGCAGTGGTTGCTGGTTAAGTGTTTTATTTTTACCTGTATTTAAGTTGGGCAGTTCCTAAACCCTAGACACTACACTTATAGTGTCCCCCACCCTTCCACCTCCTTTACCTAAGGGGTTGAGTGAATATCAGGTAAGCTCTTTCTTTCTTTTTCTTGTTTTATCTAGAGGGGATGGCAGGGAAGGCAGTGCAATGTTCCTCCTGCAGAATGTTTGAGGTGAGGGACGCTGTCAGTGTCCCTGCTGATTTCACCTGTGGGAAGTGCAGCCATCTCCAGCTCCTCAGAAACCGCATTAGGGAACTGGAGCTGGAGCTGGATGAACTTCGGATCATTCGGGAGGCAGAGGTGGTCAGATAGTAGCTTCAGGGATGTAGTTACTCCGAAGAATCAAGATAGATGGGTGACGGTGAGAGGGGCTGGGAGGAAGCAGTCAATGCAGGGATCCTCTGTGGTCGTTCCCCTCAGTAACAAGTATACTGCTTTGGATACTGTTGAGGGGGACGACCTACCAGGGATAAGCCACGGTGAACTAATCTCCAGCACTGAGTCCGTCCCTGAAGCTTAGAAGGGAAGGAGGGAGAACAGGAGAGTAATAGTTATTGGGGACTCGATAGTTAGAGGGACAGATAGACGGTTCTGAGGCAGCGAAAGAGACTCACAGATGGTATGTTGCCTCCCGGGTGCCAGGGTTCGTGACGTCTTGGACCGTGTTTTCAG
The DNA here is from genome assembly GCF_902713615.1 of Scyliorhinus canicula. Lineage (NCBI taxonomy): Eukaryota > Metazoa > Chordata > Chondrichthyes > Carcharhiniformes > Scyliorhinidae > Scyliorhinus > Scyliorhinus canicula. The sequence continues at coordinate 4,678,932 of NC_052155.1, read as the reverse complement.
AATCCTTAAAGGGGGAGGGGGAGCAGTCACAAGTCGTGGTACACATTGGTACCAACGACATAGGTAAGAGAAGGGACGGGGATTTAAAACAGGAATTTAGGGAGCTAGGGTGGAAGCTGAGAGCCCGGACAAACCATGTTGTCATCTCTGGATTGTTGCCGGTGCCACGTGCTAGTGAGGTGAGGAACAGGGAGAGAGTGCAGACAACCTGCAGGGATGGTGTAGGAGGGAGGGTTTCAGGTACGTGGATAATTGGAGCACATTCTGGGGAAGGTGGGACCTGTACAGACAGGACGGTTTTCACCTGAACCAGAGGGGCACCAATATCCTGGGAGGGAAATCTGCTACGGCTCTTCGGGGGGGGGTTTGAACTAATTTGTCAGAGGGCTGGGAAAACGAGCTGTAATCCAGAAGCCAGTGTTGAGAGTAGTGAGGTACTGAGGAGGGTATCAAGGTCGCAGGAGTGTACCGGCAGACAGAAAGGTGGGTTGAAGTGTGTCTACATCAATGCAAGGAGCATCCGGAATAAGGTAGGTGAACTTGGAGCGTGGATTGGTACTTGGGACTACGATGTTGTGGCCATTACGGGGACATGGTTAGAACAGGGACAGGAATGGTTGTTGGAAGTTCCGGGGTATAGATGTTTCAGTAAGAGTAGGGAAGGTGGTAAAAGAGGTGGAGGGGTAGCATTGTTAATCAAGGATAGTTTAACGGCTGCAGAAAGGCAGTTCGAAGGGGATCTGCTTACTGAGGTAATATGGGCCGAAGTTAGAAATAGGAAAGGAGCATTGTTAGGAGTTTTCTATAGGCCCCCAAATAGTAATAGAGATGTGGAGGAAGAAACAGCAAAACAGATTATGGATAGGTGTGGAGGTCTCAGGGTAGTTGTCATGGGTTACTTCAACTTTCCAAATATTGATTGGAACCGCTATAGGTCGAACAGTTCAGATGGGGCAGTTTTTGTACAGTGTGTGCAGGAGGGTTTCCTTGCACAATATGTGGATAGGCTGACAAGAGGGGGGTGGGGGCCACATTGGGTTTGGTACTGGGTAATGAACCGGGCCAAGTGTTAGATTTGTTTGTGGGAGAGCACTTTGGAGATAGTGACCACAATTCGGTGTCTTTCACTATTGAAATGGAGAGGGATAGGGCCATACTGCAGGACAAGGTTTATAATTGGGGGAGGGGTAATTATGATGCGATTAGGCAAGAATTAGGGAGCACAAGATGGGAACAAGAACTATCAGGGAAAGGCACAAATGAAAAGTGGAGCTTGTTCAAGGAACAAATACTGCGTGTCCTTGATAGGTATGTCCCTGTCAGGCATAGAGGAAATGGCCGTGTGAGGGAACCACGGTTCACAAAAGAGGTTGAATGTCTTGTCAAGAGGAAAAAGGAAGAGTATGTAAGGATGAGAAAACAAGGTTCAGTTGGGTCGCTTGAGGGTTACAAGGTAGAAAGGAATGAGCTAAAAAAAAGGGCTTAGGAGAGCTAGGAGGGGTGTTGAGAAGTCCTTGGCGGGTCGGATCAAGGAAAACCCCAAGGCTTTTTACTCATATGTGAGAAATAAAAGAATGACCAGGGTGAGGGTAGGGCCGGTCAAGGACATGTGCATGGAGTCAGAAAAAATAGGAGAGGCGTTGAATAAATACTTTTCTTCAGTGTTCACCAAGGAGAGGGGCCGTGTTTTTGAGGATGAGTGTGATACAGGAGGGTAGGCTGGAGGAGATAATGTTCTGAGGAAGGGTGTATTGGCAATTTTGAAAAACCTGAGGGTCGACAAGTCCCCTGGGCCAGATGGAATATATCCAAGGATTCTTTGGGAGCCAAGGGATGAGTTGCAGAGCCTTTGGCTTTGATCTTTGGGTCCTTACTGTCCACGGGGATAGTGCCAGAGGACTGGAGAGTGGCGAATGTTGTTCCTCTGTTCAAGAAAGGGAATAGGAATGACCCTGGTAATTATAGGCCAGTTAGTCTTACTTCGGTGGTTGGTAAGTAAATGGAAAAGGTCCTGAAGGATAGGATTTATGACCATTTGGAAAGATGCAGCTTAATCCGGGATAGTCAACACGGATTTGTGAAGGGTAAGTCTTGCCTCACAAATTTGATTGAATTCTTTGAGGAGGTAACTAAGTGTGTAGATGAAGGTAGAGCAGTTAATGTTGTGTACATGGATTTTAGTAAGGCGTTTGATAAGGTTCCCCATGGTCGGCTCATGAAGAAAGTAAGGAGGTGTGGGATAGAGGGAAATTTGGCCAATTGGATAAGTAACTGGCTATCACATAGAAGACAGAGGGTGGTGGTGGATGGAAAATTTTCAGACTGGAGACCAGTTACCAGAGGTGTACCACAGGGATCAGTGCTGGGTCCTCTGCTATTTGTGATTTTTATCAATGACTTGGAGGAGGGGGCTGAAGGGTGGGTCAGTAAATTTGTTGATGACACCAAGATTGGTGGAGTAGTGGATGAGGTGGAGGGCTGTTGTCGGCTGCAAAGAGACATTGATAGGATGCAGAGCTGGGCCGGAAAATGGCAGATGGAGTTTAACCCTGATAAGTGCGAGGTGATTCATTTTGGTAGAAAAAATTTGAATGCGGATTACAGGGTCAACGGCAGGATTCTGAGGAATGTGGAGGAACAGTGAGATCTTGGGGTTCATGTCCACAGATCTCTGAAGGTTGCCACTCAAGTGGATAGAGCCGTGAAGAAGGCCTATAGTGTGTTAGCGTTTATTAACGCGGGGTTATGCTGCAACTATACATGACCCTGGTGAGACCACATTTGGAATATTGTGTGCAGTTCTGGTCACCGCACTATAGGAAGGATGTGGAAGCATTGGAAAGGGTGCAAAGGAGATTTACCAGGATGCTGCCTGGTTTGCAGGATAGGTCTTATGAGGAAAGGTTGAGAGAGCTCGGGCTTTTCTCTTTGGAGCGGAGGAGGATGAGAGGCGACTGAATAGAGGTTTATAAGATGATGAGGGGGATAGATAGAGTGGACTTTCAGAGACTATTTCCTCGGGTGGATGTAGCTGTTACAAGGGGGCATAACTATAAGGTTCAGGGTGGGAGATATAGGAGGGATGTCCGAGGTAGGTTCTTTACTCAGAGAGTGGTTAGGGTGTGGAATGGACTGCCTGCTGTGATAGTGGAGTCGGACACTTTAGGAACTTTCAAGCGGTTATTGGATAGGCACATGGAGCACACCAGAATGACAGGAAGTGGGATAGCTTGATCATGATTTTGGACAATGCTCGGCACAACATCGAGGGCCGAAGGGCCTGTTCTGTGCTGTACTGTTCAATTTAAGAAGGGTGCATTCACAATGTTGGGGGTTGACTACAGGCCTCCCAACAGCCAGCAGGAGATAGAGGAACAGATAGGAAGACAGATCTTGGAAAGGAGTAAAAGCAAGAGGGTTGTTGTGATGGGAGACTTTAACTTCCCCAATATTGACTGGGACTCACTTAGTGCTCGGTGCTTGGACGGGGCAGAGTTTGTAAGGAGCATCCAGGAGGGTTTCTTAAAACAGTATGTAAATAATCCAACTAGGGAAGTGGCTGTATTGGACCTGGTATTGGGGAAAGAGCCCAGCCAGAGATGGTAGAAGTTTCAGTAGGGGAGCATTTCGGGAACAGTGACCACAATTCAGTACATTTTGAAGTGCTGGTGGACAAGGATAAGGGTGGTCCAAGGGTGAATGTGCTAAATTGGGGGAAGGCTAATTATAACAATATCAGGAGGGAACTGAAGAACCTAGATTGGGGGCGGATGTTTGAGGGTAAATCAACATCTGACATGTGGGAGGCTATCAAATGTCAGTTTAAAGGAATTCAGGACCGGCATGTTCCTGTGAGGAAGAAGGATAAATATGGCAAACTTTGCGATCCTTGGATAACTAAAGATATTGTAAGCCTCGTCAAAAAGAAAAAGGAGGCATTTGTCAGGGCTAGAAGGCTGGGAACAGAAGAAGCCTGTGTGGAATATAAGGAAAGTAGGAAGGAACTTAAGCAAGGAGTCAGGAGGGCTAAAAGGGGTCATGAAAAGTCATTGGCAAATAGGGTTAAGGAAAATCCCAAGACTTTTTACACGTACATAGAAAGCAAGAGGGTAGCCAGAGAAAGGGTTGGCCCACTGAAGGACAGGGGAGGGAATCTATGTAGGGAGCCAGAGGAAATGGACGAGGTACAAAATGAATACTTTCCATCAGTATTCACCAAAGAGAAGGAATTGGTAGATGTTGAGTCTGGAGAAGGGTGTGTAGATAACCTGGGTCACATCGAGATCCGAAAAGACGAGGTGTTGGGCGTCTTGAAAAATATTAAGGTAGGTAAGTCCCCAGGGCCGGATGGGATCTACCCCAGAATACTGAAGGAGGCTAGAGAGGAAATTGCTGAGGCCTTGACAGAAATCTTTGGATCCTCACTGTCTTCAGGTGATGCCCCGGAGGACTGGAGAATAGCCAATGTTCCTTTGTTTAAGAAGGGTAGCAAGAATAATCCAGGGAACTACAGGCCGGTGAGCCTTACATCAGTTGTTCCACACTCTTCTGCAACCTATTCCTAATTTATATTAAATCCGCTGATGAATACTGATGTATTCAGCTAAGTGAAAACTGAAGTACACTGAAAATTACAGCTGACTGTGATACTTATACTTGTGCCTACTTACAATTTCCATAATCTTGCATATTTCAAAGTTCTGTTGCAGTTTCATCAGCAAATTAGTTTTAGGAAAATAGGCATTTCTCCAACATTTAGATTCAAGTCCAATAAGATCAGGCATTTCTCAAACTTTAGAGTCAAGGACAAATGTTCTAATGATTCTCACTCAAACATTGTAATTTCTGTACATAAGATTGATGTCATATACTTTTGGGTCTAGCTGTACTACTATATGAAAACATCAAACCCTTTGCAAAACCATTTACTCATAGCTACATTTGGTTTAACGTGCATTTATTTCCTCAACATTGGATCAAGGTGGAAAAAGAGGGTTGCAAATACTTTTTGAAGTGTAGTCACTGTTGTAATACAAAGAACAAAGACAAGTACAGCACAGGAACAGGCCCTTCGGCCCTCCAAGCCTGTGCCGACCATGCTGCCTGTCTAACCTAAAATCTTCTACACTTCCGGGGTCCGTATCCCTCTATTTTCACCCTATTCACGTATTTGTCAAGACATTGACCATAAACATCACTATTGTACCTGCTTCCACCGTCTCCTCTGACAGCGGGTTCCACACACCTACTACCCTCTGTGTAAAAACTTCCCTCGCCCATCTCCTCTAAACTTCACCCCTTGCATCTTAAACCTATGTCCCCTACTAATTGACTCTTCCACCCTGGGATAAAGCTTCTGACTGTCCATGTAGGAAATGCAGATGCTAATTTGCAAACAAGCTCCCATGTGTAACAATGGCCTGTTTGTAGATATTAGTTGAGGGAGAAATATCGTTCGGGACACTGGGGAGAATTCCTGGTTCATTGTAAATAGTGCCATGTTATTTTTCATATCCACGCAGAAGAGCACATAGCGACTTGGTTTAATGGCACCCATCCAGAAAAGACCATCAAAAAATATGATGCAGATGACCAGAGATTTAGACACACTTCCTTACTGTCAGGAAAGTGGATTCAGACTTAGTCTAAAACTACCGATGAATAACATACAGGCTGCCATTAGAACATAGAACATAGAACACTACAGCGCAGTACAGGCCCTTTGGCCCTCGATGTTGCGCCGACCTGTGAAACCACTCTGAAGCCCATCTACACTATTCCCTTATCATCCATATGTCTATCCAATGACCATTTAAATTCCCTTAAGGTTGGCGAGTCCACTACTGTTGCAGGCAGGGCATTCCACGCCCTGACTACTCTCCGAGTAAAGAACCTACCTCTGACATCTGTCCTATATCTATCGCCCCTCAATTTAAACCTACATCCCCTCGTGCTAGACATCACCATCCGAGGAAAAAGGCTCTCACTTTCCACCCTATCTAATCCTCTGATCATCTGATTAATCTAAATTGAGCAACAACAAGACAGCCAGTTTTTTGGTAGTAATCCATCAGGGAATCAGTTGCAACCTCTGAGGCATTTCCAGGGAATCTGCCACAAACCCAATACTAAACCACCAGCAAATTAGAGCAAGCTGCAGGAAGATTAACTCTAAACCCATCATTAAACCATAAAAGAATATGTTTCAAGCCCACAATTAGATTCCCAGAAATCCCACCATCAATCTATCATTAAATCATCAAGGAAAACTGTCATGGGCTTACCTCCAGGCCACAAGGAGATCTGCATCGAAACTATCATGTGAATTATTCTAGAAACCACCGACTGTGGGCTCAAGATATGATTTGATGTTTTAAAGGGAATGGGTAATGCCTTGTGTTGATGAAGGACTGGCCAGCTGTATTAACATTTACCTTCCATTAGGTATGCTGCACCTCTAGCCAATGTTCCCAGCACTTACTGTTTTCCATAGAATCTATTGATACAGCATGAAAAGGCCAGTCAGTCCATCAATCCACTGTTGTCACTTGGAAAGGGCTATCCAATTATAGAGTTATGGGGATGAATATTAATCTGCGGGTCCTGATCCTGCATTTGGGAAGAAATGTGGTACAGGAATCCACAACTGGCAGCGTCAAGACCCAGGGATCATTTTTGAGGTGGTAGATTGGCCGCCCCTGGGAGCCCCAACCCTAATTAAGGGTGGCAGGCAGGCTCCTGAGGCTGGAAGACCACCAGGAGGCCCTCCAGTACTCGGAGATCAGCTGCCCCACCAGCAATATGGAAGCTGCTGACCTCTGCAGGCCTTTGAAAAACTGAAATTGGCCACAGTTGCACAACTGCCATTGTGGAGGTCTGGCCTTTTACAGGGCAGCCTGTAGCCACAACTGTGGCCTTCTTGATATGTTGGCTGTGGGTCTTGAAGTCAGGGGGGTGGATATTAACACAATGTTTGATCACTGCTACACCCCTCTTTCCTCCCCACACTTCGAATCTACCGACGGTAGCGCAGTCGACTAGAAGACTCCAATTGGCTTCAGAACATTGATCTGAATTGGCCTATTAATTGTCCTAACAGGCTACCTTCACTTGCAGCTGCACCAAATTCAGGCTCTTTAAAAATGACCCCAGAGCAGCCAAACTGGCAAATTGTGGTGGGAAATTGAGGAACCATATGCATTCTGCTACATGTCCATGACCATTTCAAAATTCAGTCCATACAGTAATTCTTATTTATCCTTCAAGGTGAAGATGACCATATTCATCACCTGCGTTGTGTGGTAGGGTTCTGGCAAGTATGCAGGTAACTTCTGAGGCTGATCTGCATCCAGAAGATCCCATCGCAAATAGGACAAGATACTGCCAATAATTGAGTTTTGGATGAGTTGCTGGCTCAGAATTTCCTCTCCCTGCGTTTTCTCTCTGTCTCTGATGTCCACTTGCTCTTTATCTGGTTGAGTCAGGTTCAGTGATCCTGGTGACCTTCTCCTCAGATTTTCAAAGCCAACATCAAAACTCCTAAATGAAGCCTCAGAGTGACCTTGACATGCTTCCTTTGACAAGCATGAGAACTCACCTCTCTTCATGGAGTATTCGTTTTGGCAAAGACGTGTCAGGCATTCTGGCTACATGACCAGCCCAGCACAGATGGGTGTGAGTGTTTGGTAGTACAGCTCAAATGAGCATCTTCAAGTCTGTTATTTTGTTCCCCCCTCTGATCTTCAGAAACTTCCTAGGGCTGCTCAAGTGAAAGTGGTTGAGCTTCCTGCGAGTACACAGTCCAAGTGTCACATGTGTAGGGCAGAGTGGGCGGGCCTATCACCCTATAGACTTTCGATTTGGCAAGACAGAGTGATGCCTCTTCATTCTCAGACGAATGTTTAAAGTTTGACAAAGGCTACACTTTGGCAATTTGTGCATGTGTCTCATTGTCGATATAGTGATGCCAAAATAAGTGAACTTATCCATTGTTTCCCGGTTCAGGTCATAGATTGAAGAAAGACTAATTGCAGTAAAGAAGACCATTCGGCCCATCACGTCCAAATCAACTCTCCAAATACCAGTCCAGTTGCAGTTTATTACCACTCACTACTGAAAAATGTTCTTCCCCGCAATCCTTACCCAACTCTTAAAGCCGTGTCCCCCTTGTCCTCTTACCATCAGCTTTTCTTCATCTCCATTGTCTAAACCTACCATAATCTTGTACACCTCTCTCAGATCTCACTCAATTTCTTTGCTTCAAGGAAAATAATCCTCGCCTTTCTCGCTAAACTATGTCGCTAAATAATAATAATAATCGCTTATTGTCACGAGTAATACTCTCATCTCAGGAACTATTATCGCCTCTGAGCTTCCAAATGATATAGAAGAAAATGTGGGGCGGGAGGGGGGGGGGGGGGGGGGGAGGTGAGAAGTAAGTTTGCGAATGACAGGAAGATTGGCCGAGTGGTTGACAGTGAAGAAGATCTTAGATTACAGGAGGATATAGACAAGTGGCAGATGGAATTTAACTCTGAAGATTGTGAGATGATGCAATTTGGAAGAAATAACACAACAAGGGAGTACTCAACGAATAGCAGGACATGAGGAAGCTTAGAGGAACAGAGAGGTCCTGGGATGTTTGTCCACAGATCCCTGAAGGTGACAGGTTAATAGAGGAGTTAAGAAGGCAATCGGGACACTTGCCGTTATCATTCATGACATAGATTATAAGAGTATTGAGATTACGTTGGAGCTGTATAGGACTTTGGCTAGGCCACAGCTGGAGTACTATGTTCAGTTCTGGTCACTGCACTATTGGAAAGATGGGATTGCACTGGAGGGGGTGCAGAGAAGATTCACCAGGGTGTTGCCTGGGTGGAGAGTTTCAGCTATGAAGAGAGGCTGGATAAGATTGGGTTGTTTGGAGGACATTGTTTGGATTGTAGACACTGTTGTAATGTAGGAAGCTAATTTACGCACAGCAAGCTCCCACAGACAGTAACGTGATAATAACCAGATCATCAGTATGTGTGATGCTGATTGAGGGATGAATATTTCCCGGGACTCCAGGGATAACTCAAAAATAAAAGTATCCTGTAAGTTTCAATAAGAAATCTTTGGATCCTCACTGTCTTCAGGCGATGTCCCGGAGGACTGGCGAATAACCAATGTTGTTCCTTTGTTGAAGAAAGGTAGCAAGGATAATCCAGGGAATTACAGGCCAGTGAGCCTTAAGTCAGTGGTAGGGAAATTGTGAAGGGGAAGTCGTGTCTCACTAACTTGATCGAGGTTTTCGAGGAGGTCACAAAGATGATTGATGCAGGTAGGGCAGTGGATGTTGTCTATATGGACTTCAGTAAGGCCTTTGACAAGATCCCTCATGGCAGACTGGTACAAAAGATGAAGTCACACGGGATTGGGGTGAGCTTGCAAGATGGATAAAGAACTGGCTAGGTCATAGAAGGCAGAGAGTAGCAATGAAAGGGTGCTTTTCTCATTGGAGCGCTGTGACTAGTGGTGTTCCGCAGGGATCAGTGCTGGGACCTTTGCTGTTCGTAGTATATATAAATGCTTTGGAGGAAAATGTAACAGGTTTGATTATTAAGTTTGCAGACGACACAAAGGTTGGTGGAATTGCGGATAGCGATGAGGGCTGTCAGGGGATAAAGTAGGATTTAGATCGTTTGGAGACTTGGGAGGAGAGATGGCAGATGGAGTTTAATCCGGACAAATGTGGGGTAATGCATTTTGGAAGGTCAATGTAGGTAGGGAATATACAGTGAATGGTAGAACCCTCAAACGTATTGACAGTCAGAGAGATCTAGGTGTACAGGTCCACAGGTCACTGAAATGGGAAACACAGGTGGAGAAGGTAGTCAAGAAGGCATACGGCATGCTTGCCTTCATTGGCCAGGGCATTGAGTATAAGAATTGGCAAGTCATGTTGCAGTTGTATAGAACCTTAGTTAGGCCACACTTGGAGTATAGTGTTCAATTCTGGTCGCCACACTACCAGAAGGATGTGGAGGCTTTAGAGAGGGTGCAGAAGAGATTTACCAGGATGTTCCCTGGTATGGAGGGCATTAGCTATGAGGAGAGGTTGAATAAACTCGGTCTGTTCTCACTGGAACGACGGAGGTTGAGGGGCGACCTGATAGAGGTCTACAAAATTATGAGGGGCATAGACAGAGTGGATATTCAGAGGCTTTTTCCCAGGGTAGAGGGGTCAATTATGAGGGGGCATAGGTTTAAGCTGCAAGAAGCAAGGTTTAGAGGAGATGTCCGAGGCAAGTTTTTTTTACACAGAGGGTGGTGGGTGCCTGGAACTCGCTGCCGGAGGAGGTGGTGGAAGCAGGGACGATAGTGATGTTTAAGGGGCATCTTGAGAAATACATGAATAGAGGGATACGGACCCAGGAAGTGTCGAAGGATTTTAGTTTAGTCGGGCAGCATGGTCGGCGCAGGCTTGGAGGGCCGAAGGGCCTGTTCCTGTACTGTACTTTTCTTTGTTCTTTGTTCTTTTGTTCTTTGTTTTATTTGGAGCAGAGAAGTCTGAGAGGGGCCTAATTGAGGTGGATAAGATTATGAGGGGCATGGACAGGATGGATAGAAAGCAACTGTTCCCCTTACTTGAAGGATCAATGAAAAGTGGGCATCATTTTAAGGTGAAAAGCAGGAGGTTTAGAGGGGATTTGAGGATATTGCCTCTCTCTATCACCTCTTCCAAAATATATCCCTTCACGCTTCTCTATGTTAAATTCCATCTGCCACTTTCCTGTCCATTCAAGCCGATCTATGTCATGTTACAGGTGATTGGTATCATCCTCAATGTCACAACTCCAAGGTTGATATTAATTGCAAACTTTGTCATTTTACTCTGTATTACAAAATATGCACATCTTCTCCGGGCTGCTGAGGAACCTGTGGTGGGCGGAGAAGGATCCAGTTTTCATGGCGTACACTGATACAAACCGGGTAGGACAAGGAGCGAGATTTTGCTCAGGGTGTGTGAGCAGTTTGGGGCTACCTTAAAAAGCAGAACCGCAATAGTCGTTATCTCTGAATTACTACCTGAATCAAGAGTAAATGACTATAGGGTAAATGAGATTAGACAGTTGAATAAGCGGCTCAAATTTGAGGTGGGAAAATTGGATTTTGATTGCTGGGGTACTGGCACCAGTACGGGGGAAAGAGGGAGCTGTACCATTGAGCCAGTCTTCACCTAAACCTTGCTTGGGTACCCTGGCGAGTTGTATGCATGGGGGCTGTAGAGACGGCTTTAAACTAAATAGCGTTCATGGCTGATCTAATCACGGTTCATCTCCACTTTCCTGCCAGCTGTCCATAGCCATTAACTTCCTTGTAGATCTAAAGGTCTGTCTACCTCTACTTTGAACATACTCAATGAATTCCAAAAATTCCTTCTTAGCTCCCTCTTCTGAAACTGTGCGCCCTAGTTCTAAATTCCCCATGTAGGGAAACATCCTCATAGCATCTACCTGTCAATCTCTCTCAGAATCTCATGTTCAAATGAAATCACCTCTCATTCTTCTAAACTCCAATGAATAAAGGTCCAAATGAATGTGGCTAAGTCAGCAGAGATGTTGTTGGCTTAGCAATGATTGTACGCTGACGGAATTTGCACAGTTTAGGACATCTGAAGGTGGTGCTATTGCCCAGCCAAGACATGTCGGATACTGAGAAGGTGAAAACTGTTCAGCGTTTTCTCCTGCCTAGCATATGTTGTCCAGATCTCACTACTGGAGCGGAGTACACTGAGGAAACAGGTTTAGTGGACTTGCAGTTTGGTTTTCTCCGTCAGGTTTCTGTTGTTCCACGCACTCTGTCTTACTCAACTTGGATATAACAGCTGCAGCTTTTCCACTGCATGTGTTGATTTCAGCAACAAGTGGCAGACTGCAGAAGCTAAAGAAATTTGGCATGTCTGAATCAACTCTCACAAACTTCTACAGATGTGCGATAGAAAGCATCCTATCCGGCTGCATCACAGCCTGGTATGGCAACTGCTCGGCCCAAGATCGCAAGAAACTGCAGAGTGTGGTGAACTCAGCCCAACGCATCACACAAGCTTGCCCCCCCCCCCCCCCCCCCCCACATTGATTCTGTCTACACCTCCTGCTGCCTCAGGAAGGCAGACAGCATTTTCAGAGACCCTTCCCACCCAGACATTGCCTTCTTCCAGACCCTTCCGTCAGGCAAAAGGTACAGACGTCTGAAGACCCACACATCCAGACATAGGAACAGCTTCTTCCCCACGGCTACAAGACTCCTCAACGACTCCCCCTTGGACTGATCTGTTCCCTGTAAGAACACTATTCACGACGCCCTATGCTGCTCTTGCTCATGTATTTGCTTTGTTTGGCCCCTTGTTCCGCATTGTAACCAATCACTGTTTGTCGATGTACCATTTGTCAATGTAGTCTGTTGATTATTCTTGTGTCTACTATGTACGCACTGTGTACGTTCCTCGGCCGCAGAAAAATACTTTTCACTGTACTTCAGTACGTGTGACAATAAATCAAATCAAATCAATTGCTGGTGATTTTAGAACCACTCGTACCACATTGTCAATGCTGATAGGTGGTGGCAAAGTCCTGACAACGACATTTGTCTTCTAAATGATGGTCAAACTAACACTTTGCAGACAAAAGAGAGTCTGTCCATTTGCTGTTGAAGGTGTCCCTCAGAATGGAATGCCAGTGTGGCATTGTTAGCATAGACGTGGACTTGGCACACTTCTCTCTTGGATCACATTATTCCACAGAACACTGGAAAGTCTCCATGGACTCTCGGGGCTCTGCCAACCTCAGTTTGAGAACTACTGCAAAACAATGGATCGAACCACTGATTAAATAGGTCAAAAGTAATTTTCCAACACAAAATTATTTTTCATTTCACAAGTTATGGTTAAATGATTATTCCCTTAGAAACTTCAGCTAATCATATAGAGCACAGGCTGTAAACTGGAGAACATTGATATTCAATATGAAAACAGTATCTGCACAGTTTACATTCTGCCCTTGTACTTATCTCAAAGGAATTAGGCACTCAGCATTCACAGGATATATGTAGTCAAAATATCTCTAAGTAACCAAAGTACTGCCAACACTAGGAAAAAGCAATGGAGTTGATGCAAACAACTTTGTACAACACTTCCCTTAGCATTATCCCTCTGAAAACAATTTCCTCACAATCCATGTTTACTGTGCCCATGTTCCCACTGTTTACAGAAAACATAAAAGGAAATCTGTCAGCATGATTCCCACACACCCATAGCAAAGCAAAAATAGATTTTTCTAAATGTAAAAAAAATGGATGACACTGGATGAGAGGTCGAATCAAACTCTAAAGGTGTGACAGACCACAGCAATGAGCTGATAGCCAGGATTACCACAATGAGTTATAAAGAACAACTAGAAAAGATTGCAGTCTTCAACCTTGAGCAGAGATGTGTCAGCAACTACCTTGATGTATTTATGATACTGGAGCTAGAGAATGTAAATCTCGAGTAATATTTTCAGATGTGATAGGCAGGGCAGCAGGAAAGTAGGACGCAGTGTCAGCACAGGATCATAGATTCATACAGCACTCAAGGAGATCTTTTGGCCCATGCCTGTGAGAAAGTTGCATGGAAACATAGAACATAGAACATAGAACAGTACAGCACAGAACAGGCCCTTCGGCCCTCGATGTTGTGCCGAGCCATGATCACCCTACTCAAACCCACGTATCCACCCTATACCCGTAACTCAACAACCCCCCCTTAACTTTACTTTTATTAGGACACTACGGGCAATTTAGCATGGCCAATCCACCTAACCCGCACATCTTTGGACTGTGGGAGGAAACCGGAGCACCCGGAGGAAACCCACGCACACAGGGGGAGGATGTGCAGACTCCACACAGACAGTGACCCAGCCGGGAATCGAACCTGGGACCCTGGAGCTGTGAAGCATTTATGCTAACCACCATGCTACCCTGCTGCCCTGCTGAAACATACAGAGAAAGTAGCAGCAGAGGGAGGCCATTCGGCCCTTTGAGCCTGCTCAGCCATTCATTATGATCATGGCTGATTGTAGTGATCTCTGTATTTCACACACATGATCAGTGTATATAAAACTAGTACAGTCAATTCAACACTAAATGTCTCAGTATCAGGTGATATAAAAAGGACTTTGCCACACTTTCTGAGAGAGTGTGCGGAAGAGTGAACAGACAAGACCTAGAATAGCTCGAGAGAGAGAGAAGCTATAGGTTATTTCATTATTATATTGTATAGTTGGTGATGTACCATCAATTGAACGCGAGACGAGTTGCTGAACAAAAGTATGGCTTTAATCTGCTAGATGTTAGCCCTGCGGTCGATTACAGTAGAAGGACGACCGCCGGGAGTGCTGGGTATTTATACCCCGCCCTGGAGGCGGGGTTAACTCAGCCTCTCGACCAATCGGGGAGCCATCACATGACTGGTCTCAACCAACCGGTCGAGAGGCACATGACCGACCAGGGCCAATGGTACGCTGGTGTTCTGCACCAATGGCAGGCAGCTATGCTAATCATACCACCACAGTTGGTTAGTTATCTTTACTGTATTTTATATGTTTACTAGTTGAGTATTAAGTAAAAAGAACTCACAAATATAATTTATATTCCTTAATAAATTAGTTTATCTTTTCAAGAAGACTGCTATTCATTTCATCAACTCGGCTGGTTCAAAAGAGTAATATACTATATTGCACAAACTAATATAACACTGATCATCATGTTTGATACACTGATCCGGCCTTCCCCCCCATATCCCTTGATTCCTTTAGCCCCAAGAGCTATATCTAAGTAATTCTTGAAATTACACAACGTTTTGGCCTCAACTACTTTCTGTAGTAATGAATTCCACAGATTCATCGCTCTCTGGGTGAAGAACTTTCTCCTCACCTCATTCCTAAAAGGTTTACCCCTTATCCTCAAACTATGACTCCTAGTTCTGTAGACCCCACCATCAGGAACATTCTTTCTGAATCTACCACGTTAGCACAGTGGTTAGCACTGTTTGCTTCACAGCGCCAGGGTCCCAGGTTCGATTCTGGCGTGCGTCACTGTCTGTGTGGAGTCTGCACCTTCTCTCTGGGTCTGCGTCAGAGAGTTGGCACAGTAGCACAGTGGTTAGCACTGTTGCTTCACAGAGGCAGGGACCCGGGTTCTATTCCGGCTTGGGTCACTGTCTGTGAGGAGTCTGCACGTTCTCTCCGTGTCTGCGTGGGTTTCCTCCGGGTGCTCCGGTTTCGTCCCACAAGTCCCCAAAGACATACTGTGAGGTGAATTAGACATTGTAAATTCTCCCCCCGTGTACCCGAACAGGCACCGGAATGTGGCAACTAGGGGCTTTTCACAGTAACTTCTTTACAGTGTTAATGTAAGCCTACTTGTGACACTAATAAAGATTATTATTATTAGTAGTATATTCTTGTTTTTCAGACTGGTGGGGGTGGGTCAATGTTAGGACCATTGCCCTTTTTCACATATGGCTATATATGGACCGGGACCTGGGTTCACAGGGCATCATTTCTAAAGTTACAGATAATAAGGAAGGTGGAAATGTAATAATAAAAGAGGAAGACAGTAACAGGTTTCAGGAGCACATAGACCGATGAAATGGGCAGGCACATGACAAAGTCAAATTGAATTAAAATTAGACATTTTTGTCGACGGAATGATAGTGGCAATGTAAACGAAAGGTACAATATTAATGTTGGTGTGGAAACGAAGAGGCCTGGGGTGTCTCTACGCAAATCTTTGAGATGGCAAGATAAATTGAGAAGGATTTTAAGAAAGTATATGATCAGGCTCCCAGGTTCGATTCCCGGCTTCGATTCCAGTTCTTTTGTCATTCCCCGATTTGAATCGCTTCATCATTTACGACCACGCCTTCAGCTTCCTAGGCCCTAAGCTCTGGGATTCCCTTCCTTAATACCTTCACCTCTCTACCTTTAAGACACTATTTCAAATCTTCTTCTTTGACTATGGGCCACGGCCCACGTCCGATGTTGGGTGGGAAAAGTGGTGTTGAAGCCCTCAGACAGTAATGGCAGCTTTCTCCACTGTACAGTCTGGAGCTTTGTACAAGATCTGTAAGGGACGGATCGCACCATGTATCATTGGCAGGGCGGCCTCTGATCTGCCTGTCCCACCGGAAACTTAGTCAGCCGAGGATCTACTTTTGTAAAGGCTGCCCCAGCACAGAGAGAGAAAAGGAGTTCAGCCTGAAATCCCCCACCCCACCACCTCCCCCACACGTCACTGCCTGGCAATTGTTCCCTGGTACTCGCAGGCAGTGCATTGGGGCAGCGCTGGGTAGTGTCAGAGCCCTCTCTGCCCTGACTGCTAAACTCTCCTGGGATGCCCGGGAGGTCTGATCACCAGGTATATGCCTTGGGAGACCAGTCGTGATCCACACCGTTCAGCTGGATTTTCTGATGGAAGGGAATCAGGCATAGGGGTCTGATAATTATATGTTAATATATTAAAATGATGAGGAAGGGGACAATCGCGTCACGCCAATGTAAATCGTGACTTAATTGATCCTGATATTTTCTGTTGCCATCACCGAAACCGCACAACGTAATTGGGAGTGGTAAATCCTGGCCTATCTGCCCTAATATTTTGTGATGTGGCTCAATTACAAACTTTGTCTGACAACATCTCTGTTGAATGCTTTGAAGTATTTATGACTTTATAGGTACGATATAAAGACAAGTCGTTGCTTAAATAGGTAGGAGATAACACAAAAGCATTAAGATTTTTTTAGTCATTCAATGGACATGGATGTCACTGGCGAGGATAGCACTTACTGTCCATTGTTGCCAATTCGCACCGGAGACGCGAATAATGTTCCTTTTTTTAAATGGATGCCGATATGACAGTTATTAATGATGATATTGCTTTTCAGAGTCGCCAGGTATCAAATGATATCACCACAAGGTTTTACCGGATATCGGTAAAAGACCAAACAACCAGTTAGTTAGTTCAAGTTCAATGATAGTTTATTTACACACAGGAATTACTTCAACATGCAACATAAAACACGACACCTAACACTACAACAACCTGTACTTAACTTCAGGCACCCGGCTTTATGTAGAGGAACAAGGCCTTTGTTCGGATCTTGCGTGGCTGGGTCTGGAGAAGTGACTTTGTTTCGGCTGGACTCATCCGTCTGGGAGTGATCGTTGGTCTTTAATTTGTCTTCTGGTCGTGATGCTCCACTTGGTTTTAGGCGTAGGTCAGGGCCAAGAGAGACCGAGCGCCGGGCCCAAGAGAGACTGAACACATGGCAGTGTCTCTCTTTACCCTTCTGGGGTTTCGCGCTCTTTTGGGCGGGGTTCTTAGCTTTGGACCCAATAATTTGGCAGGCTTCAATTACTGCCTTCGATTTTGGCCAATAAAGGGGGGGGTGCCTTGATGGCGGGGCGTGTCCTGAGCGGTCATTGACCTTGGCTTTTTGGGCTCCCTGAGCAAAGGGTGTGGCACCGATGAGTCTCTTTCTGTATCTGTTACCTGAGTACAGGTCTTTAGAATGCAAAGTAGAATGGAGGTTTCAATAGCGTCTAGTTATCTGAGTTGCCAATATACACAAGCTTTGAGCGTCTGAGTCCTGGGTTGACCATATTTCCCATGGTCCTTTACAGGTGCCATATTTCCCGGGATCCTTTGTAAGACCATAAGACCATAAGACATAGGAGTGGAAGTAAGGCCATTCGGCCCATCGAGTCCACTCCGCCATTCAATCATGGCTGATGGGCATTTCAACTCCACCTACCAGCATTCTCCCCGTAGCCCTTAATTCCTCGCGACATCAAGAATTTATCTATCTCTGCCTTTAAGCTATTTAGCGTCCCGGCCTCCACTGCACTCCGCGGCAATGAATTCCACAGGCCCACCACTCTCTGGCTGAAGAAATGTCTCCGCATTTCTGTTCTGAATTTACCCCCTCTAATTCTAAGGCTGTGCCCACGGGTCCTCGTCTCCTCGCCTAACGGAAACAGTTTCTTTGCGTCCACCCTTTCTAAGCCATGTATTATCTTGTAAGTTTCTATTAGATCTCCCCTTAACCTTCTAAACTCCAATGAATACAATCCCAGGATCCTCAGCCGTTCATCATATGTTAGACCCGCCATTCCAGGGATCATCCGTGTGAATCTCCGCTGGACACGCTCCAGTGCCAGTATGTCCTTCCTGAGATGTGGGGCCCAAAACTGGACACAGTACTCCAAATGGGGCCTAACCAGAGCCTTATAAAGGCTCAGTAGCACATCGCTGCTTTTATATTCCAACCCTCTTGAGATAATTTTCCTGGATAATTGGGGCTCATTCTGGGGTAGGTGGGACCTCTACAAACAGGATGGTCTTCACCTGAACCAGAGGGGTACCAATATCCTGGGGGGGAGATTTGCTAGTGCTCTTCGGGGGGGTTTAAACTAATTCAGCAGGGGGATGGGAACCTAAATTGTAGTCCCAGTGTACAGGATGTTGAGAGTAGTGAGGTCAGGGATAGGGTTAAAAGTTCGAAAGAGGGCACCGGCAAGCAGGACGCTGGTTTGAAGTGTGTCTACTTCAACGCCAGGAGCATCCGGAATAAGGTGGGTGAGCTTGCAGCATGGGTTGGTACCTGGGATCTCGATGTTGTGGCGATTTCGGAGACATGGGTAGAGCAGGGACAGGAATGGTTGTTGCAGGTTCCAGGATTTAGATGTTTCTGTACGAACAGAGAAGATGGTAAAAGAGGGGGGGGGTGTGGCATTGTTAATCAAGGAAAGTATTACGGCGGTAGAAAGGACGCTTGAGGACTCGTCTACTGAGGCAGTATGGGCCGAGGTTAGGAACAGTAGAGGAGAGGTCACCCTGCTGGGAGTTGTCTATAGACCTCCGAATAGTCCCAGAGATGTAGAGGAAAGGATTGGAAAGATGATTCTTGACAGGAGCGAGAGTAACAGGGTAGTTGTTATGGGGGACTTTAACTTTCCAAATATTGACTGGAAATACTATAGTTCGAGTACTATAGATGGGTCAGTTTTTGTGCAGTGTGTGCAGGAGGGTTTTCTGACACAGTATGTAGACAGGCCAACAAGGGGCGAGGCCACATTGGATTTGGTACTGGGTAATGAACCCGGCCAGGTGTTAGATTTAGATGTAGGTGAGCACTTTGGTGATAGTGATCACAACTCGGTTATGTTTACTTTAGCAATGGGCAGGGATAGGTATATACCGCAAGGCAAGAATTATAGCTGGGGGAAAGGCAATTATGATGCTATTCGGCAAGATTTAGGAGGTATAGGATGGAGAAGGAAACTGCAGGGGATGGGTACAATCGAAATGTGGAGCTTTTTCAAGGAACAGCTACTGCGTGTCCTTGATAAGTATGTACCTGTCAGGCAGGGAGGAAGTTGTCGAGCAAGGGAGCCGTGGTTTACTAAGGAAGTTGAAGCACTTGTCAAGAGAAAGAAGAAGGCTTATGTTAGGATGAGACATGAAGGCTCAGTTAGGGCACTTGAGAGTTACAAGTTAGCCAGGAAGGACCTAAAGGGAGAGTTAAGAAGAGCGAGGAGAGGACACGAAAAGTCGTTGGCGGATAGGATCAAGGAAAACCCTAAGGCTTTCTATAGGTATATCAGGAACAAAAGAATGACTCGAGTAAGATTAGGGCCAATGAAGGATAGTAGTGGAAAGTTGTGTGTGGAATCAGAGGAGATAGGGGAAGCATTAAATGGATATTTTCCGTCAGTGTTTACACTGGAGAAAGACAATGTTGTCGAGGAGAACACTCAGGTTCAGTCGACCAGGCTAGATGGAATTGAGGTTCAAAAGGAGGAGGTGTTAGCAATTTTAGAAAATGTCAAAATAGATAAGTCCCCTGGGCCAGATGGGATTTATCCTAGGATTCTCTGGGAATCCAGGGAGGAGATTGCAGAGCCTTTGTCCTTGATCTTTATGTCGTCTTTGTCGACAGGAATAGTGCCGGAAGACTGGAGGATAGCAAATGTTGTCCCCTTGTTCAAGAAGGGGAGTAGAGACAACCCTGGTAATTATAGACCTGTGAGCCTTACTTCGGTTGTGGGTAAAATGTTGGAAAAGGTTATAAGAGATAGGGTTTATAATCATCTTGAAAAGAACAAGTTGATTAGCGATACTCAACACGGTTTTGTGAAGGGTAGGTCATGTCTCACAAACCTTATTGAGTTTTTTGAGAAGGTGACCAAACAGGTGGATCAGGGTAAAGCTGTTGATGTGGTGTATATGGATTTCAGTAAGGCGTTTGATAAGGTTCCCCACGGTAGGCTATTGCAGAAAATAAGGAAGTATGGAATTGAAGGTGATTTAGCGGTTTGGATCAGTAATTGGCTAGCTGAAAGAAGACAGAGGGTGGTGGTTGATGGCAAATGTTCATCCTGGAGTTCAGTTACTAGTGGTGTACCGCAAGGATCTGTTTTGGGGCCACTGCTGTTTGTCATTTTTATAAATGACCTGGAAGAGGGTGTAGAAGGATGGGTTAGTAAATTTGCAGATGACACGAAGGTCGGTGGAGTTGTGGATAGTGCTGAAGGATGTTATAGGATACAGAGGGACATAGATAAGCTGCAGAGCTGGGCTGAGAGGTGGCAGATGGAGTTTAATGCGGAAAAGTGTGAGGTGGTTCACTTTGGAAGGAGTAACAGGAATGCAGAGTACTGGGCTAATGGCAAGATTCTTGGTAGTGTAGATGAACAGAGAGATCTCGGCATCCAGGTACATAAATCCCTGAAAGTTGCCACCCAGGTTAATAGGGCTGTTAAGAAGGCATATGGTGTGCTAGCCTTTATAAGCAGGGGGATTGAGTTTCGGAACCACAAGGTCATGCTGCAGCTGTACATAACTCTGGTGCGGCCACACCTGGAGTACTGCGTGCAGTTCTGGTCACCACATTATAGGAAGGATGTGGAAGCTTTGGAAAGGGTTCAGAGGAGATTTACTAGGATGTTGCCTGGTATGGAGGGAAGGTCTTACGAGGAAAGGCTCAGGGAATTGAGGTTGTTTTCGTTAGAGAGGAGAAGGCTGAGAGGTGACTTAATAGAGACATATAAGATAGTCAGAGGGTTAGATAGGGTGGACAGTGAGAGTCTTTTTCCTCGGATGGTGATGACCAACACGAGGGGACATAGCTTTAAATTGAGGGGTGAGAGATATAGGACAGATGTCAGAGGCAGTTTCTTTACTCAGAGAGTAGTAGGGGTGTGGAACGCCCTGCCTGCAATAGTAGTAGACTCGCCAACTTTAAGGGCATTTAAGTGGTCACTGGATAGACATATGGATGAAAATGGAATAGTGTAGGTCAGATAGGCTTCAGATGGTTTCACAGGTCGGCGCAACATCGAGGGCCGAAGGGCCTTGGGGGCCTGAGGGACGGGCATTGGGTCGGTCCGGCTTGGAGCCGGTGAGGTGCCCCGCGGGAGTGTCCAGCAGCCGGAGCGGGGGGCATCGATCCAGAGGTCCAATGCGTGGACAGAGCTTGACAAGAGGCAAAGCAATCGAGGTGGCAGCCCGAGTCCACAACGCGATGTAGAGGGAGACTAGAGCACTCTGGGTGGCTCCCACTGATAATGGATCTTTGGGGAGTTTGAAGTCTGGTCCCGGGGGAAGAGATTTTTTGATTTTGGAAAACATTTTTGAAAATAATTATTTATTTATTTTCGGATTGAAGAAAGAAAGAAGAAATAAGAAGTTGTTAGAGGATGCGAAAAGCAGCTAGGAAGAAGGAAAAAAACCCGGGTTTGCCGTTGAATGAGAAGGCCGGCAAAAGCACCAACAAGATGGCGGATGCCAGACCCATGGTGGGGCCGCACTACTTATGGTGGAAAACATGACCGAGGTGATGGCGGTGAAGCTGGAAAGGCAGTTTGCGAGGCATATGGAGGCTTTGAGGAAGGAGACGGCGGTCACATTGAAATTATTGATGGAGGAGGCAATCGCCCCGGTGAGGGTGGATGTGGCAAAGCCATCGGCTGAGGTGAGAGAGCAGTGTTAGGAGATGAAGGAATTAGAATTAGAATTAGAATTAGAACAGTACAGCATAGAACAGGCCCTTCGGCCCTCGATGTTGTGCCGAGCAATGATCACCCTACTCAAGCCCACGTATACCTATACCAGTAACCAAACAACCCCCATTAACCTTATTTTTTAGGACACTAAGGGCAATTTAGCCTGGCCAATCCACCTAACCCGCACATCTTTGGACTGTGGGAGGAAGCCGTGTCGCAGCACAGCGACCACTTCACCTCGATGGGGGACGAGCTGCGGAGGATGGTGGAGGTCAACAGAGGACTCCGAGCAAAGCTCGAGGACTTGGAGAACTGCTCGAGACGGCACAACCTGAGAATTGTGGGCTTGCCCGAAGGGACAGAGGGCCCAAGGCCAACAGAGTACTTCGCTAACAAGTTAACGGAGCTGATGGGGGAGGGTGAGAACTCCTCCCAGTACGAGCTGGACCGAGCTCATCGGTCATTAAGGCCGAAGCCCAGGGTGAATGAGCCGCCAAGAGCAGTAATTATCTGCTTCCATAAGTACTGCATGAAGAAGAAGGTGTTAATTTGGGCGAAGCAGAAGCACGAGGTGCAGTGGGACGGTGCTGGAGTTCGGATCTATCAGGATTTGACGGTGGAGTTGGCAAAAAGATGAGCGGCGTTTTGGCCCCATTGGGGGGGGGGGGGGGGGTTGGGGGAGTGGGGGGGGGGGGGGTGGCGAGGGGGGTGGGGGTGGCGAGGGGGGGGGGGTTGGGGGGGGTTGGCGAGGGGGGGGGGCGAAGGTGCTGGCTGGGCTAATGGTGGAAATAGGCGGGTCGGACCCCTTGGAGGTTTCTGCACTCGAGGGAACGGGAGTATTTGTTTTTCTCAGCAGTCCATAAGGTATATTTGCGGATCGACTTTTTCGTGGTGGGAAAGGCTTTGCTGGCTGGGGTTAAGGGGTCAGAATACTCGGCAATTGCTGTATCAGATTATGCTCCGCATTGGGTGGATATGGTGCTGGAGAAGGGGGTAGCGCAGAGGCCGGGGTGGAAATTAGATGTGGGGCTTTTGGGGAACCAAGTGTTCTGTGACAAAATTGAAAAGCAGTAAGAAGTCTTACAACACCAGGCTAAAGTCCAACATGTTTGTTTCAAACACTAGCTTTCGGAACACTGCTCCTTCCTCAGGTGAGGAATGGGGCCATTCACCTGAGGAAGGAGCAGTGCTCCGAAAGCTCGTGTTTGAAACAAACCTGTTGGACTTTAACCTGGTGTTGACAGACTTCTTACTGTGCTCACCCCAGTCCAACGCCGGCATCTCCATATCAAAATTGAAAAGGTAATTGAGGAATATGTAAGTTTAATATTAACGAACTGCTGCTGCAGGAAGGACTGGGTGATGGCGTAGCGGCTGCTCGGTTTATGTATGTCGAATATGTAAGTTTCAATTGTACGGGTGAGGTGTCGAAAGCAGTGGTCTGGGAGGTTCTAAAGGCGGTGATGAGGAGTGAGGTGATTTTGTTTAAGGCCAGGGTGGACAAAGAGGAGAGGTTGGAGCGGCAGAGGGTAATAGATGAGATGTTGAAGGTAGATAGGAGTTACACAGAAGATGGGGACCCAGCGATGCTGGGAAAGAGGAAGGAACTACAGGCGAGCTTTGACTGACTATTTACCAGGAAGGCCAACTGCAAGAGGTGCAGTTTTGTGGTAGTATGACTAGAGGTACTACGGTAACTAGCAATGCCAAGACACCATTGGTGGAGAATGCTCGCTGCTCATTGGCTCAATGGTATGTAACACTAGTCACCCATTGGTTAGAGCTGTAAGGTAGCTCCACCCAGTATGGTGGGGTATAAGAGCCCGTGTGGACCCCACAGCTTCCTTTCTGTACCTGAGCTGCTGGGGAAACATCTTGTCTAGTAAAGCATTCAGTTTCGGACTACAACTTCGCTTCTGTGGTCAATTGATAGTGCATCAATTTAATAGACAAGATTTTAAAGGATGGAGCTCCGCATCAAGACGAGTGTCTACAACTCAGCCCCCATGCGGCTAACGCAGCAGCAACCTTTAAGCACTGGTTAGCATGTTTCAATGACTACCTCGGCACGGCAGAAAGCATACCTACAAGGGAGCAGAAACTACAGATCCTGCACTCGAGAGTGGGCCTGGACATCTACACGCTCATCGAGGACGCTACGGACTACGATTCCGCAATGGAACTACTCAAAGGACATTATATCCGCCCAGTAAACCAAGTCTATGCCCGGCACCTACTGGCAACGAGGCGGCAGAGCCCTGGTGAGTCACTAGACAAGTTCTATTGTGCGCTCCTCATGCTAGGGAGGAACTGCAGCTGCCCACAAGTTTCGGCTAACGAACATACTGAACTTTTGATCCGGGAAGCTTTTGTTGTGGGTATGCAGTCCCCACAAATCCGCCAGAGACTGCTTGAGAAAGGCACTCTGGGTCTCAAGGAGGCACGGGCCCTCACCGACTCACTGGACGTGGCCTCCCGAAATGTCCGTGCCCAAGCCCCCGACCATGCGGTGGCTGCCTGGGCAGCGTATTCCCCCCCCCCAGCGGACTCTGAATCGCCTCAGGCCTGCGCTGCGTGACGCCCCGGCAACCCCGCTGGGCCCTGTTGCTATTTCTGCGGGCAGGCGAAACACCCCCGACAGCGTTGTCCAGCCCGTTCGGCAACGTGTAAGGGGTGCAGCAAAAAGGGCCATTTCATGCCATTCTGCCAGGCCCGGGCGGTCGCTGCGGCCCCGGATGGCGAGTGCGGATCGCAGCTCCAACCCTCTCCACGGGCCCCGAGCGGCCCACGAACATCGCCAGCTTCCTCCCCCAGCGCCATGTGGGGCCTCCGGATGCCGCCATCTTGCTCTGCCGACGCCACGTGCGGGGGATGGGCGGCGCCACTTTGTCCACCCCCAGCCATGTGCGACCAGTGGGCGCCGCCATCTTGGACCGGCTCCAAGGACCCCAGCACAGTACAAGATCTCGTAGTTGTCGGTGGAGAGTTCGGTCCTCCACCTCAGAATCTTATCGTTATTGATTTTGCCCCGCTGTGTATTGTTGAACATGAAGGCTACCGACCATTGGTCAGTGAGGAGAGCGAATTGCCTGCCAGCCAGGAAATGCCTCAAATGTCGCACAGCTTCTACGATGGCTTGGGCTTCCTTTTCGACAGAGGAGTGTTGAATTTCGGAGGCATGGAGAGTACGGGAGAAGAAAGCCACGGGCCTGCCCACCTAGAACATAGAACGATACAGCGCAGTAAAGGCCCTTCGGCCCTCGATGTTGCACCGACATGGAAAAAAAACTAAAGGCCATCTAACCTACACTATGCCCTTATCATCCATATGCTTATCCTAGTTAAGGGTAGCGGCCAGAGCAAAGTCCGACGCATCGTTCTCCACCTGGAACAGAATGGGCTCATCCACAGCGTGCATCGCGGCTTTGGCAACATCTGCCTTGATGCAGTTGAAGGCCAGGCGGCCTCAGCCGTCAGGGGAAAGATGGTGGATTTAATAAGTGGATGGGCCTTGGGGCATAATTGGGGACCCACTGGGCATAGTAAGAGAAGAACCCCAGGCATCTCTTCAGGGTCTTGGGACAGTGGGGGAGGGGAAGTTCCAGGAGGGGGCGCATGCGGTCGGGGTCGGGCCCTAGGGCTCCGTTTTCCACAACGTAGCTGAGGATGGCCAGGCGGGTTGTGCGTAAAATGCATTTCTCCTTATTGTATGTGAGGTTCAGGAGTTTAGCGGTGTGGAGCAAATGCCGGAGGTTTTCATCGTGGTCCTGCTGGTCATGGCCGCAGATGGTGACGTTGTCTAGGTACGGGAATGTGGCCCGCAGCCCGTACTGGTCAACCATTCGGTCCATTTCTTGCTAGAAGACCAAGACCCCATTGGTGACGCCGAAGGGAACCCTAAGGAAGTGGTAGAGGCGGCCATCTGCCTTGAAGGCATTGTATTAGGGGCTGGTTTAGCACACTGGGCTAAATCGCTGACTATGGCAGGCCAGCAGCACGGTTCGATTCCCGTACCAGTCTCCCTGAACAGGCGCTGGAATGTGGCGACTAGGGGCTTTTCACAGTAACTTCATTGAAGCCTACTCGTGACAATAAGCGATTTTAATTTCATTTTTCATTTCATTTTATTCGCAGTCCTCCGGGCGGATAGGGAGCTGGTGGTACGCAGACTTCAAGTCAACTGTGGAGAAGACTCAATACTGCGCAGTCTGATTGACCATGTCAGATATGCGGGGGAGGGTGCACGCATCGAACTGCGTGTACTGGCTGATGGTCTGACTGCAGTTGATGACCATCCGGTGCTTCTCCCCAATCTTGACGACCACCACATGGGCTCTCCATGGGCTGGTACTAGCCTCAATGATGCCCTCTCTCAGGAGTGGCTGGACCTCTGACCTGATAAAGGCCCTGTCCCGGGCACTGTATCGCCTGCTCCTAGTGGCGACGGGCTTACAGTCCGGGCTGAGGTTAGCGAAGAGCGAGAGTGGGTCGACCTTATAAGTCGCAAGGCTACAGACGGGGGTGGGGGGGGGGGGGGGGGGGGGGGGGGGAGGTGGGCAGGGGTCCACCGAACTTTAGGGTAAAGCTTTGGAGGTGGCACTGGAAGTCGAGCCCCAATAATAGGGCAGCGCAGAGATGGGGGAGGACGTAGAGCTTAAAGTTAGTGTACTCTACGCCTTGTACTGTAAGGGTCGCGACACAGTACCCCTGGATTTCTACGGAATGTGATCCGGAGGCCGGGGAGATTTTCTGGGTCGCAGATAAAATTGGGAGGGAGCAGCGCCTTACCGTATCTGTGTGTATGAAGCTGTCTGTGCTCCCAGAGTCGAAGAGGCAGGCCGTCTTGTGCCCGTTGATCCAGACGGTCATCGTGGATTTTGTGAGGTGATGAGGTCGGGACTGGTTGAGTGTGATGGAGGCGAGCTTCAGAAGGTGATGGGTGGGCCGGTCGGAGGGAGTGGCAGCCAGCGTACGACCGGGTGAGCAGGGGACCCGGGAGGCTGCGGAGTGAACAAAACAAAGAACAAAGAAAATTACAGCACAGGAACAGGCCCTTCGGCCCTCCCAGCGTGCATCGATCCAGATCCTTTATCTAAACCTCTCACCTATTTTCCAAGGATCTACTTCTCTCTGTTCCCCACCCGTTCATATATCTGTCCAGATGCATCTTAAATGATGCTATCGTGCCCGCCTCTACCACTTCCGCTGGCAAAGCATTCCAGGCACCCACCACCCTCTGCGTAAAAAACTTTCCACGCACATCTTACGACTTACCAGGGGTAAGCAATAGGGCACAGGTCTCTGGCACAGAGTCTGTCCCTGTTGCTCAGAAGGGGAAGGGAGAAGAGGAACAGAGCACTTGTCATTGGGGACTCCATAGTTAGAGGAACAGACAGGAGGTTCTGTGGGAACGAAAGAGACTCACGGTTGGTGTGTTGCCTCCCAGGTGCCAGGGTTCGTGATGTCTCTGATCGTGTTTTTGGGATCCTTAAGGGGAAGGGGGAGCAGCCCCAAGTCGTGGTCCACATAGGTACCAACGACATAGGTAGGAAGAGAGATGGGGATTTGAGACAGAAATTCAGGGAGCTAGGGTGGAAGCTGAGAGCTAGAACAAACAGAGTTGTTATCTCTGGGTTGTTACCCGTGCCACGTGCTAGCGAGGTGAGAAATAAGGAGAGAGAGGAGTTGAACACGTGGCTACAGGGATGGTGCAGGAGGGAGGGTTTTGGTTTCCTGGATAATTGGGGCTCATTCTGGGGTAGGTGGGACCTCTACAAACAGGATGGTCTTCACCTGAACCAGAGGGGTACCAATATCCTGGGGGGGAGATTTGCTAGTGCTCTTCGGGGGGGTTTAAACTAATTCAGCAGGGGGATGGGAACCTAAATTGTAGTCCCAGTGTACAGGATGTTGAGAGTAGTGAGGTCAGGGATAGGGTTAAAAGTTCGAAAGAGGGCACCGGCAAGCAGGACGCTGGTTTGAAGTGTGTCTACTTCAACGCCAGGAGCATCCGGAATAAGGTGGGTGAGCTTGCAGCATGGGTTGGTACCTGGGATCTCGATGTTGTGGCGATTTCAGAGACATGGGTAGAGCAGGGACAGGAATGGTTGTTGCAGGTTCCAGGATTTAGATGTTTCTGTAAGAACAGAGAAGATGGTAAAAGAGGGGGGGGGTGTGGCATTGTTAATCAAGGAAAGTATTACGGCGGTAGAAAGGACGCTTGAGGACTCATCTACTGAGGCAGTATGGGCCGAGGTGAGGAACAGTAGAGGAGAGGTCACCCTGTTGGGAGTTGTCTATAGACCTCCGAATAGTTCCAGAGATGTAGAGGAAAGGATTGCAAAGATGATTCTTGACAGGAGCGAGAGTAACAGGGTAGTTGTTATGGGGGACTTTAATTTTCCAAATATTGACTGGAAATACTATAGTTCGAGTACTATAGATGGGTCAGTTTTTGTGCAGTGTGTGCAGGAGGGTTTTCTGACACAATATGTAGACAGGCCAACAAGGGGCGAGGCCACATTGGATTTGGTACTGGGTAATGAACCCGGCCAGGTGTTAGATTTAGATGTAGGTGAGCACTTTGGTGATAGTGATCACAACTCGGTTATGTTTACTTTAGCTATGGGCAGGGATAGGTTTATACCGCAAGGCAAGAATTATAGCTGGGGAAAAGGCAATTATGATGCTATTCGGCAAGATTTAGGATGTATAGGATGGGGAAGGAAACTGCAGGGGATGGGTACAATCGAAATGTGGAGCTTTTTCAAGGAACAGCTACTGCGTGTCCTTGATAAGTATGTACCTGTCAGGCAGGGAGGAAGTGGTCAAGCGAGGGAACCGTGGTTTACTAAGGAAGTTGAAGCACTTGTCAAGAGAAAGAAGAAGGCTTATGTTAGGATGAGACATGAAGGCTCAGTTAGGGCACTTGAGAGTTACAAGTTAGCCAGGAAGGACCTAAAGGGAGAGTTAAGAAGAGCGAGGAGAGGACACGAAAAGTCGTTGGCGGATAGGATCAAGGAAAACCCTAAGGCTTTCTATAGGTATATCAGGAACAAAAGAATGACTAGAGTAAGATTAGGGCCAATGAAGGATAGTAGTCGAAAGTTGTGTGTGGAATCAGAGGAGATAGGGGAAGCATTAAATGGATATTTTTCGTCAGTGTTTACACTGGAGAAAGACAATGTTGTCGAGGAGAACACTCAGGTTCAGTCGACCAGGCTAGATGGAATTGAGGTTCAAAAGGAGGAGGTGTTAGCAATTTTAGAAAATGTCAAAATAGATAAGTCCCCTGGGCCAGATGGGATTTATCCTAGGATTCTCTGGGAAGCCAGGGAGGAGATTGCAGAGCCTTTGTCCTTGATCTTTATGTCGTCTTTGTCGACAGGAATAGTGCCGGAAGACTGGAGGATAGCAAATGTTGTCCCCTTGTTCAAGAAGGGGAGTAGAGACAACCCTGGTAATTATAGACCTGTGAGCCTTACTTCGGTTGTGGGTAAAATGTTGGAAAAGGTTATAAGAGATAGGGTTTATAATCATCTTGAAAAGAACAAGTTGATTAGCGATACTCAACACGGTTTTGTGAAGGGTAGGTCATGTCTCACAAACCTTATTGAGTTTTTTGAGAAGGTGACCAAACAGGGGGATCAGGGTAAAGCTGTTGATGTGGTGTATATGGATTTCAGTAAGGCGTTTGATAAGGTTCCCCACGGTAGGCTATTGCAGAAAATAAGGAAGTATGGAATTGAAGGTGATTTAGCGGTTTGGATCAGTAATTGGCTAGCTGAAAGAAGACAGAGGGTGGTGGTTGATGGCAAATGTTCATCCTGGAGTTCAGTTACTAGTGGTGTACCGCAAGGATCTGTTTTGGGGCCACTGCTGTTTGTCATTTTTATAAATGACCTGGAAGAGGGTGTAGAAGGATGGGTTAGTAAATTTGCAGATGACACGAAGGTCGGTGGAGTTGTGGATAGTGCTGAAGGATGTTATAGGATACAGAGGGACATAGATAAGCTGCAGAGCTGGGCTGAGAGGTGGCAGATGGAGTTTAATGCGGAAAAGTGTGAGGTGGTTCACTTTGGAAGGAGTAACAGGAATGCAGAGTACTGGGCTAATGGCAAGATTCTTGGTAGTGTAGATGAACAGAGAGATCTCGGCATCCAGGTACATAAATCCCTGAAAGTTGCCACACAGGTTAATAGGGCTGTTAAGAAGGCATATGGTGTGCTAGCCTTTATAAGCAGGGGGGATTGAGTTTCGGAACCACAAGGTCATGCTGCAGCTGTACATAACTCTGGTGCGGCCACACCTGGAGTACTGCGTGCAGTTCTGGTCACCACATTATAGGAAGGATGTGGATGCTTTGGAAAGCGTTCAGAGGAGATTTACTAGGATGTTGCCTGGTATGGAGGGAAGGTCTTACGAGGAAAGGCTCAGGGAATTGAGGTTGTTTTCGTTAGAGAGGAGAAGGCTGAGAGGTGACTTAATAGAGACATATAAGATAGTCAGAGGGTTAGATAGGGTGGACAGTGAGAGTCTTTTTCCTCGGATGGTGATGACCAACACGAGGGGACATAGCTTTAAATTGAGGGGTGATAGATATAGGACAGATGTCAGAGGCAGTTTCTTTACTCAGGGAGTAGTAGGGGTGTGGAACGCCCTGCCTGCAATAGTAGTAGACTCGCCAACTTTAAGGGCATTTAAGTGGTCACTGGATAGACATATGGATGAAAATGGAATAGTGTAGGTCAGATAGGCTTCAGATGGTTTCACGGGTCGGCGCAACATCGAGGGCCGAAGGGCCCGTACTGCGCTGTAGTGTTCTATGTTCTATCTCCCTTAAACTTTCCCCCTCTCACCTTGAAATCGTGACCCCTTGTAATTGACACCCCCACTCTTGGAAAAAGCTTGTTGCTATCCACCCTGTCCATACCTCTCATAATTTTGTAGACCTCAATCAGGTCCCAAGATGGCGGGGGCCTCCATGTTCTGGAAAGCCACTTCCAGTGAGTGTGAGAGCTGCACTGTCTCTGGGAGGCCGAGTGTACCCCCTTCTAGCAATCGCTGACGGATGTTTGATTTCATGCCTGCGACATAGGCGTCCCTGACAAACTGCTCCGCGAGCTGGGTAGCTGATACCGCCTGGCAAGCATAATTCAGGCCGAGTACCCGCCAGGCACGCAGGAATTCGGCTTGTGATTCTCCCGAGCGTTGTCGCCTCGTGGCAAGAAGGTGCCGAGCATACACCCCATTTACAGACTTTACATATTGCCCCTTCATCAGCATTATCGCCTCCGTATACGAGGGGGCGTCTCTGATGAGAAGAAAGACTTGCCGGCTCACCTGTGCGTTGAGTATTTGCTGCTTTTGGAGGTCTGTGACGTCTTCGGTGGAGGATCCGAGGTACGCTTCGAAGCAGCTTAGCCAGTGCTTGAATGTTGCAGTGGCATCGGCTGCTTGTGGGTCCAACTCCAGGCGATCAGGCTTCAACGATGAATTCACCTTAGAAGTTTAGCTTGTTAATTTGATGTGCCATCAATGAACACAAGCCGAGTAGATAGCGTAACTGAGGCTTTAATAAGCTAAACAGAAAGCCTCCTGGCCTCTGATCCCGAACTGGGGCAGAGGAAGAGACTAGCCACCTTTATACTGAGCCTGAGGATAGGCGGAGCCATCAGGCAGTGGATTACCACAATACATGTAGCACAGTAACAGTTTACCGCAATACATATAACATACTAACAGTGGTTTACCACAGTATGGAAAGGAATAGTGTGGGGGGGATAGAGCATAGGGTGTCCTTATATGCCGATGACTTGCTGTTATATGTGTTGGAACCGAGTGTGTCGATAGGGGGAATATTGGAGCTGCTTCGAGTGTGTGGGTCTTTCTCGGGGTGCAAACTAAATCTAGACAAGAGTGAGTATTTTGTGGTGTCTCAGCCGGGGGTGGGGGTGGGGGGGGTGGGGGGGGGGGGTGGGGGGTGGGGGGGTGGGGGTGTGGGGGTGGGGGGTGGGGGGGGGGGGAGGGCTGACATTCCGTAGGGCAGGGACTCACTTTAGGCACCTGGGGGTGCAGGTTGTCTGGGAGTGAGGGCGGGGGGGAGTGGGGAAGGCTCTGCAGGTACAACATTTCTAGTTTGGTGGGGAGAGTGAAAGCTGACCTGGCGAGGTGGAATGGTCTCCCTCTGTCACTGGCGGGTCGGGTGCAGGCGGTTAAAATGAATGTGTTGCCGCAATTTCTTTTTATTTTTCAATTCCTACTGATTTTCCTGCCAAAGGCTTTTTTCAGGGAGATTGAGGGAAGGATTACCTCATTCATATGGGGAGGGAAGGTGGCCAGAGTTAGAAAGGTGCTGCTACAAAGGGGAAGGCAGGCAGGGAGTTTGGATCTCCCGAACCTGATGTATTACTACTGGGCAGTGAATGTGGAGAAGGTGCGGAGCTGGGTCAGAGGGGTTGATTCCCAGTGGGTCAGAATGGAGGAGAGTT
Organism: Scyliorhinus canicula; assembly: GCF_902713615.1. Classification (NCBI taxonomy): domain Eukaryota; kingdom Metazoa; phylum Chordata; class Chondrichthyes; order Carcharhiniformes; family Scyliorhinidae; genus Scyliorhinus; species Scyliorhinus canicula. Next base: position 4,646,354 of record NC_052155.1, on the reverse strand, counting down.
TGTGCAGAGAGTCGGGATTGAAGGCACTAGCAACAGCGCCGCTCCCGATAGCCCCGGGAAAATACTCAGGGAGTCCGGTAATAATAGCTTCATTGAGAATTTGGAGGCAGTTTCGCCAACACTTTGGGTTGGGGGTAGGGTCAAGGGAAATGCCGATTCAGGGGAACCACAGATTTGAGCCAGGGAGGTGGGATGGAAATGTTTTGGAAATGGGAGGTGAAGGGGATTAAGACACTAAAAGATTTGTTTCTTTGGGGTTGGTTTGCAGGATTGAGGGAGCTGGAAGCAAAGTATGGGCTGGAGCAGGGAGAAATGTTTAGATACATGCAGGTTGGGATTTTGCCAGAAAGGAGATACAGAGCTTCCCGGTGGAGCCGGCCTCCACGTTGCTGGAGGAGGTGCTGACGACAGGGAGACTGGAGAAGGGGTAGTAAGAACATAGAACATAGAACAGTACAGCACAGAACAGGCCCTTTGGCCCTCGATGTTGTGCCGAGCTTTGTCTGAAACCAAGATCAAGCTATCCCATTCCCTGTCATTCTGGTGTGCTTCATGTGCTTATCCAATAATCGCTTGAAAGTTCCTAAAGAGTCCGACTCCACTATGTATTCCCATGTTCCAGTGGTTTAGTGTCCGCGGTTTACGGAGCTATTTTGGAAGAGGATTACTGGAAGGAGGTGTTTAGGGTAATTTCCAAGGTGATGCATGTGAAGCTGGACCCGGGCCCCCGGGAGGCCATATTCGGGGTGTCGGACCAGCCAGGGTTGGAAACGGGTGCGGAGGCAGATATCATAGCCTTCGCCTCGCTGATCGCCCGAAGGTGGATCCTGCTGGGATGGAGAGCAGCCTCTCCACCCTGTGCCCTGGCGTGGCGGGGGGACCTGTTGGAATACTTGACCTTTGAGAAGGTTAAGTTTGAACTGAGGGGAAGGATGGAGGGGTTCTACAAGTCATGGGCGTTATTCATTATGTACTTTCAACAACTGGATAACATCGAACATTAGTTGGGGTGGGTGAGTGGGAGGGTTGGGGGGGGGAGGGGGGCTGTGTGTGTTAATGGTGACTATGGGTGATCCCTGATTCCTTTTTGTCATTTGTTTATGTGAACATGTGGGCTGATGTTTTGGGTTTGGTGGGAGGATGGGATTGCTGTTATTGATATGGGGATTAAAACATATTTGGTACTGATTATTGTTTATTGTGGTGGGTCTAAATTTGGGAGAAAATGTGAAAAAGGAGGAGAATAAAAAATATTTTTTAAAAAAGCAAAGGTGGGAAAATGAAATTTATGAATAGATGACGCGTGGTCTTGTTGAATGGTCAAGGAGGTTTTGAGGAGCTGAATGGTCTATTCTCATTCCTATTATTTCTAATAACAATAATCTTTATTGTCACAAGTAGGCTTACATTAACACTGCAATGAAGTTACTGTGAAAAGCCCCCAGTCGCCACACTCCGGCGCCTGTTTGGGTACTGATGGACAATCAATGGACACGAAACGTAGATAAAGTCCGAACGATAGGCTTTAATACACAAGAAGTGGACCTGGCAGCAGACGTACAGAAGAATGGCAGACTACCGGGGGACAGGTTCTTATACCCCGCCTCGTAGATGGAGCTACCTACCTCTCAGCCAATCGGCTGAGAGGCACATGACATACCTGGGCCAATGGGCATCGAGTCCTCTGCACCAATGGCAGCTCACACTCCCAGATACCGTAATACCCCATGTCATACTACCACATTCACCCCCTGTTGAGAAAGGAACCGGGGGGGGGAGGTGTACGGAGAACGCGGACATGGAGGGGGGGGGGGGGGGGTGCGTGTCCCGTGAGTACGTGAGAGACTGGTAGTATGGCTAGAGATGTTAGGTCGTACCATTGCATTGATGGCTGCCCACTGGCCCGCAACTATTTACAAAATACAGAGCAGTAACTATGTACAGTTTGGGAAAATGGGGAGAGACAAAATGGAGAACAAGCAAAAACAAGAGTCCATCAGCAGTTCACATTGGCTGTCCTGTTCGACCTGCGTAGCTGTGCCGGCGACATTGGAGCGGAGGTTGTCCGTGACTCCGGGAGCGATGATCCTGTTCTCCATATCCCTGGTCGGAGCTAGCGGGGGCCAGGCTGGGGGAGGGTCGTCCTGTCCACAGGGCAGCGTGTGTGTAGGTGCCGGTGGGGCCGGGGGGGGGGGGGGGGTGGGAGGTGTGTGGGGTGTGGCCGGTATCCAGCGGGTGCTAGGTCCTGGAGGGAGACGGTGTCCTGTCGGCCGTCGGGATACTCCACATACGCGTACTGCGGATTCGCGTGGAGCAGCCGGACTCTTTCGACCAAAGGGTCTGACTTGTGCACCAGCACGTGTTTCCGGAGCAGGATGGGCCCGGGGGTAGCCAGCCAGGTCGGGAGCGGGGTCCCTGAGGAAAACTTCCTGGGAAAAACAAGAAGGCGTTTGTGAGGCGTTTGGTTAGTGGAGGTACAGAGAAGCGACCGGATAGAATGGAGGGCGTCTGGGAGGACCTCTTGCCAGCGGGAGACTGGGAGATTTCTGGACCGTAGGGCCAGCAGAACGGTTTTCCAGACCGTACCGTTCTCCCTCTCGACCTGTCCGTTACCCCGGGGGTTGTAACTGGTCGTCCTGCTGGAGGCAATGCCCCTGCTGACCATGAATTGACGCAGCTCGTCACTCATACAGGAGGACCCCCGATCGCTATGGATGTAAGCGGGGTAACCGAACAGGGAGAAGATGGTGTGGAGGGCTTTGATAATGGTGGTCATGGTCATGTCGGGGCAGGGGATGGCGAAAGGGAAGCGGGAGAACTCGTCAATCACGTTGAGGAAGTACATGTTGCGGTTGATGGAGGGGAGGGACCTTTGAAGTCCATGCTGAGACGTTCAAATGGGCGGGATGCCTTTACGAGATGCGCTTGTTCGGGGCGGTAGAAGTGCGGCTTGCACTCCGCGCAGGTGTGGCATTCCCTGGTCACTGTCCTGACCTCCTCGATGGAGTCTTGATAAAGTGGAAAAAGCGGGTGACCCCCGGGTGGCAGAGGTCCGCGTGGAGGGTTCGGAGGCGGTCCACTTGTGCTTTGGCACAGGTGCCGCGGGACAGGGCATCGGGAGGCTCGTTCAGCTTCCCAAGACGATACAAGATGTCATAGTTGTAGGTGGACAGTTCGATCCTCCACCGCAAGATCTTATCGTTCTTGATCTTGCCCCTCTGTGCATTGTCGAACATGAAAGCCACTGACCGTTGGTCTGTGAGGAGGGTAAACCTCCTGCAGCCGGATAGTGCCTCCAGTATCGCACATCTTCTACTATGGCCTGTGCTTCCTTCTCGACCGAGGAATGGCGGATTTCGGAAGCGTGGAGGGTACGGGAGAAGAAGGCCACGGGTCTGCCGCTTGGTTGAGGGTGGCTGCCAGAGCTACATAGGACACGTCGCTCTCGACCTGGAAGGGGAGGGACTCGTCGATAGCGCGCATCGTGGCCTTTGCAATGTCTGCTTTGATGCGGCTAAAGGCCTGGCGGGCCTCCATCGACAGGGGAAAAGTGGTGGACTGGATGAGGGGGCGGGCTTTGTTGGCGTAATTGGGGACCCACTGGGCGTAATATGAAAAGAAGCCCAAACAGCGCTTGAGGGCTTTGAGGGAGTGGGGGAGGGGGAGCTCCATCAGGGGGCGCATGCGTTCGGGGTCGGGGCCTATCACTCCGTTACGCACTACGTAGCCGAGGATGGCTAGACGGTCGGTGCTAAACACGTATTTGTCGTTGTAGGTCAGATTAAGGAGTTTTGCGGTAAGGAGAAATTTTCGGAGGTTGGTGTCGTGGTCCTGCTGGTCGTGGCCACAGATGGTGACATTATTGAGATACGGGAAGGTTGCCCATAAACCGTGCTTGTCGACCATTCGGCCCATCTCCCGTTGGAAGACCGAGACCCCGTTTGTGACACCAAAGGGAACCCTTAAAAAGTGGTAGAGCCGCCCGTCCGCTTCGAACGCAGTGTACTTGTGATCACTCGCGCGGATGGGGAGCTGATGGTAGGCGGACTTGAGGTCCACCGTGGAGAAGACCTTGTACTGCGCGATCCTGTTGACCAGGTCGGAGATACGTGGGAGAGGATACGCGTCCAGCTGCGTAAACCTGTTGATGGTCTGACTGTAGTCTATGACCATCCGATTTTTCTCCCCGGTCTTTACCACCAGCACTTGTGCTCGCCAGGGGCTGTTGCTAGCCTCGATAACCCCTTCCTTCAGAAGCTGTTGGACTTCGGACCTGATGAGGGTCCGGTCCTGGGCACTGTACCGTCTGCTCCTGGTGGCGACGGGTTTGCAATCCGGGGTGAGGTTTGCAAACAAGGATGGGGGATCGACCTTGAGGGACGCGAGGCAGCAGACAGTGAGGGGGGGCATAGGGCCGCCGAATTTGAACGTTAAACTCTGGAGGTTACACTGGAAATCTAACCCCAGGAGTGCTGCTGTGCAGAGGTGAGGGAGGATGAAGAGCTTGTAATTTTTAAACTCCCTCCCCTGGACTGTGAGGTCCGCTATGCAGCACCCTGTGATCTGGACCGAGTACAAACCGGAGGCCAGGGCAATTTTTTGTTTGACTGGGTAAACAGGAAGAGCGCAGCGTCTTACCGTGGCAGGGTGGACAAAACTCTCTGTGCTCCCGGAGTGCAGCAGGCAGTTCGTCTCGAGGCCGTTGAGGAGGATCTTCGTGGTTGCCGTGGATAGAGTGCGAGGGGCTGAGACTGATCCAATGTGACTGAGGCGAGTCGTGGCAGAAACTCCGAGTCGTCATCAGGCAGAGAGTAGTCACCTGCGGGGTCCTCGGTGCCAATCCAAGATGGCGGCACCCGTCGGCCGCACATGGTGGGGGGTGGACAAAATGGCGGCACCCGTTCCCCGCACGTGGAGTCGGGGCCCAAAATGGTGGCGCCCGGGGATCGCACGTGGCAGTGGGGGGTGGGGGCAGCGAGGTCCGCAGGCCGCACGGGGCCCCTGAGGAGAGCGGGGGGAGGACCCGCGGTCGCTGCTCGGGACCGCAGCGACCACTTTAGCTTGGCAACCAGCCACAAACTGGCCCTTCTTCCCGCAACCCTTGCAGGTTGCGGAGCGGGCCGGGCAGCGCTGACGGGGCTGCTTTGCCTGGCCGCAACAATAGCAGCGGGGCCCCGTGGGTTTATCGAGGCGCCCTATGGCGCAGGCCTGGGGGGGTCCGAGTTTGTGGGGGAGAGAGAGGCCGAGTTCCACACTGCCCAGGGGACCGCCGCGCGGTTGGGGGCGTACGAGCGAGCGTTACGATTCGCAACGTCTAGGGAGGAGGCGAGGGCCCGTGCCTCCGTGAGGCTTAAAGCTTCTCTCTCTAAAAGTCTTTGGCCGATCTGCGAGGACTGTATACCTGTGACAAAGGCATCTCAAATCAGGAGGTCGGTATGCTCAGCAGCAGATACCTGTGGGCAGCCGCAGTTCCTCCCCAGCACGAGGAGGGCCCGGTAAAATTCGTCCAGACTCACCAGATAGTTGCTGCCTCGTGGCCAGTAAGTGCCGAGCGTAGACTTCGTTCACCGGCCGGATGAAATGTCCCTTAAGCAAGTCTATGGCCGCGTCATAGTCTATCGTGTCCTCTATGAGCGTGTACACAGCGGTGCCGACGCACGAGTGGAGGATGGGCAATTTCTGCTCCCTCGTCGGGACGTTTTCCGCCGTGCTAAGGTAACTGTTGAAGCAAGCTAGCCAGTGCTTGAATGCAGCTGTTGTATTTGCTGCGTGGGGGCTGAGTCGAAGACACTCTGGCTTGATGCGATGCTACATCCTTTACAATCTTGTGCATTAAATTGATGCACAATCAATGGACACGAAACGTAGATAAAGCCCGAATGATAGGCTTTAACACACAAGTGGACTCGGCAGCAGACGTACAGAAGAATGGCGGGGAACACGGGTTCTTATACCACGCCTCGTAGGTGGAGCTACCTATCTCTCAGCCAATCGGCTGAGAGGCACATGACATACCTGGGCCAATGGACAGCGAGTCCTCTGCACCAATGGCAGCTCACACTCCCAGGTACCGTAATACCCCTAGTCATACTACCACAGGTACACAGAGGGAGAATTCAGAATGTCCAAATTACCAACAGCGCGTCTTTCGGGACTTGTGGGAGGAAACCGGAGCACCCGGAGGAAACCCACGCAGACACAGGGAGAACGTGCAGACTCTGAACATTTTTTAAAAATGCTGAGCTTTTAGGTAAGAGCGAGGTAGTGGGACAAATGAGGATTGTTCCAGTACAATGAGCTGAATTGCCTCTTCCCGTGGTGTAAGGTTTGTTCCAATTCTGCTGGTCAAGGTCAAAACAAGGGGCTTGGTAGGTTAAACAGACTTAGAGGTTGGTTGAATAATGGAATGAAGGAAAGAAGGAAATAGAGTGGGGGAGAGCGACTGGATCGAAGGAAGAAGGAAGTAAAAGACATTTGAGAAAGACGAGGTGGGACGAAATTAACTTTAATATGTGCTAATTTGTTCAAAGTTACTGATAATCAATTTTATTATCTCAAGGTGCTAATTTTTAAGCTGCAATTAAGCTCTTTTATTCAGGGGTCCTGAAAGTTTATGGATTTAAATGTCCTTGACTTTCCATGTTCAGAGAGGCACATACTCGTCCAGCCCCCTGTTAATCATTTCCGAAACAGACCTCCTTGGAGGAGCTAAACTATTATGTAATACAAGCTCATACTGCCCTCTCCAGGAGAAACTGTCTCAGAAAAACAAATCCTTTTTACTTACTGTTATATGGACGAGAACACATGAGGTAGGCCATTTGGCCCCTCGAGCCAGAGGTGGGGAAGGAGTAGAGTCAAGGGCAGAGTGTATGGAAGCATGGGTTTCAAAGAACATTGAACAATACAGCTCAGGAACAGGCCCTTCGGCCCTCCAAGCCTGTACCAGTCACAGTACCAAACTTGGCCAAAACCCTCAGCACTTCCTTGTGCCGTATCCCTCTATACCCATCCTATCCATGAGTTTGCCAAGATGTCTTTCGAACGCCATTAATGTATCTGCTTCCACAGCCTCCCCTGGCAACGTGTTCCAGGCACTCACCACCCTCTGTGTATAAAACCTACCTCGCACATCTCCTCTAAACTTTGCCCAACAGACCTTAAACCTAAACCCCCTGGTGACTGACCCCTCCACCCTGGGAAAGAGTGCCTGCCCATCCACTCTATCCATACCCCTCACAATCTTGTAGATCTCTATCAGGTCACCCCTCAACCTCCGTTGTTGTACTGAAGGTCCTGCTGGATTCAAGAACAGACCACAATTTAAATATTTTAAATCAGAGGCAGACTGATTCGGCTGGCTGGCTAGTAGGCAGGAGTGAAGATGGATTGGACAGAGGGTGGAACTTGGTTGGGAAGTGGAGGTTATTTACAAAAGTTGCAAAGGATAGGCCAGGAAATGATAGGCCGGTCAGCCTGACGTTGGTGGTGGACAGGTTATTCAGGGGAAGGTGACAGGTTGGAGGGTGATGGTCGATGGATGTTTTCCGAATGGAAAACTGTTTCCAGTGGTGTTCCACAGGGCTAAGTGTTGGGATTCTTGCTGTTTGTTGTATACATTAATGATTTAGACTTAAATGTCGCAGACATGATTGGGAAATTTGCAGATGACACAAAAATTGGCCGTGTAGTTGATAGTGAAGAGGATAGCTGTCAACTCCAGAGTGACATCAGTGGTTTGGTTGAGTGGGCAGAGAAGTGGCAAATGGAGTTAAATCTGGAGATGTGTGAGATAATGCATTTGGGGAGGGTAAACAAAGCAAGGGAATTCTCAATAAATGGGAAAATATCGAGAGAGGTTGAGGAAGTGAGGGATCTTGGAGTGCACGTCCGCAGGTCCCTGAAGGTGGCAGGACAGGTGGACAAGGTGGTCAAGAAATCATATGGAATGCCTTCCTTTACTGGGCGAGGTATTGAATACAAAAGCAGGGATATAATACTGGAACTGTCTCAAACGCTGGTTAAGCCAGCAGACTTGGCACCACGTGGAGGAGGAGGATACCCGCTCCTGGTGGCCGTCAAGATCTCCGCAGCCCTGAACCTCTTCACCTCAGGATTATTCAGGACTCCAGCGGGGACTTGTGCATGATCTGACAAGCTACAGCCCAGAAGTGAATCCCTAACGTCACGGATGCCCTGTTTGCCCGGCAGCAGGATTCTCCGCCATCGCCGGACGCCCCAGGTAAAGGGGGAATGGAACGCATGTCACCTCACCAGGCCAGCTGGGAGTGCCCTACATCAACTGGAAGGGGTTCCACTCGCTGAACATGCAGCTCATGTGTGAAAACCACATGATGATCATGTATGTGTGTGTACACTTGCCAGTGTGTACAACAGCTGCACCCTGGGCAATCGGACATTCCCAACCTCTTCTAGACCACCCCAGGATGGCCAGTTGTCTCTTAGGGGATAAGGGGTACCACTGAGGACCTGGCTAATGATGTCAGCATGGAGGCCCGTGACCGATGCTGAGACCAATACAACGAGGTCCCCTCCCCCCGGTCGGTGCCCATGGGGCCCTGAGATGCACCTCGGGATGGAAGGGCAGCCCCTGCACTCTCTGGATCTGTCAGCCTTGGCGGCTCCCCAATGTCTGCAGCATTGTGTTGATGCAGCAATGCCCCTCGGTGACTGGGACATGCTCTGTAGCATCTTGGCTATGCCCCCACCTGGGGCTGGGACATGCTCTGATACGCCTTGGCTATCCACACCTGGGACTGGCGAATGCTCTGCAGCGCCTTGGCTATGCCCACCTGGGGCTGGGACATGCCCTGATACGCCTTGGCTATGCCCACCTGGGACTGGGGCATGCCCTGATACGCCTTGGCTATGCCCACTTGGGACTGGGGCATGCCCTGATACGCCTTGGCTATGCCCACCTGGGACTGGGGCATGCTCCGCAGTGCCTTGGCTATCCCCACCTGGGACTGGGGCATGCCCTGATACGCCTTGGCTATGCCCACCTGGGACTGGGGCATGCCCTGATACGCCTTGGCTATGCCCACCTGGGACTGGGGCATGCCCTGATACGCCTTGGCTATGCCCACCTGGGACTGGGGCATGCCCTGATACGCCTTGGCTATGCCCACTTGGGACTGGGGCATGCCCTGATACGCCTTGGCTATGCCCACCTGGGGCTGGGGCATGCTCCGCAGTGCCTTGGCTATGCCCACCTGGGGCTGGCGAATGCTCTGATGCGCCTTGGCTATCCCCACCTGGGGCTGGCGAATGCTCCGCAGCGCCTTGGCTTTGCCCACCTGGGGCTGAGACATGCCCTGATACGCCTTGGCTATCCCCACCTGGGGCTGAGACATGCTCCGCAGTGCCTTGGCTATCCCCACCTGGGGCTGAGACATGCTCCGCAGTGCCTTGGCTATGCCCACCTGGGGCTGAGACATGCCCTGATACGCCTTGGCTATCCCCACCTGGGGCTGGCGAATGCTCCGCAGTGCCTTGGCTATGCCCACCTGGGGCTGGGACATGCCCTGATACCCCTTGGCTATCCCCACCTGGGGCTGAGACATGCTCCGCAGTGCCTTGGCTATGCCCACCTGGGGCTGAGACATGCCCTGATACCCCTTGGCTATCCACACCTGGGGCTGAGACATGCTCCGCAGTGCCTTGGCTATGCCCACCTGGGGCTTGGACATGCCCTGATACGCCTTGGCTATCCCCACCTGGGACTGGGGCATGCTCTGCAGCACCTTGGCTATGCCCACCTGGGGCTGGCGAATGCTCTGCGGTGTCTTGGCTATGCCCACCTGGGGCTGGGACATGCCCTGATACGCCTTGGCTATCCCCACCTGGGGCTGGCAAATGCTCCGCAGTGCCTTGGCTATCCCCACCTGGGACTGGGGCATGCCCTGATACGCCTTGGCTATCCCCACCTGGGGCTGGCAAATGCTCCGCAGTGCCTTGGCTATCCCCACTTGGGACTGGGGCATGCCCTGATACGCCTTGGCTATGCCCACCTGGGACTGGGGCATGCCCTGATACGCCTTGGCTATCCCCACCTGGGACTGAGACATGCTCCGCAGTGCCTTGGCTATCCCCACCTGGGGCTGGCGAATGCTCTGCGGTGTCTTGGCTATGCCCACCCGGGGCTCAGACATGCTCCGCAGTGCCTTGGCTATGCCCACCTGGGACTGGGGCATGCTCCGCAGTGCCTCATCAAGGTCCACCTGGTACTGGGTGATGTTTCCCTGTGTCCTGCTGTCGAGCCGCTCTGCCGCTGCTGTGACTGACTGAGACACGCCTTGGATGCCTCCACTCATGCTGCTGACGTCATCCACCAGGCTTTCCACTGCGGTTGACACCCTAGCAATGATGGCCAGGTGCCACGCATTGCCACCGCCATTTCCTGTACCCGAGGCTGGAGGGAGCAGTTGTCAGCAGTTTGATGGTTTCCTGCTTGAAACGAGCATTGAATTAATTGGGGAAGGGTGCGTTGCTGTCAGAGATTCTGCTTGGCTTTGCTTTGTAGCCCATTATGTTGATTAAGCCTTGCCACAACCGATGAGAGTCTGTGTCATTAGTCTGTGACTCTAGCTTTGTCAGGTATTGTTGCTTGGCATCCCTGATTGCTTTGCGAAGGTTGGACCTGGATTTTGTGTATCGGTCAGGGTTACCTGGCTTGAATGCCTCAGGCCTGTCCTTCAGTAGGGAGTGAATCTCCCGATTAAACCATGGTTTCCGGTTGGGGAACATATGTACTACTTTCTTTGACACGCAATTTTCTACACACTTGCTGATGAAGTCTGTGACGGTGGTGGCATACTCATTTAGGTTGGCTGCTGAGTTCTTGAATATGGACCAGTCCACTGACTTCAAGCAGTCACGTGGGAGCTCTTCTGTGTTTCGGACCAGCAGTGCACGACCTACTTAACCGGATTCTCCCACTACTAAAGTTTCTGCTTGGATGCCGGGAGAAGGAGCACCGTCTCACAGCCCGATTTTCCAAAGTGCGGTCGGGGGATGGATGGGTAGGCACCCTTGATGTTTGTGTAGCAGTGATCCAGAATGTTGACGGCCCCAGGAGATGAGCACAGGCCCCTGGTGCTGCGAGGTAGCATTGCAAACTCCACACAGACAGTTACCCAAGGCTGGAATCGACAGGGTCTCTGGTGCTGTGAGGCAGCAGTGCTAACCACTGTGCCACCGTGCCCTTTTCAGAATCTTGATCCATAATCTTCTAATCTTTGGCACGTGGCATCTAGGTTGTGGAAATGATCTTCCTCATTCCTTCCAGTAACCTAGATGTCATTGGATTCCGTCCAATCCACTTAAAATTTGGTCCAAAGCTCATTGAAACAACGCTGGTGAGGAAGTGATGCCAAATGGTAATCTTTTATATCAAAATAACCCTTTGTATGTAACAATCTTCAAGAACTGTTGTGAATCCTAATCCACGTTCATTTGAAGATATGCTGAACCCTACTGAAGGCCAGGTCTGATGCTTTCACTTGAAGATATGCTTGACTGAGGTCAATTTATTGACGTGTTGGCCTCTAGCCAAACTAGCAAATAGGTCATCAATCAGGGACAGAGGGTACTGCTCTGCACACAGTACAGGATTAATAGTGACTTTAAAATCGCCACAAATGAGTATCATAGAACATAGAACACTACAGCGCAGTACGGGCCCTTCGGCCCTCGATGTTGCGCCGACCTGTGAAACCATCTGAAGCCTATCTGACCTACACTATTCCATTTTCATCCATATGTCTATCCAGTGACCACTTAAATGCCCTTAAAGTTGGCGAGTCTACTACTGTTGCAGGCAGGGCGTTCCACACCCCTACTACTCTCTGAGTAAAGAAACTGCCTATGACATCAGTCCTAAATCTATCACCCCTCAATTTAAAGCTATGTCCCCTCGTGTTGGTCATCACCATCCGAGAAAAAAGACTCTCACTGTCCACCCTATCTAACCCTCTGACTATCTTATATGTCTCTATTAAGTCACCTCTCAGCTTTCTCCTCTCTAACGAAAACAACCTCAAGTCCCTGAGCCTTTCCTCGTAAGACCTTCCCTCCATACCAGGCAACATCCTAGTAAATCTCCTCTGAACCCTTTCCAAAGCTTCCACATCCTTCCTATAATGTGGTGACCAGAACTGCACGCAGTACTCCAGGTGCGGCCGCACCAGAGTTATGTACAGCTGCAGCATGACCTTGTGGCTCCGAAACTCAATCCCCCTGCTGATAAAGGCTAGCACACCATATGCCTTCTTAACAGCCCTATTAACCTGGGTGGCAACTTTCAGGGATTTATGTACCTGGATGCCGAGATCTCTCTGTTCATCTACACTACCAAGAATCTTGCCATTAGCCCAGTACTCTGCATTCCTGTTACTCCTTCCAAAGTGAACCACCTCACACTTTTCCGCATTAAACTCCATCTGCCACCTCTCAGCCCAGCTCTGCAGCTTATCTATGTCCCTCTGTATCCTATAACATCCTTCAGCACTATCCACAACTCCACCGACCCTCGTGTCATCTGCAAATTTACTAACCCATCCTTCTACACCCTCTTCCAGGTCATTTATAAAAATGACAAACAGCAGTGGCCTCAAAACAGATCCTTGCGGTACACCACTAGTAACTGAACTCCAGGATGAACATTTTCCATCAACCACCACCCTCTGTCTTCTTTCAGCTAGCCAATTACTGATCCAAACCGCTAAATCACCTTCAATCCCATACTTCCTTATTTTCTGCAATAGCCTACCGTGGGGAACCTTATCAAACGCCTTACTGAAATCCATATACACCACATCAACCGCTTTACCCTGATCCACCTGTTTGGTCACCTTCTCAAAAAACTCAATAAGGTTTGTGAGGCATGACCTACCCTTCACAAAACCGTGTTGACTATCGCTAATCAACTTGTTCTTTTCAAGATGATTATAAACCCTATCTCTTATAACCTTTTCCAACATTTTACCCACAACCGAAGTAAGGCTCACAGGTCTATAATTACCAGGGTTGTCTCTACTCCCCTTCTTGAACAAGGGGACAACATTTGCTATCCTCCAGTCTTCCGGCACTATTCCTGTCGACAAAGACGACATAAAGATCAAGGACAAAGGCTCTGCAATCTCCTCCCTGGCTTCCCAGAGAATCCTAGGATAAATCCCATCTGGCCCAGGGGACTTATCTATTTTGACATTTTCCAAAATTGCTAACACCTCCTCCTTTTGAACCTCAATTCCATCTAGCCTGGTCGACTGAACCTGAGTGTTCTCCTCGACAACATTGTCTTTCTCCAGTGTAAACACTGACGAAAAATATCCATTTAACGCTTCCCCTATCTCCTCTGATTCCACACACAACTTTCCACTACTATCCTTGATTGGCCCTATCTTACTCTAGTCATTCTTTTGTTCCTGATATACCTATAGAAAGCCTTAGGGTTTTCCTTGATCCTATCCGCCAACGACTTTTCGTGTCCTCTCCTCGCTCTTCTTAACTCTCCCTTTAGGTCTTTCCTGGCTAACTTGTAACTCTCAAGTGCCCTAACTGAGCCTTCATGTCTCATCCTAACATAAGCCTTCTTCTTCCTCTTGACAAGTGCTTCAACTTCCTTAGTAAACCACGGTTCCCTTGCTCGACAACTTCCTCCCTGCCTGACAGGTACATACTTATCAAGGACACGCAGTAGCTGTTCCTTGAAAAAGCTCCACATTTCGTTGTACCCATCCCCTGCAGTTTCCTTCCCCATCCTCTACATCCTAAATCTTGCCGAATAGCATCATAATTGCCTTTCCCTCAGCTATAATTCTTGCCTTGCGGTATATACCTATCCCTGCCCATTGCTAAAGTAAACATAACCGCGTTGTGATCACTATCACCAAAGTGCTCACCTACATCTAAATCTAACACCTGGCCGGGTTCATTACCCAGTACCAAATCCAATGTGGCCTCACCCCTTGTTGGCCTGTCTACATACTGTGTCAAAAAACCCTCATGCACACACTGTACAAAAACTGACCCATCTATAGTACTCGAACTATAGTATTTCCAGTCAATATTTGGAAAGTTAAAGTCTCCCATAACAACTACCCTGTTACTCTCGCTCCTGTCGAGAATCATCTTTGCAATCCTTTCCTCTACATCTCTGGAACTATTCGGAGGTCTATAGACAACTCCCAACAGGGTGACCTCTCCTCTACTGTTCCTAACCTCGGCCCATACTACCTCAGTAGACGAGTCCTCAAACGTCCTTTCTACCGCCGTAATACTTTCCTTGATTAACAATGCCACACCCCCCCCCTCTTTTACCATCTTCTCTGTTCTTACTGAAACATCTAAATCCTGGAACCTGCAACAACCATTCCTGTCCCTGCTCTACCCATGTCTCCGAAATCGCCACAACATCGAGATCCCAGGTACCAACCCATGCTGCAAGCTCACCCACCTTATTCCGGATGCTCCTGGCGTTGAAGTAGAGACACTTCAAACCAGCGTCTTGCTTGCCGGTGCCCTCTTTCGAACTTTTAACCCTATCCCTGACCTCACTACTCTCAACATCCTGTACACTGGGACTACAATTTAGGTTCCCATCTCCCTGCTGAATTAGTTTAAACCCCCCCCGAAGAGCACTAGCAAATCTCCCCCCCAGGATATTGGTACCCCTCTGGTTCAGGTGAAGACCATCCTGTTTGTAGAGGTCCCACCTACCCCAGAATGAGCCCCAATTATTCAGGAAACCAAAACCCTCCCTCCTGCACCATCCCTGTAGCCACGTGTTCAACTCCTCTCTCTACTTATTTCTCACTTCGCTAGCACGTGGCACGGGTAACAACCCAGAGATAACAACTCTGTTTGTTCTAGCTCTCAGCTTCCACCCTAGCTCCCTGAATTTCTGTCTCAAATCCCCATCTCTCTTCCTACCTATGTCGTTGGTACCTATGTGGACCACGACTTGGGGCTGCTCCCCCTCCCCCTTAAGGATCCCAAAAAACACGATCAGAGACATCACAAACCCTGGCACCTGGGAGGCAACACACCAACCGTGAGTCTGTTTCGTTCCTACAGAACCTCCTGTCTGTTCCTCTAACTATGGAGTCCCCAATGACAAGTGCTCTGTTCCTCTTCTCCCTTCCCTTCTGAGCAACAGGGACAGACTCTGTGCCAGAGACCTGTGCCCTATTGCTTACCCCTGGTAAGTCATCCCCCGCAACAGTATCCAAAACGGTATACTTGTTATAGAGGGGAACGACCACAGGGGATCCCTGCACTGCCTGCCGGTTCCCTCTCCCTCCCCTGACGGTAACCCATCTACCTTCTTCTTTTACCTGAGGTGTGACTACCTCCCTATAACTCCTCTCAATAACCTCCTCCGCCTCCCGAATGATCCGAAGTTCATCCAGCTCCAGCTCCAGGTCCCTAATGCGACTCTCGAGGAGCTGGAGTTGGGTGCACTTCCCGCAGATGTAGTCAGCAGGGACACTAGAGGTGACCCTTTCCTCCCACATTCTGCAGGAGGAACATTCAACTGCCCTAGCCTCCATTCCCACTGAACTAACTTCCCAACTACTGAAAAATAAAAATCTTGTTAGTTTAGCAATCCAACGGACAGAACTTTTTTTTTGGTTAGAGGAGGAGGATGGGTGGGAGACACTACGTAAGTAGTTTTTCGGGTAAAGCTGTAACTCGAGAACAGCCCCTTCACAAACCACCTTCAACTTACGCTGACCGCACTGCACGTATGCAAATCTCCCCGGAACAGCCAATCAGAAGCTCTGCTCTGCTGCCCTCTGCTGGATGCTTGCCTTCCGTCGAACTCCTCGGGTCACTTGTGCAGGTGCACCTTCAACTTACGCTGACCATACTGCACGTATGCAAATCTCCCCATCTTTTTTCAAATCGATCCATCTTTTTTCATCATGGGTACAATCAGCGTAGTCCATTCACTCACATCAACAGGTTCGAGACCTCCTGGTTCTGACCAGCCATTCTAATTCTGCCTCTATCTTAGGTCTGATTGCATATGGCACTAATCTAGCCTTTAAGCTTTTTGCCGGGCTTTCTTCCTTGATCTTCATCTTTACCGAGATGTCCTTCCTATTTCCCAGGCCGGTTGAAGACAATGACATGTTTCCTCACAATTTCAGGTAGGTCTGATTCAGAATCTGTCATGAGATTTAACTCAGCCCAATTTAATCTGATCTTTTCCAACCAAGTTCTTTCCATTAGTGCCGGATAATTTCCTTTGACTATGCTAATAATAACCTTTTTTATTGTCAAAAGTAGGCTTACATTAACACTGCAATGAAGTTACTGTGAAAAGCCCCTAGTCGCCACACTCCTGCGCCTGTTCAGGTACACAGAGGGAGAATTCAGAATGTCCAATCCACCTAACAGAGCGTCTTTCAGGACTTGTGGGAGGAAACCGGAGAACCCGGAGGAAACCCACGCAGAAACGGGGAGAACGTGCAGACTCCGCACAGACAGTGACCCAGCGGGGAATCGAACCCGGGACCTGGCGCTGTGAAGCGACAGTGCTAACCACTGTTCTCCCATGCTGTGCAAGGACAAATCTGCTGTCTGTCCATTTAATTGCATTGTGACATCACTGCGGTCTCTCAACAGAACCCTCTGCGATCCAGATCACACTGGGCACCACGGGTTGAGTGGCCCGTGCAATTTTGCGTCCGGTGAAGTCCCCTCTGGGCTTAGGGATGCTCCTGGAGCAACGGGACCGGAGCAAGGCACCAAGCAGTGGGACAATCGCATTTAAAACCCCCTGAAACAACTATTCTACTCAGAACTCTGCCACAGCAAGACAATGGAAAGGCTTCAGGAATATCCTTAAAGCATCCCTGTAGTGATCGATCATCTCCACTGACTCATGGGAGTTCCTAACTTGTGACCTTCTAAAATGTTGAAGGTTTATTTGGGCATCGCTGCTTTGTACAGGATTTATTGCCCATCCTTAGTTGCGAGCTGCCTTCTTGAACTGCTGCAGTCCCTGAGGTGGAGGTGCACCCACAATGCTTTTAGGGAGGTAATTGGCTGGGTTGGAGACTGAGATGGATCGTCCACTCAGCATTTCTGGCTGAAGATTGTTGCGAATGCGTCAACCTCGTCTTTTGCACATATGTACTGGGTTCCTCCATCAATGAGGATGGGGGTTATTGTAATTCACAAGTATCTTACGGGCGGAAACTTTGCTGTGAACCTTGCAGAATGCGAGCTCCCCCATGATGGGGGCGGGGACCCCTAAACAATGTCTAATTGTGTGCTATATAAAGTCAGCCAGTTAGGCATTGGCAAGGCAGACCCAGTTGATTTGCGCTACTTTTCCAGGGCAAACAATATCACGGAGAATGATCGCCAGACAGTCACCTTGCTTACTGCCTGAGACACAAAGTCTTACATACCTGGCAGCGCCCAACATGCAAACCTTTGACCAACTGGTCACTCCAGTGGGACAGCACTTTAACCCAACTCCATCTGTTATCGTAGAGAGGTATTGTTTTAATACTGCAGAGAGGACCCCGGGTGAGTCCGTTACCGAGCATTTATCGAGGTTGCACAAGGTTGACATGTTTTGCAAATGCGTGTTTTGCAGGCAATGCTGCGAGACATCTAGTATGTGGCAATAACAATGAAGCCACACAAAAGAAACTATTGGCCGAATCTTCCCTGAATCTTCAACAAGCCACAAAAATGTTGCTGTCGCGGGACAGCGCAGAGCGAGGGTGCAGGAAATACAAGGCATGGTAGTAAATGCTTTGGGGCATGCCCCCTCCTGGCGCAGGACCACTCCCCTGTCCCCTACCTTGCCCTAGACCAAGCACTGCAAAGGCCCGACCCATTGGGTGAAGGTTCAGTCATCCCAACGGAAGACTTCCCAGAATCGACTGAGGGTGAGCCAGGTCATTGTGAGGCCTGTGGTCACTAGCCCAGGCGAGAGTGCAACACCGCCAGTGATCCAGGTTCCCCGGTAGGGATCAGCGTCAGCCTACAGCCCATACCTTCCACCTGGATGAGTCAGTAGAGGATGACTGCATGCAGTTACATTGTATAGCAGTGCCTCGGGTGGCCCCCATAAGGATTGTGGTGTAGGTGGACAAGAATTTGCTGGACATGGAATTGGAAATTGGTGCGGTAGTTTCCATTGTGGGGCAGAGTGTGTTTGACTAGGGCAGGGCATACAGGATTTGGACCCGACTGATACCAAGGCTAGGCTGGCCACCTACACGGGTGAGCCATTGGACACTGCACGCACCACCATGACTGGTAGTTTATGGCCGGCAATCGACACGCCTCCCGCTTATTATGGTCCAGGGACAAGGCCCCAGTTTGTTGAGCGGTGAATGGTTGAGCCATTTACAGCTAAATTGGCAGCGCATCCTCAAGATGGGGTCCGGGGGCTGAAGTGAAGTGTTGGGCAAGTACCCAAAGTATTTCAACCCGGATTGGGGAAGATAGCTCATATTCATGGGCTGCACGGTAGCACAGTGGTTAACACAGTTGCTTCACAGCTCCAGGGACCCAGGTTCGATTCCTGGCTTGGGTCACTGTCTGTACGGAGTCTGCACATCCTCCCCGTGTGTGCGTGGGTTTCCTCCGGGTGCTCCGGTTTCCTCCCACAGTCCAAAGATGTGCAGGTTAGGTGGATTGGCCATGATAAATTGCCCTTAGTGTCCAAAAGGTTAGGTGGGGTTACTGGGATACTTTGGAAATGTGGGCTTAAGTGAGTTGCTCTTTCCAGGGGGAAGTGCAGACTCGATGGGCTGAATGACCTCCTTCTGCACTGTAAATTCTATTGAAAGAAATTCTATAAAAGGCTCGGGAGCCGGTGACTTCCGGTGGCGGCTATGAAGGAGTAAGTCTCACATTTGGTGGCTCCCGCTCGGGTCGGACTTTTGGACTTTTTTCCCTGATTTTATTACCGGACCTGATTTGAAAAATCGATGACAGAGGCAATTGGATACTAGATTCCCACATTGGTGCATAGAGAGGAGGACTAGAAGTGCTCGCAAAGGCAGAAACAGACGGACAGAGAAGGCTTGGGCTGAAGCTGCAGCAGGAGACAGCATGGCGGAGGACCAGACCTCTGGCTTGTCGACCCAGCGGTCAATGGAGCAGCTGATGCAAGTTATCCAGGAAGGCTTCGCCAAGCGGTAGTGGGACTGCTTGGACCCAATTAAAGGGTCAATTGCGAGGCTGGAGCTTAGATTGGACGCCCAAGATTGGGCGATCCAGAAGGTGGAGAAGGCGCTGGCTGAGCAGGAGGAACATCAAACTGCGGTGGAGTTGGAGGGTGGGGATGCTGAGAGACCAGCAGAAGAAGCTCCTGGAGAAGGTGGAGGACCTAGAGAATAGGTCCCGCTGGCAGAACTTGAGAATCGTTGGGCTCCCGGATGGGTCCGAAGGAGCGGACGCTGGGGCATACATAGCAGATATGTTTGAGAAGCTGCTGGGGGATGGGGCATTCTCACAACCCTTCGAGGTAGACAGGGCTCACAGAGCGCTCGCGAGGAAGCCGTGAATGGGAGATTCCACAGGTATTTGGATAAGGAGCGTATTTTACAGTGGGCCAAGCAGACACAGAGCTGCAAATAGAACAGTATCCTGTGGATCTATCAGGACCTGACTGCAGAGATGGCCAGAAGAGCTGGGTTCAACCAGATCAGGTTGACCCTTTTTAAGAAAATGGTGAAGTTTGTTCTGCTGTATCTGGCCCGTCTCTGGGTCACATACGAGGAGCAACATTTCTATTTCGAGTCACCTGCTGAAGCGTTGGACTTCGCGAAAAGGGAAGGACTGGTAGTGGACTGAGAACTTTTGAACTTTGCTGCAACGTTCATGTTTTAAAACGTTTCTTGTTTTTTCGTTTTGTGGACGCTGTTTGTAATGCCTTCTGTATTGATTTGGGGTCAGTTGCAGAGCTGAGTGAGTTAAAGTTTACATTTGCACTGTGTGATGATATGATCTGCATACTCGTCTGCCATTGGGCCAGAACGTCGGCTTACCATTGGCCCTGGTCGGTCATGTGCCTCTCGACCGATTGGCTGAGAGGCTGAGTTAACCACGCCTCTACCAACGAGGTATAAATGCTCAGAAGCCTGACGATCGTTCTTTTCCACTGTAGACGATCGCCAGGCTGTGTTCTAGTTAATTAAAGCCTGACATTGGTAAATCACTCGCCTCGCGTGCAATCGATGGTGCATCAATTTAATTAACTACAACTTTGAAGATGGAGTTCCGCATCCCCACAGCTGATGCACCTAGCCGGCGTCCTGGAGCCGGCTTCCGCATCCCCACAGCTGATGCACCTAGCCGGCGTCCTGGAGCCGGCTTCCGCATCCCCACAGCTGATGCACCTAGCCGGCGTCCTGGAGCCGGCGTCCTGGAGCCGGCTTCCGCATCCCCACAGCTGATGCACCTAGCCGGCGGCCTGGAGCCGGCTTCCGCATCCCCACAGCTGATGCACCTAGCCGGCGTCCTGGAGCCGGCGTCCTGGAGCCGGCTTCCGCATCCCCACAGCTGATGCACCTAGCCGGCGTCCTGGAGCCGGCCTGCGCGCCTCTCCGTTCACAGCGCCGGCAACGCTAGCTCCGCCTCCAGCGGCCACGAGGGCTTCCTGGGCGCCGCCATCTTGGGGTGCCGAACCCACGTGCGGGTCCTGGGCGCCGCCATCTTGGGGCCCCGACCCCACGTGCGGGTCCTGGGCGCCGCCATCTTGGGGAACAGACCTCACCTGGGGATCCTGGCCACCGGCTTCCACATCTGCCACGCAAGGTCCCTCCAGCATGGAATCGGACAGCGACAACGGATTTTCTTCATGGCTCGCGGCCGTTCACCCCACATATGGATCCTGGCCACCGACTTCCACATCTGCCACGCAAAGTCCCTCCAGCATGGAATCGGACAGCGACGACGGATTTTCTCCACGGCTCGCGGCCGTTCAACTCGACCAGTCTCATCCACGCACGCTCGCCAAAACGACTACGCTGATACACCTCAACGGCCACAAGACGGACTGCCTGCTGGACTCCGGGAGCACGGAAAGCTTCGTTCACCCTGACACGGTAAGACGCTGCACGCTCCCTGTCCATCCTGTAACACGCAAAATCGGTTTAGCCTCAGGTTCGCACTCCGTCCACATCACCGGGTGCTGCATCGCGGACCTCACGGTCCAAGGGAAGGTTTTTAAAAATTATAAATTCCTTGTCCTCCCTGAC
This sequence comes from Scyliorhinus canicula, assembly GCF_902713615.1. Taxonomy (NCBI): domain Eukaryota; kingdom Metazoa; phylum Chordata; class Chondrichthyes; order Carcharhiniformes; family Scyliorhinidae; genus Scyliorhinus; species Scyliorhinus canicula. Next base: position 4,625,094 of record NC_052155.1, on the reverse strand, counting down.
CTTTGCGCACCGGCACTCCTAGGACTGGACTTCCAGTGCAACCTGCAGAGCTTGACTTTTCAATTCGGCGGCCCTATACCCCCCCTCACTGTCTGCAGCCTTGCGTCCCTCAAAGTGGACCCTCCCTCCCTGTTTGCTAACCTCACCCCCGATTGCAAACCCGTCGCCACACGGAGCAGACGGTACAGCGCCCAGGACCGATCCTTCATCAGGTCCGAGGTCCAGAGGTTGCTGACGGAAGGGGTCATCGAGGCCAGCAACAGTCCCTGGCGAGCCCAAGTGCTGGTGGTCCGGACGGGGGAGAAAAACCGGATGGTCATCGATTATAGCCAAACCATCAATCGGTTTACGCAACTGGACGCGTATCCTCTCCCCCGTATCTCTACCATGGTAAACGAGATCGCGACATACAAGGTCTTCTCCACTGTGGACCTTAAGTCCGCTTACCACCAGCTCCCCATCCGCGCGAGTGACCGACTGTACACCGCGTTCGAGGCTGACGGGCGCCTCTACCACTTCCTTAGGGTTCCATTCGGTGTCACGAATGGGGTCTCGGTCTTCCAACGGGAGATGGACCGAATGGTCGACAAGTACGGATTACAGGCTACCTTCCCGTACCTTGATAATGTCACCATCTGCGGCCACGACCAGCAGGACCATGACGCCAACCTCCAGAAATTCCTCCAAACCGCAAAACTCCTTAACCTCACGTACAATAAGGATAAATGCGTGTTTAGCACCGACCGCCTAGCCATCCTCGGCTACGTAGTGCGTAACGGAGTGATAGGCCCTGACCCCGAACGCATGCGCCCCCTGATGGAACTCCCTCTCCCCAATACCCCCAAATCCCTCAAACGCTGCCTAGGGTTTTTCGCATACTACGCCCAATGGGTTCCCAACTACGCGGACAAGGCCCGTCCCCTCATGCAAACCACGACCTTCCCGCCGTCGACGGAGGCCTGCCAGGCCTTTAGCCGCATCAAAGCGGACATCACAAAGGCCACGATGCGTGCCATCGACGAGGCCCTCCCCTTCCAGGTCGAGAGCGCCGCTTCAGAAGTAGCTCTGGCGGCCACCCTGAACCAAGCGGGCAGACCCGTGGCCTTCTTCTCCAGAACTCTCCAGGCTTCCGAACTCCGCCACCCATCTGTGGAAAAGGAAGCCCAGGCCATAGTCGAAGCCGTGCGACATTGGAGGCACTATTTGGCCGGCAGGAGGTTTACCCTCCTCACAGACCAACGGTCAGTAGCCTTCATGTTTGATAATGCACAAAGGGGCAAGATCAAAAATGACAAGATTTTACGGTGGCGGATCGAGTTGTCCACGTACAACTATGATATCTTGTATCGTCCTGGGAAGCTCAATGAGCCTCCTGATGCCCTGTCCCGCGGTACCTGCGCCAGCGCGCAGATAGACCGCCTCCGCTCCCTCCACGCAGACCTCTGCCATCCAGGGGTGACCCGCCTACACCACTTCATTAAGGCCCGCAACCTGCCCTACTCCATCGAGGAAGTCAGGTCAGTAACCCGTGACTGCCACATCTGCGCCGAGTGCAAACCGCACTTCTACCGCCCCGAGCGCGCACACCTGATCAAAGCATCCCGCCCCTTCGAACGTCTTAGCATTGACTTCAAGGGGCCCCTTCCCTCTAACAACCGCAACATTTACTTCCTGGCGGCTATCGACGAACACTCCCGCTTCCCCTTCGCCATTCCCTGTCCCGACATGACCACATCGACCGTCATTAAGGCCCTACTCTCCATCTTCTCACTGTTCGGCTACCCCGCGTACATTCACAGCGATCGGGGGTCCTCATTTATGAGCGACGAGCTGCGTCAATTCCTGCTCGACAGGGGCATCGCCTCTAGCAGGACGACCAGCTATAACCCCCGGGGTAACGGATAGGTCGAGCGGGAGAATGGCACCATCTGGAAGACCATACTACTAGCCCTCCGGTCTAGAAATCTCCCTATTTCCCGATGGCAAGAAGTGCTCCCCGATGCACTGCACTCTATCCGCTCACTCCTCTGTACTGCAACAAATCAGACGCCTCATGAGCGTCTTCTTGTTTTCCCCAGGAAGTCGTCCTCCGGATCTCCTCTCCCGACGTGGCTGGTCACCCCCGGACCCATCTTGCTCCGGAAGCATGTGCGGGTGCACAAGTCCGATCCGTTGGTGGAGCATGTCCAGTTACTCCACGCCAACCCGCAGTATGCGTATGTGGAGTACCCCGACGGTCGGCAGGACACGGTCTCCCTCCGGGACCTGGCACCCGCCGGCGTGCAGCCCCCCCCCCACCACAGACCCCCCCTCCCCTTTTTCACCCCAGCACCCCACTCAGCTTCCCCATCCCTCATCCATGGCGTCTCCGCGGCCAGCTCAGGTGACGGAGACTACTCGAAGTCTATCGCTCCCGGACTCCAGGACATCAGCAGGACCATCAGCCGATCCGACGACACCTCCTCCACTACGGCGCTCGGCCAGGACGTCAAGGACCACCAAACGACTGATCGAATCCATCTAGAGTTCTACGGTCCCATGGACTTCCTTTTGTAAATATTGTTATGTCTGGGCCAGTGGCAAGCCCCCAAATTCGACAAGGGTACGGAGAGAAAATTATTCTCCCGACGGCTACTCATATCATCAGTTCTTCCCCCCCCCCCCCCCCCCGGGTCTCGTTCACACCCCCCCCCCCCCCCCCCCGCCTTCCTTCTCCGTAAGGGGTGAATGTGATGATATGATCTGCATACTCGTCTGCCATTGGGCCAGAACGTCGGCTTACCATTGGCCCTGGTCGGTCATGTGCCTCTCGACCGATTGGCCGAGAGGCTGAGTTAACCACGCCTCTACCAACGAGGTATAAATGCTCAGAAGCCTGACGATCGTTCTTTTCCACTGTAGACGATCGCCAGGCTGTGTTCTAGTTAATTAAAGCCTGACATTGGTAAATCACTCGCCTCGCGTGCAATCGATGGTGCATCACACTGTTGGGGGATGGAGGTGTGTTTGTTCAGATGCTGGATCTCTTGCTTGATCTTTTCTTTGTTTAGTGCTTTTTTTTCTGTTGGGCAATTGTGTTGGGATTGTTTGTCATCTGAACATGTGTGTATGAGCGGGGGGAAGGTGGGGGGGAACAATAGGTGGGAGAATGTCTGGCACCAAGGGTGGGGGCCACCAAGCTCGCTGGGCGGACTAGCTCACGGAAACGCAGGGGGGTGAGCAGATGTTAGGCTTATCAAAGGGATTGATTTACATTGTGCTGTTACTGGGGGGGGGGGGGGGAATGTTCTGCTGACGAGGAAGGGACTGTTGCTGAGGGACAGAGAGGAGGTCGGGCGTAGAGGCTGCCTGAGGGCGGGCTGGTGGAGGTACGGGGCGCAGGCTGGAGACTGGCCCAAGATAGGTGATGGCTGATCAGCAAAGGGGGGGGGAATATGAATCCCCCGACCAGGCTGATCACCTGGAATGTACGAGGGCTAAATGGGCCGGTCAAGAGGGTACGCGTGTTCGCGCATTTGAGAGGACTGAAGGCGGACATGGTAATGCTGCAGGAGATTAACCTTAGAGTATCTGACCAGATTAGATGAAGGAACGGTTGGGTCGGACAGGTTTTTCACTCAGGACTGGACTCGAAGACTAGAGGGGTCGCGATCCTGATTAACAAGCGGGTGGTATTTCAGGCGGGAAGAATAGTTTTGGATGTGGGGGGCCGGGTCATTATGGTCAGTGGGAAATTGGGGGGGCTGCAGGTGGTATTAGTAAATATGTATGTGCCAAATTGGGACGATGTGGAGTTTATAAAGAGGATGCTGGGGAAGATACCGGACCTGGATTTGCATAAGTTGGTCATGGAAGGGGACGTCAACACAGTTATTGACCCTGGTTTAGACTGGTCAAGCTCAAAAACAGGCAGCAATAGCAAAGGAACCGAAAGGGTTCATGGAGCAGAGGGGGTGGGGGGGGGGGGGGGGGGGGGGGGGGGGGGGAGAATCCATGGAGATTTGGGCAGCCGAGGGTGAAGGAGTTCTCCTTCTACTCACACGTGCATAAAGTGTACTCCTGGATTGATTTCTTTATTCTGAGCAGGGCCTTGCTGGCTGGGGTGGTGGACACAGGGTAATCGGCGATTACAATCTCAGACCATGCTCTGCACTGGGTTGACCTACAGTAAAGACAGTAACCACTGGAGGTTAGACGTGGGTCTTCCAGCTGACAAAGAGGTGTGCGAGCGGCTGAGGAAATGTATTCAGAGCTACCTGCAGGTCAACGACACGGGGAAATTTCAGTAGCGGTGGTCTAGGAAATTGAAGGCGGTGGTCAGAGGGGAGCTGATCTCGATACGGGCCGACAGGGAGAAGGTGGACAGGGCAGAGACGGACCAACTGGTAAAGGAGATACTACAGATCGACAGGAGGTATGTGGAGACCCCAGAGGCAGGGCTTTTAAGGGAACGGTGGAGGCTACAGGCGGAGTTCAGCTTGTTAACCACAGGGAGGGCAGTGCAGCAGCTGAGAAAGGTGAGGAGGGCGATCTATGAGTATGGAGAGAAGGCCAGCAGAATGCTTGCACAGCAGCTTAGAAAGAGGGAGGCAGCCAGGGAGATAGCGAAAGTAAAGGATGGAGATGGGAACCTGGTTGGAGACTCAGCAGAGGTGAATAAGGCATTTAAGGAGGTTTACAGTAGGGTGTATAGGTCGGAACCCCCTACGGGGCCGGAGGGGATGAGGCACTTCTTGGAGGGGCTGAATTTCCCAAAGGTGGACGGGGAGATGGTAGAAGGGCTGGGGGCCGCGATCGGGCTGGAAGAGATAGCGGAGGGTCTGAAGGCCATGCAGGTGGGTAAGGCCCCGGGGCCGGACGGGTACCCAGTGGATTTCTTTAAAAAGTTCTCTTGAGATATTGGGGCCGTTGTTGATGAGGACATTCAATGAGGCAAGGGAAAGAGGGGTGCTGCCCCCGACAATGTCACAGGCCACGATTTCGCTGATTCTGAAACGGGACCAGAACCCGGAGCTGTGTGGGTTCTACAGGCCGATATCCCTATTGAATGTGGACGCCAAACTGCTGGCCAAAATTTTGTCCTCTCGGGTTGAGGATTGTGTTTGGGACGTTATTGTGGAGGGCCAGACGGGGTTTGTTAAGGGAAGGCAGTTGGTGGCCAATGCTAAGTCTGGCCCGACTGGTAGACCAAATGAAGGACGATTTTCGGAGGTGGGACGTGCTCCCGTTGTCACTAGCTGGGAGGATGCAGACGGTGAAGATCACGGTCCTCCTGAGATTCCTGTTTGTTTCCAGTGTCTCCCAAACTTTATTCCGTGGTCCTTTTTTAAACGGGTCAACAAAGTGATCACTGGCTTTGTATGGGCGGGCAAGACCCCGCGGGTAAAGAGGGGGATGCTTGAGCGGAGCCGGGGAGAGGGTGGGCTAGCGCTGCCAAATTTTAGTAACTCCTATTGGACGGCGAATATAGCCATAATCAGGAAGTGGGTGGTGGGGGGAGGGTCGGCGTGGGAGCGTATGGAGGCGGCTTCATGTAAGGGCACCAGCTTAGGGACGTTGCTAACGGCCCCTCTGCCATTCCCGCCGGCACGGTACTCCACCAGCCCCGTGGTGGTGGCGGCCCTGAGAGTCTGGGTGTAATGAAGGAGACATGTGGGAGCAGAGGGAGCATCGGTCTGGTCCCCAATCTGTAATAATCACCGGTTTGCCTCGGGAAGGATGGACGGGGGGGGGGGTTCTGGAGTTGGCAGAGAGCAGGGATTGAGAGGATGGGAGATATATTTATAGACGGGAGCTTCCCTAGCTTGAGGGAGCTGGAGGAGAAATTTGAATTGGCGAGGGGAAACAAATTCAGGTACCTGCAAGTTCGGGACTTCCTAGTAGGCAGGTTTCAACCTTCCCACCAAGCGGCGTACAGGACAGGGTAGTTTCCAGAGGGTGCGTGGGAGAAGGGAGGGTCTATGACACTTACAAGGAACTTATGGGGTCAGTGGAGACGCAGACTTGGGAGCTGAAGCACAAATGGGAAGAGGAGTTGGGAGGAGAGATCGAGGATAGTATATGGGTGGACGTGTTGAGTAGAGTCAACGCATCCAAATGTGCCAGACTCAGCCTGATACAATTCCAGATTGTTCACCGGGCTCACATGACAGTGGCCTGGATGAACAGGTTCTTTGGGGTAGAAGATACATGTGCAAAGTGTGCGGGAGGACCAGTGAACCATGGCCACATGTTATGGACATGTCCAAAGCTTAGGGGATTTTGCCAGGGGTTTGCGGATGTCATGTCCACGGTGTTAAAAACAAGGGTGGCACTGAGTCCAGAAGTGGCGATTTTCGGGGTGTCGGAAGACCCGGGAATCCAGGAGGAGAAAGAGGCAGACGTTCTGGCCTTTGCTTCCCAGGTAGCCCAGAGATGGATACTATTAGCTTGGAGGGACTCAAAGCCCCCGAAGTCGGAGACCTGGCTATCAGACATGGTAGCTTTCTCTGTTTGGAGAAAATCAAGTTCGCCTTGAGAGGGTCACTGTTAGGGTTCACCCGGAGGTGGCAACCATTCGTCGACTTCTTCGCAGAAAACTAATCACCAGCAGAAGGGGGGGGGGGGGGATAGAACATAGAACAGTACAGCACAGAACAGGCCCTTCGGCCCTCGATGTTGTGCCGAACAATGATCACCCTACTTAAACCCACGTAACCCGTATACCCATAACCCAACAATCCCCCCATTAACCTTACACCCCCGTACCAGCCTCCCCGGACAGGCGCCGGAATGTGGCGACTAGGGGCTTTTCACAGTAACTTCATTGAAGCCTACTCGTGACAATAAGCGATTTTCATTTCATTTCATTTCATTTTCATTTCATTACACTACGGGCAATTTAGCATGGCCAATCCACCTAACCCGCACATCTTTGGACTGATTGGACAGATAGTTTAGCTTAGAGTAGGGGGTTAATAAAGGTGGCACCTGTAAGGGAGGAAGACGGCTTTTGCACTATGTTTATAGATTCATGTATATTGTTTATTTTGTTGTCGCTGTAAAACCAAAATAAACCTCAATAAAATGTTTATTAAAAAAAAAAGACTCGGGAGCCCAACCTTGGTATTTCCGAGCACACCCTGTCCCCCTATGTGTTGGAAAAGGTAGAAACTGAACTCAGTCCGATGCTTTTTACCGGTGATTTGATGTATATTCAACTTTGCAGATGGCGCCCAATAGGTCTCTGCCACTATCCTCCACCAGACAGGGCCGGTATCATATCAAGTACAAGTCTAAGTTCGGATCATTTTCGGTTCAGGCGACCAATTCTTCGAAGGTTTCCTTGTGAGTGTAAAGTTCTCACCCAGCCGACTCTGATGCCGCAGCAGCCCGTAACAAGGCTCCAAGGGGGTCAAGACGCCGAGATGATTGTAGTTGTGGGCACAGATTCGGAAATGGAAATGGGGAGTTGACAGTACAGCAGCCACCACAATGTTCCATTCGGAAGCGGCTTCCATCTTCCAGGTTCCCGCTGCCTGATCCAGCACCATGGGCTCGCGACGTCCAATCAGGTGCAAAGAGTCCAGTGCCCTCCTTCCCCACAGATTCTGGAGGAGTCTTCGGACTTCGGGAGAGAGGGATGTTATAACGGGCAGCACGGTGGCGCAGTGGTTAGCGTTGCTGCCCACGGCGCCGAGGTCCCAGGTTCGATCCCGGCTCTGGGCCACTGTCCGTGAGGAGTTTGCACATTCTCCCTGTGTTTGCGTGGGTTTCGCCTCCACAACCCAAACATGTGCAGGGTAGGTGGATTGGCCACGCCAAATTGCCCCTGAATTGGAATAAATGAATTGGGTACTCTAAATTTTAAAAAAAGAACAAAAAAGAAGAAATGTTATAACCCAGCAGAGTGGGGGATAGCCTGGGCCATGAGGTTACAGATTGTGGTTGAATACAATTCTGCTGATGGCCCACAGCACCGCATGGCTGCCCAGTCTTGAGTTGCTAGATCTGTTCGAAGTCTGCACATTTAGCACGGTGGGAGTGACACACAACACGATGGAGGGTCCTCAATGTGAAGACGGGACTTTGTCTCCACAAGGACTGTGCGGTGGTCACTCCTACCGATACTGTCATGGACAGATACATCTGCAGCTGGTAGGTTGGTGAGGATGAGGTCAAGTATATTTTTCCCTCTTGTTGGTTCCCTCACCACCTGCTGCAGTTCCAGTCTAACAGCTATTGTCCTTTAGGACCCGGCCAGCTCGGTCTGTGGTGGCGTTACCGAGTTACTCTTGGTGATGGACATTGAAGTCCCCACCCAGAGTATATTCTGTGCCCTTGCCACCCTCAGTGCTTCCTCCAAGTGGTGTCCTACATGGAGGATCACTGATTGATCAGCTGATGGTGGGCGGTACGTGGTAATCAGCAGGAGGTTTCCTTGCCCATGTTTAACCTGAAGCCACGAGACTTCATGGGGTTCAGAGTTGAGGACTCCCAGGGTAACTCCCTCCTGACTGTATACCACTGTGCTGCCCCCTCTGCTGGGTCTGTCCTGCCGGTGAGACAGGACATACCCAGGAATGGTGATAGTGTGTCTAGGACATTGTCTGTAAGGTATGATTGTGTGAGTGTGACTATGTCAGGCTGTTGTTTGACTAGTCTGTGAGACAGCTCTCCCAACTTTGGCACAAGCCCCCAGATGCTGGTGAGGACGACTTTGCAGGGTCGACAGGGCTGGGTTTGCCATTGTCGTTTCTGATGCCTGGGTCGTCCATCCAGTTTAATTCCTGAGTGGCTTGCTAGGTCATTTCAGAGGTCATTTAAGGTTCAACCACATAGCTGTGGGTCTGGAGTCGCATGTATGCCAGACCAGGTAAGGACGGCAGATTTCCTTCCCTTAATTAGCAAATCAGATGGGTTTATACAATGCTTTCATGGTCATCATTTAGACTTTTAATTCAAGATATTTTATTGAGTTTAAATTCCACCATTTGCTGCGGTGGGATCGAAACCAGGTCCCAAATCATTACCCTGGGTCTGTGGATTACTAATTCAGCAGTAACACCACGCCACGCCCTCCCGCATTGTGTAATGATATTTAGAATCACAACAATAACACCTCTCTATCATTCCCTGTGTATTTTTAGGGTTCAGGCGCCGATGGCCACCTTCCCAGAACCGCTTATTTTCTTGATTCTCAAATGGGCTCAAAGTGCAACAATCTTCGAACCGCCAATAAGCAACCTGCCTTTGCCATGATACCTGTGTGTAGTATTTACTCAATCTCGAAATTCCGCAAACATGGAAACCTCCATTATTTGCATCGGTGCAGAGTTGCCTCTAGTTGATTGGAAAAGGTAGCTGGAAATGATTGCTTTCACAAATGTATTTTTCTGCAGCAGCCATTTGGTCCAAGAGGGAGCCTTTTCCATGAAATTGAGCCCCCATCAATACTGTAAATCTTTATCAGTGGTGGCATAGATTATAAGAGCAGGGAGGTTATGTTGGAGCTGTACAGAATGTGGTGAGGCCACAGCTGGAGTACTGGGTCCAGTTCTATCACCTCACTACAGGAAGGTGATTGCACTGGAGGGGGTACAGAGGAGATTCACCAGGGTGTTACCTGGGATGTTGGAGCGTCTGGGCTATAAGGAGAGACTGAACCGGCTGGGATTATTATATTTAGAGCAGAGAAGGCTGGGGGGGGGGGGGGGGGGGGGGGGGTGTATGATTGAGGTGTGTAAGATTATGAAGGGTTTGGACAGGGTAAATAGGGAGCAGCTGTTCACCTTGGTTGAGGGGTCAATCACAAAGGGGTGAGGGGGAGGAGATTCCAAGGGGATTTGAGAAAATAAAAATCACTCAGAGAATAAAGAACAAAGAAAAATACAGCACAGGAACAGGCCCTTCGGCCCTCCAAGCCCGTGCCGACCATGCTGCCCATCTAAACTAAAATCTTCTACACTTCTGGGGTCCGTATCCCTCTATTCCCATCCTATTCATGTATTTGTCAAAATGCCCCTTAAACATCACTATCGTCCCTGCTTCCACCACCTCCTCCGGCAGCGAGTTCTAGGCACTCACTACCCTCTGTGTAAAATAACTTGCCTCGTACATCTCCTCTAAACCTTGCCCCTCGCACCTTAAACCTATGCCCCCTAGTAATTGACCCCTCTACCCTGGGGAAAAGCCTGTCTATCCCCTCTGTCTATGCCCCCCATAATTTTGTAGACCTCTATCAGATCACCCCTCAACCTCCTTCGTTCCAGTGAGAACAAACCAAGTTTATTCAACCTCTCCTCATAGCTAATGCCCTCCATACCAGGCAACATCCTGGTAAATCTCTTCTGCACCCTCTCTAAAGTCTCCACATCCTTCTGGTAGTGTGGCGACTAGAATTGAACACTATACTCCAAGTGTGGCTTAACTAAAGGTTCTATACAGCTGCAACATGACTTGCCAATTCTTATACTCAATGTCCCGGCCAATGAAGGCAAGCATGTGGTATGCCTTCTTGACCACCTTCTCCACCTGTATTGCCCCTTTCAATGACGTGGAATGAAATGAAATGAAAATCACTTATTGTCACAAGTAGGCTTCAAATGAAGTTACTGTGAAAAGCCCCTCGTCATCACATTCTGGCGCCTGTTCGGGGAGGCTGGTACGGGAATTGAACCATGCTGCTGGTCTGCCTTGGTGTGCTTTAAAAGCCAGCGAATTAGCTGTGGTGAATGTATAAACACTATTAATTCACCACTATACTGTGTTGCATTGTACCTTGCTATTAACCCTGTGGGCTCCATCTATGGGCCACTGTGTGGCTTCACCCACAGGGGGAGATGTTGGAACATGCACGGGTTCTGCCCATGGCTCCGCCCCTTATAGGAAGTATAAGAGCAGCAGACCTGCGGGACCACCTTCAGTATTGTACCAGTCGCAGGCAGGCAAAGTTGTAAGCTGATTAAAACCACTGTTTACTTCGACTCGAGTCTCCGAGTGAATTGATGGTCGCATCATTAGCCCTGTGACCTGCGCACATAGATCTCTCTGTCAATACTCTTGAGGGTTCTACCATTCACAGTATATTCCCTACCTGTACTTGACCTTCCAAAATGTATTATCTCACATTAGGGGCCTCACGGTAGCATGGTGGTTAGCATCAATGGTTCACAGCTCCAGGGTCCCAGGTTCGATTCCCGGCTGGGTCACTGTCTGTGTGGAGTCTGCACGTCCTCCCCGTGTGTGCGTGGGTTTCCTCCGGGTGCTCCGGTTTCCTCCCACAGTCCAAAGATGTGCGGGTTAGGTGGATTGGCCATGCTAAATTGCCCGTAGTGTAAGGTTAATGGGGGGATTGTTGGGTTACGGGTATGTGGGTTTAAGTGGGTGATCATTGCTCGGCACAACATCGAGGGCCGAAGGGCCTGTTCTGTGCTGTACTGTTCTATCTATCTATCTATCTATTTGTCCGGATTAAACTCACATTTGTCCGGATTAGGGACAGCTCGGTAGCCCAAGTGGCTCGCACTGTGGCTTCACAGCGCCAGGGTCCCTGGTTTGATTCCCGGCTTGGGTCACTGTCTGTGCGGAGTCTGCACCTTCTCCCCGTGTCTGCGTGGGTTTCCTCCGGGTGCTCCGGTTTCCTCCCACGGTCCAAAAATGTGCAGGTTAGGTGGTTTGGCCATGATAAATTGCCCTTAGTGTCCAAAAAAGGTTAGGAGGGGTTATTGAGTTATGGGGATAGGGTGGAAGTGAGGGCTTAAGGGGTCAGTGCAGCATCGATGGGCCGAATGGCCTCCTTCTGCACTGTATGTTCTATCTATGGAGGCTGGAAACCTCACAAAAGCACTTGGGTGGGTAATGGAAACACCATCACATTGAAGGATATGGGACCAGTGTTGGTGAGCGGGGCTAACGCGAGATTATTGCAGTGTTAATGTGTGAGCCTACTTGTGATGGGAGTGAAGATTATTGTTCGATTGGGGGTATTGTTGGGGCAGACTCGATGGGCTGAATGGCCATTCAGTGGCCTGGGCCCCAAGTTGCAGCATTCAGGAGGTTGCTGAAAGAGAGAGTTTGCAGTGTCCTGGGGGGGGGGGGGGGGGAGAGGCAATGGCTGGATAGCTCCTTCACATGCACGAGCTCTGGGCTTTTCTGATACAGTGAGCGTGAGCGCGCACACCGACAATGCGGGGACGCGCAAGGTCAGTTCCTGCTCGGGGACGCGCAGTGTCAGACTGATCACTGAACAGCCAGTTTCATATCCATTGGATATTCTGCCGGACTGACAACGGCTCTCAAACCCTGAGCAAGGAGCAAAGCAGCCAACATCCCTCCCAGCCAGGTCACCTCTGCCTTAATCTCGCTTCCTGGGAAATTACATCAGGATGTCTTTTAAGGTAATGCTATTGTTTGATTCACAGCTTCCTGTACATTGTGGCAGACAAACAGGGAGCCTCTAATGAATGCATGATTTGAAATCTTGTGAAAAAAATAGGGATCGGATCCCGTGTAAATTGGGAGCAGAGTGAAATCGGACATATTGTGAAACCATCTGGTGATTTGCAACCTTTTGTTGTGCCATTTGCCCTTGTCAGCGAAAGGCAAATCCCCAAGCTCTGGCAAGAATTTGCCACTTGCCAAGTGTCAGTGGATGGAGAGAGGGCCTGTGCACCTCCTCTCACTGCAGATACAGGGGGATCCTGTATAGGGTCTTGGGAATTATTTGGTGAAAAGGTGGGAAGCAATGCAGATACGTTTTTCAGATTCCCCCATTTTTGCAGATCTGTGGGCAATCATGGATGATTCAAGGGTGAGCTCGATGGTGAATGAGGCAGAATATTAAGCTGATCTGAAATTAGGTGGGAGGAGGGGCTTCTGAAACATAGACACCAGGTCCAGTGCAGTTGGGCTGAAGGGCTGGTTTCTGTGCTGTAAATTCAGTGTCATTTTATGCGGTGCTCCTTGCCAATAGGGAGGAAGATGAGGGACTTTTGGTTGAGCTAACTCCAAAATGACACATTCAGCAAAACAGGTTCGGAATAATTCTAGCCTTTGTGACTTATTTTGGAGGGTAATTGTAGATTGACCCATAATAAAGTAATAATAATGATTGCTTATTGTCACAAGTAGGCTTCAATGAAGTTACTGTGAAAAGCCCCTAGTCGCCTCAATCCGGCACCTGTTCGGGGAGCCAGTCTCATTGTAGAGTGACTGGCCCATCATTGGGGATTGGGGTTCACCCCACTTGTATCCAGATAACTAGTGGATGTGGAAGCTGGTATGCAGCACTTCTGCCATCCAATTGTACACACATCTTTGAACTTTGACAAAGAGTCATCCAGACTCAAAATGTTTGCTCCCTTCTCTCTCCACAGACGCTGTCAGACCTGCTGAGATTGCCCAGTATTTTCTGTTTCCGTTTCAGATTCCAGCATCCACAGTAATTTGCTTTTATCTCCGTGTACAAAAACCTGCCCAGTTAGTTACCACTCACCCCCAGACACACACTTCCAGCTCCAGCTTTCCCCAGCTCTTCAACATTTTACTTTTCAAGTGTTTATCCAAATCCCTTTTCAAAGCTGGTGATAAAAGAAATAGAGTGACAGGATGTATGTGACAGGTGTCACTTTGAAAATAGCAAATAGAACCAGGCGAAATATCCCCAGGATCCACAGCTGATGCCTGAGATGACCTTGGTGGGTATCCCCTGGGGTTCCTAAACCTTGAGGGTTCCTGCTTTCTTTCAGGCAGCATGGGTGTTGCAATGCTGCCACCATCGGTGTGCGGAGCTGGAGGTGGTCACAGGGAAAGGCTATCAGATGGGCTTGACACAGCCACGGTCTCCAGCATGGATGTCCCTAAGATGCAATCCTGCTGATCCGCTTTGCTTTGTGGGCGGCATGGTAGCACAGTGGTTAGCACTGTTGCTTCACAGCGCCAGGGTCCCCAGGTACGATTCACAGCTTCTGTCACTGTCTGTATGGAGTCTCCACGTTCTCCCCGTGTCTGCGTGGGTTTCCTCCGGGTACTCCAGTTTCCTCCCACAAGTCCCGAAAGACGTGCTGTTAGGTAATTTGGACATTCTGAATTCTCCCTCTGTGTACCCGCACAGGCACCAGAGTGTGGCTTTTCACAGTAACTTCATTGAAGTGTTAATGTATGCCTACTTGTGACAATAAAGATTATTATTATTATTTAGGTGTCCGGGGGCCCTTGTGTTCCTCCATGGGATAGAGGGGCAGCTGGAGTGAGATCCAGAAGCCCCACCATCCTCTGGCGCTGACACTAATGGATTCCCACGAGTGTCTGTTCCGTGCAACTGAAGTTCTGCACCATGGAACTCATGCCCTCAGCCATGGAGGTCATGAGCTGAACCATGGAGCGGATATTCCCCGCCATGGAGTGGATGCCCCGCACCATGCTGTCCACTGCGGACACCACTCTCTCAGTGTTGGCCTCATTGTGTCGGAGTGACGGCACCATCTTCTCTAACACAAGGCAATGGGACTCCTCCAGTCGTCCTTGCAGTCCGAGGAGGGATGCTGTCATCACATCATGATGCCCGTGACTCTGCCTTTGCAACTCCAGCAGCTCAGAGACAACCGGTCCTCGGGGCACGTCATCAGCCAGGAGCTCAGCAGAGTCCTGGCCTCCGGCACCCGTCCGAGTACCAGATACCTGGGACATTCCTGCCTCTGTCTGTTGTGGATCATCAGCAGTTAGGTGCTCACTAGATGTAGAAAGCCGTCTACTGGTTATTCCCATCTAAGTGTGAGTATGTGCACCGATGGAGAGTGCAGGCGACAGGTGAGATGTCTCCTATGCTGGTCTCTGTGATGTCTCTCTCAAAGCTGCTCAGGTCTGTGATGTTCAGTGGGTGCGAGGCTGGTTCAGGCTGGTCGACTGATTGCCCTGCAAGGAAAGGGAAAGGGCATTGGATTGGATTGGATTGGATTTGTTTATTGTCATGTGTACCGAGGTACAGTGAAAAGTATTTTTCTGCGAGCAGCTCAACAGATCATGAAGTACATGAAAAGAACAGGAAATAATAGAAAATACAGGGGATAACTAAGTGATGGCCAACTGGAGGGCTCTTTCCTCAAAGGGGGATGAGGCACCTGAGCTTGTGCATTATTGTGGTTGGCTGTGCCTGGTCATGATGCTCATGCTCGAGCTTATCCTGTGGTATGGGTATAGTGTAGGCGGGGTTCCTGCCAGTTCAGATGGTGATGAAGATTGGCATGCAGTTAGTAATTCCTGTGATGTGGAACGATTGTGCATTTTTAACAACTCCGCATTTTTTAACCATTCCACATTTCTCCCAACTGATAACTGCATACTGTTTCTGGCATTGAATTCAGACGTGGTAAAGGTTCCGAAAGAGAATAATTTGGATTGAACCATTTGAGTGTGAGCATGTGCTATGGGCCAGGGTTTAGAGAACCCCAAAGTGTATCATGGAGTTCATCTGACCCACAACTTTTAATAGATTATGGTATGGGGAGCACACGGCCCACTCTACAGGTGTGGTACAGCAGAAATGGAAAAGTATTTTTTAAAGCAAAACAATGTTTATTCTATGAACTCAAATTAACCTTCTTAAAACATACAGTGAACATCTTAGCAACCATCAATTCAAATACAACCTCCAAAGAATACAACACTAAGTAATCCTTAATAGCTTCCCAAACAACATCCAGAAGACAGAAGAAACACCTTTTAACAGAAGCACTTTAAGTTTACATTCACTACTGAGAACATTTATAATTCTGAATTCACCAAATGATCAATAGATAGTCTTTTCATGGCAGAGATCAACAGTACACCTGCTTTGTCTGGCTTCAGCTCCAACACTGAAAACAAAACTAAATAAACACGGACACACCCAAGCTTTTCTCAAAGTGAAACTAAAAAGCAGATCCAGAGCTCAGCTCCACCCACACTCTGACATCACTGCAGCCAGATCTCGGATCCACCCACACTCTGACATCACTGCAGCCAGATCTCGGCTCCACCCACACTCTGACATCACTGCAGTAACATGAGCAGCCAAACATTTCTTAAAGTGACATTCTCATGACACAGGGATATGAGGAGCAGATTAGCTACTGGGGAGAGAATGGGGAGTGGAGGGGGCGGGGGGCGGGGATGAGAGCTGCACGGTATGTGTTGGGAACCTGTGAGGTGGCTGGGTGAGAGATCATTGAAGAGGTGTGAAGGGGTGTAGTAGGAGACACGAGGAGGCAAACCTATTCTGGCTGCATGAAGGTCATTCATCTTCTTGCTGCACGGCTGTCCCATCCTCTTCCGCTGCGAGCTGGCACCCACTGAGGCTGCCACAGCCTCCCAGGCTAGGATGGTGACCTTAGTGGAAGGATGTCGATGGGAATGTGGTTATAGGTGGTCCCACCTCTGCTGCAGGCCATCTCTCTCCACCCCCCCCCCTTCCCCCTCACCCCTAGACTGGATCTGGAACAAATGCTGGGGAAGCGTGATGGAGCTCCTCACTGATTGCAAAGATGTCCTGGGGTGAGCGAATTAGCGGCTGGCCGCCATGAGCGAGGCATGATGCACATGGTTAAAACAAATTTTGTTTAAGAGGCTGAATATTCTGTATGATTTCCGGCCACTGGCACCAGTGGGATTCGCACCGATTTTCTCACTGGAACCGACACTTTGCCTAAAGGTGGTAATATTCCGATCTAGGATACCCAGATGCTTCTACAATCTCTCACCATTTAGATAATAAGCTTTTTTATTCTGCCCATCAAAATTGACAGTTTCCCGCTTTCCCACATTATGCTCTATTTGCCAGGTTTTTGTTCACTCTCTGAACTGATCCACATCTCTTTGTAGCCTCCTTGTGTCCTCTTCATATCTTATTCTGCTACCTATCCTGTCTCATCAGCAAATTTAGTAACCATGTGGCTCCTTATTAAATGTATATGGAAATCGGGCAGCATGGTGGCACAGTGGTTAGCCCGGCTGCCTCACGGCGCCGAGGTCCCAGGTTCGATCCTGGCTCTGGGTCACTGTCCGTGTGGAGTTTGCACATTCTCCCCGTGTTTGCGTGGGCTTTGCCCCCACAACCTAAAGATGTGCAGAGTAGGTGGATTGGCCATGCTAAATTGCCCCTTCATTGGAAAAAATGAATTGGGTACACTAGATTTATTTTTTTTTTTAATTTTTTAATAAACGTATATGGAAATCTTTTTTTTTTTAAAATAATTTTTATTGAAATTTTTCGATACAAACATTTACCCCTACTACATTTTAAATTATAACACAACAAATCCCCCCTGGAAAATCCTCCCCACGCCCTCCCCCGCGCGCACCCCCCCACCCTCCCCCCCCCCCCCCCCCCCCCCCGCGCTACCAGTCTAGCACCCAAACCGTTTTTTCCCTTTCTGCCGATGGCCTCGGGCAGTCATTGCCCGCGACCCCCCGCTGACGTGCTCCCTTCGTTGCTATCCCCCCCCCCCTCCCTTTCCCCCCCCCCCCCTTTCTTCCCGGGTTGCTGCTGTTTCGGCCTCCAGTTCCTATCTCTGATCCAGAAAGTCAAGGAAGGGCTGCCACCGCCGGAAGAACCCCTTTACCGACCCTCTCAGGGCGAATTTGATTCTTTCCAATTGGATGAAGCTTGCCATATCGTTTAACCAGGTGTTAACACTTGGTGGCCTTGTGTCCCTCCACTGAATCAAGATCCTTCTCCGAGCTACCAAGGACGCAAAGGCCAATATTCCGGCCTCCCCTGCCTCCTGTACTCCTGGCTCCACCCCAACCCCAAAAATCGCTAGCCCCCACCCTGGTTTGACCCTGGTTCCCACCACTCTCGATACCGTCCCCGCCACCCCCTCCCAGAACTCTTCCAGTGCCGGGCACATCCAGAACATATGTACATGGTTCGCAGGGCTTCCCGAACACCTAACACACCTGTCCTCACCCCCGAAGAACCGACTCATCCTAGTCCCCGTCATATGGGCTCTGTGCAGCACCTTAAATTGGATGAGACCCAACCTTGCGCACGACGACGACGAATTGACCCTCTCTAAGGCATCCGCCCATGTCCCATCTTCTATCTGCTCTCCCAGCTCCGCTTCCCACTTGTCTTTCAGCTCCTCTATCGATACCTCCTCCACCTCCTGCATTATTTTGTAGATGTCCGAGACCTTCCCTTCTCCGACCCAGACCCCTGACAGCACCCTATCACTCACCCCTCTATCGGGAAGCAAGGGAAATCCTTCCACCTGTCGTCTGGCAAATGCCTTCACCTGCAGGTATCTAAACGTGTTCCCCGGGGGGAGCTCAAATTTCTCCTCCAGCTCTCCCAGGCTCGCAAACCTCCCCTCTATGAACATGTCCCTCAGTTGCCTGATGCCCGCCCTGTGCCAGCTCTGGAATCCCCCACCAGTGTTCCCCGGGACAAATCTGTGGTTCCCTCTCAGTGGCGCCGCCATCAGACCCCCCACTTCCCCCCTGTGTCGCCTCCACTGCCCCCAGATTTTCAGGGTGGCCGCCACTACCGGACTCGTGGTATACCTTGTGGGGGGGAGCGGCCATGGTGCCGTTACTAGCGCCCCCAGGCTTGTATTGCCGCAGGACGCCCTCTCCATACGTTTCCAAGCTGCCCCCTCCCCCTCCATCACCCACTTGCGCACCATCGATGCGTTCGCCGCCCAGTAGTATCCGGAAAGATTGGGTAGCGTTAATCCTCCCCTGTCCCTACTCCGTTCCAAGAAAATCCTTCTCACTCTAGGGGTGCCATGTGCCCACACATAGCCCATAATGCTGCTAGTTACCTTCTTGAAGAAGGCCCTGGGGAGAAAGATGGGCAAGCACTGAAACAGAAACAAGAACCTCGGGAGGACCGTCATTTTGACTGACTGCACCCTCCCTGCTAGCGACAGCGGTACCATGTCCCACCTCTTGAACTCCTCCTCCATCTGCTCCACCAGCCTTGAAAAGTTCAGCTTGTGGAGGGTCCCCCAGTTCCTTGCCACCTGCACCCCCAAGTACCTGAAGCTCTTTACTGCTCTCTTAAAGGGGAGCCGCCCAATTCCCTCCCCCTGATCTCCCAGGTGTATCACAAAGACCTCACTTTTACCCACATTTAATTTATATCCCGAGAAGTCCCCAAACTCCGCTAGTATTTCCATTACCTCCGGCATTCCCCCTTCCGGGTCCGCCACATATAACAACAAATCATCCGCATAGAGTGATACCCGATGTTCCTCCCCTCCCCTTGTCAGTCCTCTCCACCCCCCTGAACCCCTCAGTGCCATCGCCAACGGTTCGATCGCTAATGCAAATAGTAAGGGGGATAGGGGGCATCCCTGCCTGGTACCTCGATGGAGCCCAAAATACTCTGACCTCCTCCCGTTTGTAACCACACTCGCCATCGGGGCCGAATACAGCAGCTTCACCCACTTGATAAATCCCTCCCCAAACCCAAACCGTTCCAGCGTCTCCCACAGGTATTCCCACTCCACCCTATCGAATGCCTTCTCCGCATCCAGTGCTACCACTATCTCAGCCTCCCCCTCCACTGCTGGCATCATAATCACATTCAACAGTCTCCGGACATTTGTGTTAAGTTGTCGTCCCTTTACGAACCCCGTCTGGTCCTCATGGATTACCCCTGGCACACAATCCTCTATTCTGGTTGCCAGGACCTTTGCCAACAGTTTGGCATCTACATTCAAGAGGGAGATAGGCCTGTAGGACCCGCACTGTACAGGGTCTTTGTCCCGCTTCAGGATCAAGGAGATCAGGGCCTGTGACATTGTCGGGGGCAGAACCCCCCCCTCTCGCGCCTCATTGAAGGCTCGCACCAGCACTGGACCCACCAAGTCCACATACTTCTTATAAAATTCCACCGGGAACCCATCCGGCCCCGGCGCCTTCCCCGCCTGCATCTGGCCTATCCCTTTAACTAGCTCCTGCAGCTCTATCGGCGCCCCCAGCCCCTCCACCCGTTCCTCCTGGACCTTTGGGAACCTCAATCTATCGAGGAAGTTCTCCATTCCCCCCCTCCTCCTGGGCGGCTCAGACCGGTACAATTCCCTGTAGAAATCCCTGAAGACCCCGTTCACCTCTTGCCCCTTCTGCACTACGTTCCCTCCCTTCTCTCTCACTCCCCCAATCTCTCTGGCTGCATCTCTCTTGCGCAGCTGATGTGCTAGCATCCTGCTCGCCTTTTCCCCGTACTCATAGACCGCGCCCTGTGCCCTTCTCCATTGCGTCTCCGCCTTCCTAGTGGTCAGTAGGTCAAACTGGGCCTGTAAACTGCGCCGCTCCCTCAACAGCCCCTCCTCTGGTGTCTCCGCATATCTCCTGTCCACTTCTATAAGTTCCCCCACCAGTCTCTCCCTCTCCTGCCTCTCCTTCCTTTCTCTGTGTGCCCTTATGGAGATCAGCTCTCCTCTGATCACTGCTTTCAGGGCCTCCCAGACTACCCCCACCTTCACCTCGCCCGTGTCGTTCGTGCCCAGATATCTCTCAATGCCCTTCCGGACCCTTCCGCACACCTCATCGTCCGCCAGCAGCCCCACATCCAGGCGCCACAACGGGCGCTGGTCCCGTGCTTCCCCCAGTTCTACCTCTACCCAGTGTGGTGCATGGTCCGAAATCGCAATGGCCGAGTACTCCGTGTCCTGCACTCTCGAAATCAGCCCCCTGCTCAGTACAAAAAAGTCTATTCTGGAGTACACCCTGTGGACGTGGGAGAAAAAAGAATACTCCCTCGCCCTTCGCCTGCCAAATCTCCAAGGGTCTACCCCCCCCATCTGCTCCATGAACCCCCTTAGCACCTCTGCCGCTGCCGGCCTCCTATTCGTCCTGGAACTCGATCTGTCCAGCCCAGGGTCGAGCACTGTATTGAAGTCCCCCCCCATGATCAGGCCCCCTGCCTCCAGACCCGGAATGAGGCCCAACAGGCGCCTCATAAAACCCGCGTCATCCCAATTCGGGGCATACACATTCACCAGCACCACATTCTCTCCCTGCAGCCTACCCTTCACCATCACGTACCTACCCTCCTTATCTGCTACCACCTGCGCCGCCACGAACGACACCCTCTTTCCCACCAAAATCGCCACCCCCCGGTTCTTTGCGTCCAAGCCTGAGTGGAACACCTGTCCCACCCACCCCCTTCTCAGGCGTACCTGGTCTACTACTCTCAAGTGAGTCTCCTGCAACATTGCCACATCCGCCTGCAGTCCCTTTAGGTGTGAAAAAACCCTTGCTCTCTTGACCGGCCCATTCAGCCCCCTCACGTTCCAAGTAACCAACCGGGTCGCGGAGCGACCTGTCCCTTTCCCCTGTCTATTAGCCATGTCCTGTCCCCTGTTCGCCCCGGGTCGACCCTCCCCTTCTGACCCGTTCCCCATGGCGATGGCCCCCCCCCTCTCTCCTCCCGTTCTTCCCTTCCCGTCCTCGGCCTTTCCCGCAGCAACCCGGTATCCCCCCCTAACCCCCCCCCCCCCCCCCCCCCCCCCCCCTGGCTAGGACCCCTCCTAGCCGCGGTGTATCCACCATCGTACTCCCGAGAGTCAGCTGATTTTCGCTGACCCGGCTGCCCCTGCCACACTCCGACTCCTCCCGATGTGGGGGGGGGAGGGGCCTCCCCCCCCCCTTGCCATCCCTCTCTGACCCCGCTTCAGCGCGGGAAAAGCCGCCATTGCTGGCCACACCCCACTCTTCTCTCCTCCCCCTTCCTCCGTCCCGCGCGCGGGAAACAGGGGAAAGCCCGCGCTTTCGCCCGGCCACACCCTACCCCGCCATCTTCAATTCCACCCCCGTCCCCATCCAAGCCCATAAAAAAGCCCCCTTAAAACGAGAGGAAGAAAAAAGAGAAAAAGAAAACCCGCATAACCAACTTGCACCCCCCCCGTCCCGCCTCCCCAACTTAACAATATAACAATATAAATAAAAAATCTCAAATAAATACATAAATACATAACTATGCCTGCATAACTAAATAACTACCCAATAATAACGTATTTAACCATCACCCTCCATCGAACAGAACAGTAACCATAACCCTTAAAGAACAGATCAAAAAACAGTAAAAAAAGCCCCCCCTACAACAACAATAATTAAGGGAAGTTGGCAACGGGAAGAGACACACAAAAAGGAACAAAGAAACCAAACGATCCATCAACTTTAACCAAGTTCCGACCTGGCCTAAGAAAGACATGGGCCACTTGATCAGTCAAGGGTACTCGGGCGGCCTCGACCGCCGGCGTTCCCAAGTTCTAGTTCAGGTCCAGCTTTTCCTCCCGAACAAAAGTCCATGCCTCCTCTGGGGTCTCAAAGTAATGGTGCTGGTCCTTGTAGGTGACCCACAAGCGCGCTGGCTGCAGCATTCCGAACTTGATCCTCTTTGCGTGCAGCACCGCCTTCGTCCGGTTAAACCGGGCCCGCCGCTTTGCCACCTCCGCACTCCAGTCCTGATATATCCGCACCGTCGAATTCTCCCATTTGCTGCTTTTCTCCCTCTTGGCCCACCTCAGCACTTTCTCCCGATCACAGAAACGCTGGAATCGCACCAGCACCGCCCTCGGGGCTCGTTCGCCCTAGGCCGCCTAGCCATGACCCGATATGCTTCTTCCAGCTCCAGAGGCGATGGACCGGCCCCCTCTCCCATCAGGGAGCTCAGCATCTCCGCTACATATTTCGGGAGATCAGGCCCCTCCAGGCCTTCTGCTAGGCCCAGGATCCTCAAGTTCTTCCGCCTCATTCGAGTGTCCAGCTCCTCAAAGCGGCTCTGCCATTTCAGGTGGAGTGCCTCGTGCACCTCCACCTTTCCCACGAGGACCGTGGCCTCCTCCTCCCTTGCAGTCATCTCCTGCTGCAGCTCTCTTATCGACGCCTCTTGGGTCGCCTGGGCCCCCATCAGCCTTGTGGTCGTCGCGTTCATGGACTCTAAGAGTTCCACTTTCAGCTCCGTAAAACACCGGAGGAGAGCAGCCTGCTGCTCCTCCGCCCATTTTCTCCAATCTTCTAGTGCGCCACCGGCCGCCATTTTGGTCCTCTTCCCCCGCTTTTTTCGGGGAGCTGCTGCCGCTTTTTTTGTCGCCCCACTCCGAGTACCGACCATAAAGTTGGTCTCACTCTCCTCAGGGAGCCTTCCCCCACCGGGATTCGTCTTTACAGTACCGTCGGGGGCCCTCCAATCGGCCCTTAAACACCTTTGTCGCAGGAGCTGCCAAATGTGCGACTTAGCTGGTCATAGCCGCAACCGGAAGTCCGTATATGGAAATCTAAACAGAGCATATACACTGGCATTTATTTATCCACAACATGTGTTACTTCTTCAAAGAACCCCAATAAATTGGTTAAACATGATTTTTTTTTCACAAAACCATGTTGACTCTGCCTGATTAACCTGACTATTTCCAAATGCCCTACTATACTATCTGTAATAGTAGTTAGATATAGTACTTGGGGCGAAGGGGATCAAAGAATATGGGGAAGAGGGATTAGGGCTATTGAGTTGGATGATCAGCCATGATCATAATGAACAATGGAGCAGCCTCTAAGGATCTCCTGCTCCTATTTTCTAATAATAGCTTTGAACATTTTCCCTGTGACAGACGTTAAGCTAACTGGCATGTAGTTACCTGCTTCCTGTCTCTATGCATTTTTAAATGAATGGATGAATAAATTTGAATACATCTTGAATAATTGACAGCTCCAAGCATTTATCTAGGGATTTATTATATCTAAAGGAGCACTTAAAATAAATAAAGAAAAGAGAGATAGATAGTGGCTCAGGGGTTGAGTTTAATTCCCCAAGAAATTTGATTTAACTAAAAATCTTTGTGTAGTGCCTAAATTTACAGAGGATAGAGTTGAAAGATATTACACCTAATTTGAAAATATAGCTGTGAAGTTGAATCAGCAAAAAGATGCTTGGACTGTAATGCTACAAAGTATTCTGTCAGGTACAGATATGAGTTTTTTTATTTGTTCATGGGCCGTGGGTGTCGCTGGCTGTGCCAGCATTTATTGCCCATCCCTAATTGCCCTTGAGGGGGCAGTTAAGAGTCAACCACATTGCTGTGGGTCTGGAGTCACATGTAGGCCAGACTGGGTACGAATGGCAGATTTCCTTCCTTAAAGGACGTTAGTCAACCAGATGCGTAAATGAATAAAAATACTGTGGATGCTGAAAATCTGAAATAAAACAGTAAATGTTGGAAAACCTCAGCAGGCCTTGCAGTGGAGAGAGAAGCAGAGATAATGTTTCAAGCCAATTTGACTCTTCTTCAGAGCTAAAGAGAGGATGAAAAGTTCTGGGTTTTATACTGTTTAAGAGGGGCTTGGGCAGGTGGAGCAGAGTAGAAGGTCAGAGATGGATGAGAACGAGGAGAGATTTGACACATGCGTTATGGATAATGATATGAAAGTAAAATGGCAGAATGTGTTAATAGCAGAAAAACATTCAGCAGTCGGTAAAAACAAAACTTAAGAACATGTGGCGGTTGGCCTTTGGGGTGTGTTAGAGGAAAATGGGTCAAAAAATTGGGATCACAAAAGGGGGTCAAGGAGGACGGGGTTCATAGTCA
This sequence comes from Scyliorhinus canicula, assembly GCF_902713615.1. Classification (NCBI taxonomy): domain Eukaryota; kingdom Metazoa; phylum Chordata; class Chondrichthyes; order Carcharhiniformes; family Scyliorhinidae; genus Scyliorhinus; species Scyliorhinus canicula. Next base: position 4,600,543 of record NC_052155.1, on the reverse strand, counting down.
TCATAAATTAGAATTTCCAGTTAGTAACTGAAAGGATGATTCAACAACATTTTAAAGATGTTACTGTAACAAAAGATTACATAGATTTTTACATAGAATTTACAGTGCAGAAGGAGGCCATTTGACCCATCAAGTCTGCACCGGCTCTTGGAAAGAGTACCCTACCCCCTACCCAAGGTCAACACCTCCACCCTATCCCCATAACCCAGTAACCCCACCCAACACTAAGGGCAATTTTGGACACTAAGGGCAATTTATCATGGCCAATCCACCTAACCTGCACATCTTTGGACTGTGGGAGGAAACCGGAGCACCCGGAGGAAACCCACGCACACACGGGGAGGATGTGCAGACTCCACACAGACAGTGACCCAAGCCGGGAATCGAACCTGGGACCCTGGAGCTGTGAAGCGATTGTGCTATCCACAATGCTACCGTGCTGCCCTCAAAAGCACCATTGAATAAACATTCGGGACTTTAGGCTTTAAACCACAGAATAGAATACTCCCATTCTTAGTTTTAACACAAGTGAAAAACCATTTCATGGGGATATGTTACACTGTCCTTTATGTGAACATTCAGTTTTGCCAGAATCAGCCCAAAATAATCCTTTTGGATTAATCTCGTGGATTTATTGCCCTTCTTTTCTCAGCCTGGTAACTTCTAACTCCAGAACTGTTTTTCATATATTGTATTCGAGTATTACTGAAGGTTCTTTCTCGAGCACAAACTAGGGAAATCTTATGACTTCATTTAAACTCCTCATGAATTTGATTTTTTCAGTCTGAGCTTCCACCTGCATTCCAGTGTTGTGAACCATAGAGATTTTTTATCTCCAGCTGCTCTCCTTCTTCCATACCCTGGCAGACTAATGCACCTGTCTGGGATATTCAGTGACAGTTTAGCAAAACCTGTAACCTAATTTCACAATAGATTCCTCTGTACCCTTCCCATCTCGAAGCCCATCACCATGGTAATGTGAATTACACAACAGCGGCGAGAGAGAGTGGGTCTTCCCAGAGTCAGTGAGACAGAGCGGGGAAATAAACAGCGCTAAGAAAGAGTGAGACCTTCCCAAGTCAGAGAGCAATGGGAACACACACGGCAGCAAGAGAGAATAGGTCTTCCCAGAGTCTCCGAGATCAGTGCGGATGTATATGGCAAGAGAGAGAGAACAGTATTTCCTATAGTCAGCGAGACAGACTGGGGACATAATAATAATAATCTTTATTAGTGTCACAAGTAGGCTTACATCACGGCAATGAAGTTACTGTGAAAAGCCCCTAGTCACCACATTCCGGCGCCTGTTTGAGTACACAGGGAGAATTCAGAATGTCCAATTCACCTAACAGCACGTCTTTCAGGAATTGTGGGAGGAAACCGGAGCACCCGGAGGAAACCTACGCAGACACAGGGAGAACGTGCAGACTCCGCACAGACAGTGACTCAAGCCGAGAATCGAACCTGGGACCCTGGAGCTGTGAAGCAACAGTGCTAACCACTGTGCTACCATGTCACCCAAACAGCAAAGAGAGGGGGAGCTTCCCAGTGTCAATGAGACAGAGTAGGGATATAAATTTTTTTTTAAAATTCCAATTTAGGGACAATTTTGCATGGCCAATCCACCTACCCTGCACATCTTTGGGTTGTGGGGGTGAGACCCACACAAGCATGGGGAGAATGTGCAAACTCCACACGGACATTGAACCTAGGTGCTCGGCGCCGTGAGGCAGCAGTGCTAACCACTGCGCCACCGTGCCGCCCTGGAGTGGGGATATAATTAACAGTGAGAGAGAACAGGACTTCCTAGAGTAAGCGAGAGCAGAGCCAGTGAGGCCGGATATACACAGTGCTGAGATAAAACAGAACTTCCTAGAGTAAGCGAGAGCAGAGCATGGATAGGAACAGTGGTGAGGGAACGGGATTTTCCAGTGTCAGTGAAATCAGTGGGGATATAAACAATGGTGAGAGAGAGCAGGATCTCCCAGTATCAGTGATAGTGTGTATACTTAAAGTGCACGGGCTAGGGGCAGTGTATTGAGATGAATAGGAAACTGGTTGACAGGCAAAAAACAAAGAGTAGGAATAAACATGTCTTTTTCCAAATGGCACCCAGAGACTAGTGGTTTTGGATTAAAATGTTCGTCCACCAATATGACCAGCTGTGCGAACGACCGTGTATCAGGTGCGTCTGGGTAGCTTAAGCTCTTTATGATGTTATATGTGATGTCCCCGCAACTGTGAGGAGGGTAACCATTTATCTTTGGTTTCGAACGATTGTATTCAAATGGAAAAAATACTGCTCGATTACGGGTTCCAATCACCTGTGTTGGCACCAAATGCCTCTAACTTCCCTACATGTGTCATACCTGTTGCCTGGCCTGAGGTCTCCGGGAAGGGGCTGAGTTCAGAGGAAATGGCATTGACTGCAACTCCACTTAATCCTCATCGCCAGTGTAGGATTCAGGCAAGCGCTATCACGAGGAAGCGATGTTGGGTAAGGAACAAAAAGGTTTAATACACAATAACAAGTTACACTCACCGCTCCCCGAAGGGTGTCCTGTGCGTGGGTCGGGGTTTTTATCCCCATAGGGATTCCTGGTTAAGGGTTTGGCCCCGCTCCCTCTTTTGGGAAGATCGTATTCAGATGAGGCCACGGGAAACCTAATGGTCCAGACCCCCGTGACAGCCATTCAGGTTATAACATCACCCAAACAGGGGGCCTCTTACCCCCTCTGCCCCCCAATCCAGGGTCAGCCATATCCACCATGTCAGACAATCCAGCAGTGCCTCAGCCTGCGCTACCCTAGGTCCACCCAATATGGCCATCATACCCGTCATAAAACCAGCACAAAGACAAAGAAACCATCAGCAGTCTATCCCTCCCCGCTTCTCCCCCTCTCCATTCCCAGCCCAACCCCACCCCGGTTACCAAACAACCCACAGAGGAACAATAGACCCCTTCCACCTCCTTCGTATCCCCAATCATTTAACAAAACAGAAACAAAAAACCTCAGCTCATTACCTTTAAAAAAAAATCACCTCAACAGTAACAAGCTGGAGATATCTTCCCTTCTCTGCTTCCGTTAACTAGCTTCACAGCTAGCAGGGTGCCCCCACACAGGGTAAACTCAAAGAAAAATAAACAGTATATCGGCAATCAGATTCCCACCCATACCAAATTTTAACACAGAAAAATAGAGGAAAATGAACAACCATCCTCCATACCACAAATGAAACCAACAGTACAATACATAAACCCTAACCCAGTAAAAACACCCAACAACAAAGCACCATAACAACTCCATACCCTCCCCAAGTCTACAAAAATCCCCCAGTAAATACAGATATAGATGAACTGAACAGTGGACAGATATCAAACTTCTTAGTCTGTTAGCACTTTAGTTCACCCTAGTCCATGTTTCTTCATGAATTAATTTGCATCCTCTAGCACATCAAAGGTCCTTTAAAGGTCACCCAATGTTGAGCTTGGTATGCCACACCAAATCGCTCATTACTCTTCTACAGTATGGCTATGGTCTCATTGAATGCCTCACGCCTCCTCGCCAGCTCTGCTCCCATGTTCTGATATCCTGATATATGTTGATGGTGTAGCTCTCCCATCTCGAGTCTCAATTGTCTCTTGTCCATCTTGGGACCCGTTCTTTATCTTCCCACCTGTGAAACCTGACAATGTTTGTCCATGTTGACTCCCCAGACCTGGGATTCTTCCTCAGTGACCAATGGGTCCAGTCCAATTTGGGAGGGAACAGCAAGCCCTCCCTCCCCCACCAACTTTCCAAACATCTTGGACACATAGACCGTAGGATTTGGGCCCTGCAGACCCTCCGGCAACACCCCCCTCCCCCCTCCCCCCCCAAGGCTTGAGAACTTCTGAGTCTGACGATGATCCCCTGCCTGACTTCTGCCTTGTATTATATTTGCTGGGTATTACCTTTATGTGGGGCCCCTATTCCATCACATTAAGCAAATGTCCCCCCCAAGCATCGCCCACTAACTGGGCAAACATGGCCAAAAATCAAAGTACCTTGGTGGGAGCCACTGCGTGTGCGACTGTTGACCACAGAGCTGCCACCAGAAGTCCCAGATTTGATCTCCTTTTCTGAGGAAAGATGTTCTTGCTATAGAGGGAGTGCAGTGAAGGTTAAACAGTCTGATTCCTAGGACGCAGGATCATGTATGAGGACAGATTGAGTCGGGTAGGATTGTATTTGTTGGAGTTCAGAAGAAATTCTACCAGGGCGAGACAGGATAGATGCAAGAAGGATGCTCCTGATGGTATGGGTGTCCAGAACCAGAGGTCACAGTCTGAGGATATAGGGGAAACCATTGAGGACAGAGATGAGGAAAAACCTCTTCACCCAGGGGGTGGTCGGCCTGTGGAATTCGCTACCACAGAAAGCAGTTGAGGACAAAACACAAAGGGCGGGATTTACCACTCCGCCAGCCAGGTTTTCCTGCGTGGCGTGCCCCCACCGGCAGCGGGATTCCCCACTCCGCCAGCCACGGTTTCCTGCGTGGCGTGCCCCCACCGGCAGCGGCATTCCCCACTCCGCCAGCCACGGTTTCCTGCCTGCCATTCTCCCACCGGCAGCGGGATTCCCCACTCCGCCAGCCAGGTTTCCCTGCGTGGCGTGCCCCCACCGGCAGCGGGAATCTCCACTCCGCCAGCCAGGTTTCCCTGCGTGGCGTGCCCCCACCGGCAGCGGGAATCTCCACTCCGCCAGCCAGGTTTCCCTGCGTGGCCTACTCCCACCGGCAGCGGCATTCCCCACTCCGCCAGCCACCGTTTCCTCCATGGCATTCTCCCACCGGCAGCGGGATTCCCCACTCCGCCAGCCAGGTTTCCCTGCGTGGCCTACTCCCACCGGCAGCGGGATTCCCCACTCCGCCAGCCAGGTTTCCCTGCGTGGCGTGCCCCCACCGGCAGCGGGATTCCCCACTCCGCCAGCCAGGTTTCCCTGCGTGGCCTACTCCCACCGGCAGCGGCATTCCCCACTCCGCCAGCCACCGTTTCCTCCATGGCATTCTCCCACCGGCAGCGGGATTCCCCACTCCGCCAGCCAGGTTTCCCTGCGTGGCGTGCCCCCACCGGCAGCGGGATTCCCCACTCCGCCAGCCAGGTTTCCCTGCGTGGCCTACTCCCACCGGCAGCGGGATTCCCCACTCCGCCAGCCAGGTTTCCCTGCGTGGCGTGCCCCCACCGGCAGCGGGATTCCCCACTCCGCCAGCCAGGTTTCCCTGCGTGGCCTACTCCCACCGGCAGCGGCATTCCCCACTCCGCCAGCCAGGTTTCCCTGCGTGGCCTACTCCCACCGGCAGCGGCATTCCCCACTCCGCCAGCCAGGTTTCCCTGCGTGGCCTACTCCCACCGGCAACGGGATTCCCCACTCCGCCAGCCAGGTTTCCCTGCGTGGCCTACTCCCACCGGCAACGGGATTCCCCACTCCGCCAGCCAGGTTTCCCTGCGTGGCCTACTCCCACCGGCAACGGCATTCCCCACTCCGCCAGCCAGGTTTCCCTGCGTGGCGTGCCCCCACCGGCAACGGGATTCCCCACTCCGCCAGCCAGGTTTCCCTGCGTGGCGTGCCCCCACCGGCAACGGGATTCCCCACTCCGCCAGCCACCGTTTCCTCCATGGCATTCTCCCACCGCCAGCGGGATTCCCCACTCCGCCAACCAGGTTTCCCTGCATGGTGTGCCCCCACCGGCAGCGGGATTCCCCACTCCGCCAGCCACGGTTTCCTGCGTGGCGTGCCCCCACCGGCAGCGGGATTCCCCACTCCGCCAGCCACGGTTTCCTGCGTGGCGTGCCCCCACCGGCAGCGGGATTCCCCACTCCGCCAGCCAGGTTTCCCTGCATGGCGTGCCCCCACCGGCAGCGGGATTCCCCACTCCGCCAGCCAGGTTTCCCTGCATGGCGTGCCCCCACCGGCAGCGGCATTCCCCACTCCGCCAGCCACGGTTTCCTGCCTGCCATTCTCCCACCGGCAGCGGGAATCTCCACTCCGCCAGCCAGGTTTCCCTGCGTGGCCTACTCCCACCGGCAGCGGCATTCCCCACTCCGCCAGCCACCGTTTCCTCCATGGCATTCTCCCACCGGCAGCGGCATTCCCCACTCCGCCAGCCACGGTTTCCTGCCTGCCATTCTCCCACCGGCAGCGGGAATCTCCACTCCGCCAGCCAGGTTTCCCTGCGTGGCCTACTCCCACCGGCAGCGGCATTCCCCACTCCGCCAGCCACCGTTTCCTCCATGGCATTCTCCCACCGGCAGCGGGATTCCCCACTCCGCCAGCCAGGTTTCCCTGCGTGGCGTGCCCCCACCGGCAGCGGGATTCCCCACTCCGCCAGCCAGGTTTCCCTGCGTGGCCTACTCCCACCGGCAGCGGGATTCCCCACTCCGCCAGCCAGGTTTCCCTGCGTGGCGTGCCCCCACCGGCAGCGGGATTCCCCACTCCGCCAGCCAGGTTTCCCTGCGTGGCCTACTCCCACCGGCAGCGGCATTCCCCACTCCGCCCGCCAGGTTTCCCTGCGTGGCCTACTCCCACCGGCAGCGGCATTCCCCACTCCGCCAGCCAGGTTTCCCTGCGTGGCCTACTCCCACCGGCAACGGGATTCCCCACTCCGCCAGCCAGGTTTCCCTGCGTGGCTTACTCCCACCGGCAACGGGATTCCCCACTCCGCCAGCCAGGTTTCCCTGCGTGGCGTGCCCCCACCGGCAACGGGATTCCCCACTCCGCCAGCCAGGTTTCCCTGCGTGGCCTACTCCCACCGGCAGCGGCATTCCCCACTCCGCCAGCCACCATTTCCTCCATGGCATTCTCCCACCGGCAGCGGGATTCCCCACTCCGCCAGCCAGGTTTCCCTGCATGGCGTGCCCCCACCGGCAGCGGGATTCCCCACTCCGCCAGCCACGGTTTCCTGCGTGGCGTGCCCCCACCGGCAGCGGGATTCCCCACTCCGCCAGCCACGGTTTCCTGCGTGGCGTGCCCCCACCGGCAGCGGCATTCCCCACTCCGCCAGCCACCGTTTCCTCCATGGCATTCTCCCACCGGCAGCGGCATTCCCCACTCCGCCAGCCACCGTTTCCTCCATGGCATTCTCCCACCGGCAGCGGGATTCCCCACTCCGCCAGCCAGGTTTTCCTGCATGGCGTGCTCTCGCCGGCAGCGGGATTCCCCACTCCGCCAGCCAGGTTTCCCTGCATGGCGTGCCCCCACCGGCAGCGGGATTCCCCACTCCGCCAGCCAGGATTCCTGCGTGGCGTGCCCCCACCGGCAGCCGGATTCTCCTCCGCCAGCCAGGATTCCTGCGTGGCATTCTCCCACCGGCAGCGGGATTCTCCTCCGCCAGCCAGGTTTCCTGCGTGGCGTGCCACCACCGGCAGCGGGATTCCCCACTCCGCCAGCCAAGTTTCCTGCGTGGCATTCTCCCAACGGCAGCGGGATTCCCCACTCCGCCAGCCAGGATTCCTGCGTGGCGTTCTCCCGCCACGACACACCATCGGGAAACCCGCCGGCTTGGGTACGATGCCGAAAGATCGCAGGATCCCGCTAACGGAGAATGTTGCTGTATGTTTTCAAGAAGCAGTTAGATATGGCACTGGGGGTGAAGGGGAGCAAAGGATACGGGAGTGGGGGGAAGGTGGGATTAGGGTATTGGTTTGGATGATCATAATGAATGGCGGAGCGGGCTAGAAGGGCCGAATAGCCTCCTCCTTCTATTTTCTTCCATGTTTCAGTGAGACAGAACAGTGATGTAAACAGTGTTTGCGAGAGCAAAGCGGGAATATAAACAGCGGTGAGAGAGAGCGGGAACTTCCCAGAATCAGTGAGAGCAGAGCGGGAATATAAACAGCTGTGAGAGAGGGCGGGAACTTCCCAGAATCAGTGAGAGCAGAGCGGGAATATAAACAGCGGTGAGAGAGAGCGGGAACTTCCCAGAATCAGTGAGAGCAGAGCGGGAATATAAACAGCGGTGAGAGAGAGCAGGAACTTCCCAGAATCAGTGAGAACAGAGCGGGAATATAAACAGCGGTGAGAGAGATCGGGATCTTCCCAGAATCAGTGAGAACAGAGCGGGAATATAAACAGCGGTGAGAGATCAGGAACTTCCCAAAATTACTGACTGCAGAGCGGAGATATAAACAGCGGTGAGAGAGAGCAGGAACTTCCCAGAATCAGTGAGAACAGAGCGGGAATATAAACAGCGGTGAGAGAGAGCGGGAACTTCCCAGAATCAGTGAGAACAGAGCGGGAATATAAACAGCGGTGAGAGAGAGCGGGAACTTCCCAGAATCAGTGAGAGCAGAGCGGGAATATAAACAGCGGTGAGAGAGCGGGAACTTCCCAGAATCAGTGGGAACAGAGCGGGAATATAAACAGCGGTGAGAGAGAGCGGGAACTTCCCAGAATCAGTGAGAACAGAGCGGGAATATAAACAGCGGTGAGAGAGAGCGGGAACTTCCCAGAATCAGTGAGAACAGAGCGGGAATATAAACAGCGGTGAGAGAGAGCGGGAACTTCCCAGAATCAGTGAGAACAGAGCGGGAATATAAACAGCGGTGAGAGAGAGCGGGAACTTCCCAGAATCAGTGAGAACAGAGCGGGAATATAAACAGCGGTGAGAGAGAGCAGGAACTTCCCAGAATCAGTGAGAACAGAGCGGGAATATAAACAGCGGTGAGAGAGAGCGGGAACTTCCCAGAATCAGTGAGAACAGAGCGGGAATATAAACAGCGGTGAGAGAGAGCGGGAACTTCCCAGAATCAGTGAGAACAGAGCGGGAATATAAACAGCGGTGAGAGAGAGCGGGAACTTCCCAGAATCAGTGAGAACAGAGCGGGAATATAAACAGCGGTGAGAGAGAGCGGGAACTTCCCAGAATCAGTGAGAGCAGAGCGGGAATATAAACAGCGGTGAGAGAGAGCGGGAACTTCCCAGAATCAGTGAGAACAGAGCGGGAATATAAACAGCGGTGAGAGAGAGCGGGAACTTCCCAGAATCAGTGAGAACAGAGCGGGAATATAAACAGCGGTGAGAGAGAGCGGGAACTTCCCAGAATCAGTGAGACAGAGCGGGAATATAAACAGCGGTGAGAGAGAGCGGGAACTTCCCAGAATCAGTGAGAACAGAGCGGGAATATAAACAGCGGTGAGAGAGAGCGGGAACTTCCCAGAATCAGTGAGAACAGAGCGGGAATATAAACAGCGGTGAGAGAGAGCGGGAACTTCCCAGAATCAGTGAGAACAGAGCGGGAATATAAACAGCGGTGAGAGAGAGCGGGAACTTCCCAAAATTACTGACTGCAGAGCGGGGATACAAACAGCGGTGAGAGAGTGGGAACTTCCCAGAATCAGTGGGAACAGAGCGGGAATATAAACAGCGGTGAGAGAGAGCGGGAACTTCCCAGAATCAGTGGGAACAGAGCGGGAATATAAACAGCGGTGAGAGAGAGCGGGAACTTCCCAGAATCAGTGGAACAGAGCGGGAATATAAACAGCGGTGAGAGAGAGCGGGAACTTCCCAGAATCAGTGAGAACAGAGCGGGAATATAAACAGCGGTGAGAGAGCGGGAACTTCCCAGAATCAGTGAGAACAGAGCGGGAATATAAACAGCGGTGACAGAGAGCGGGAACTTCCCAGAATCAGTGAGAACAGAGCGGGAATATAAACAGCGGTGAGAGAGAGCGGGAACTTCCCAGAATCAGTGAGAACAGAGCGGGAATATAAACAGCGGTGAGAGAGCGGGAACTTCCCAGAATCAGTGAGAGCAGAGCGGGAATATAAACAGCGGTGAGAGAGAGCAGGAACTTCCCAGAATCAGTGAGAGCAGAGCGGGAATATAAACAGCGGTGAGAGAGAGCGGGAACTTCCCAGAATCAGTGAGAGCAGAGCGGGAATATAAACAGCGGTGAGAGAGAGCGGGAACTTCCCAGAATCAGTGAGAACAGAGCGGGAATATAAACAGCGGTGAGAGAGAGCGGGAACTTCCCAGAATCAGTGAGAAGCAGAGCGGGAATATAAACAGCGGTGAGAGAGAGCGGGAACTTCCCAGAATCAGTGAGAACAGAGCGGGAATATAAACAGCGGTGAGAGAGAGCGGGAACTTCCCAGAATCAGTGAGAACAGAGCGGGAATATAAACAGCGGTGAGAGAGAGCGGGAACTTCCCAGAATCAGTGGGAACAGAGCGGGAATATAAACAGCGGTGAGAGAGAGCGGGAACTTCCCAGAATCAGTGGGAACAGAGCGGGAATATAAACAGCGGTGAGAGAGAGCGGGATCTTCCTAGAATCAGTGGGAACAGAGCGGGAATATAAACAACGGTGAGAGAGAGCGGGAACTTCCCAGAATCAGTGAGAACAGAGCGGGAATATAAACAGCGGTGAGAGAGAGCGGGAACTTCCCAGAATCAGTGGGAACAGAGCCGGGAATATAAACAGCGGTGAGAGAGAGCGGGAACTTCCCAGAATCAGTGGGAACAGAGCGGGAATATAAACAGCGGTGAGAGAGAGCGGGAACTTCCCAGAATCAGTGGGAACAGAGCGGGAATATAAACAGCGGTGAGAGAGAGCGGGAACTTCCCAGAATCAGTGGGAACAGAGCGGGAATATAAACAGCGGTGAGAGAGAGCGGGAACTTCCCAGAATCAGTGAGAACAGAGCGGGAATATAAACAGCGGTGAGAGAGAGCGGGAACTTCCCAGAATCAGTGAGAGCAGAGCGGGAATATAAACAGCGGTGAGAGAGAGCGGGCATCTTCCCAGAATCAGTGGGAACAGAGCGGGAATATAAACAGCGGTGAGAGAGCAGGAACTTCCCAGAATCAGTGAGAGCAGAGCGGGAATATAAACAGCGGTGAGAGAGAGCGGGAACTTCCCAGAATCAGTGAGAACAGAGCGGGAATATAAACAGCGGTGAGAGAGAGCGGGAACTTCCCAGAATCAGTGAGAACAGAGCGGGAATATAAACAGCGGTGAGAGAGCGGGAACTTCCCAGAATCAGTGAGAACAGAGCGGGAATATAAACAGCGGTGAGAGAGCGGGAACTTCCCAGAATCAGTGAGAACAGAGCGGGAATATAAACAGCGGTGAGAGAGAGCGGGAACTTCCCAGAATCAGTGGGAACAGAGCGGGAATATAAACAGCGGTGAGAGATCGGGAACTTCCCAGAATCAGTGAGAACAGAGCGGGAATATAAACAGCGGTGAGAGAGAGCGGGAACTTCCCAGAATCAGTGAGAACAGAGCGGGAATATAAACAGCGGTGAGAGAGAGCGGGAACTTCCCAGAATCAGTGAGAACAGAGCGGGAATATAAACAGCGGTGAGAGAGCGGGAACTTCCCAGAATCAGTGAGAACAGAGCGGGAATATAAACAGCGGTGAGAGAGCGGGAACTTCCCAGAATCAGTGAGAACAGAGCGGGAATATAAACAGCGGTGAGAGAGAGCGGGAACTTCCCAGAATCAGTGGGAACAGAGCGGGAATATAAACAGCGGTGAGAGAGAGCGGGAACTTCCCAGAATCAGTGAGAGCAGAGCGGGAATATAAACAGCGGTGAGAGAGAGCGGGAACTTCCCAGAATCAGTGGAACAGAGCGGGAATATAAACAGCGGTGAGAGAGAGCGGGATCTTCCCAGAATCAGTGAGAACAGAGCGGGAATATAAACAGCGGTGAGAGAGAGCGGGAACTTCCCAGAATCAGTGAGAACAGAGCGGGAATATAAACAGCGGTGAGAGAGAGCGGGAACTTCCCAGAATCAGTGAGAGCAGAGCGGGAATATAAACAGCGGTGAGAGATCAGGAACTTCCCAGAATCAGTGAGAGCAGAGCGGGAATATAAACAGCGGTGAGAGAGAGCGGGAACTTCCCAGAATCAGTGGGAACAGAGCGGGAATATAAACAGCGGTGAGAGAGAGCGGGAACTTCCCAGAATCAGTGAGAGCAGAGCGGGAATATAAACAGCGGTGAGAGAGAGCGGGAACTTCCCAGAATCAGTGAGAACAGAGCGGGAATATAAACAGCGGTGAGAGAGATCGGGAACTTCCCAGAATCAGTGAGAACAGAGCGGGAATATAAACAGCGGTGAGAGAGAGCGGGAACTTCCCAGAATTACTGACTGCAGAGCGGGAATATAAACAGCGGTGAGAGAGAGCGGGAACTTCCCAGAATCTGTGAGAGCAGAGCGGGAATATAAACAGCCGTGAGAGAGCCGGAACTTCCCAGAATCAGTGAGAACAGAGCGGGAATATAAACAGCGGTGAGAGAGAGCGGGAACTTCCCAGAATCAGTGAGAACAGAGCGGGAATATAAACAGCGGTGAGAGAGAGCGGGAACTTCCCAGAATCAGTGAGAACAGAGCGGGAATATAAACAGCGGTGAGAGAGAGCGGGAACTTCCCAGAATCAGTGGGAACAGAGCGGGAATATAAACAGCGGTGAGAGAGAGCGGGAACTTCCCAGAATCAGTGAGAGCAGAGCGGGAATATAAACAGCGGTGAGAGATCGGGAACTTCCCAGAATCAGTGAGAACAGAGCGGGAATATAAACAGCGGTGAGAGAGAGCGGGAACTTCCCAGAATCAGTGAGAACAGAGCGGGAATATAAACAGCGGTGAGAGAGAGCGGGAACTTCCCAGAATCAGTGAGAACAGAGCGGGAATATAAACAGCGGTGAGAGAGAGCGGGAACTTCCCAGAATCAGTGAGAGCAGAGCGGGAATATAAACAGCGGTGAGAGAGAGCGGGAACTTCCCAGAATCAGTGGGAACAGAGCGGGAATATAAACAGCGGTGAGAGAGAGCGGGAACTTCCCAGAATCAGTGAGAACAGAGCGGGAATATAAACAGCGGTGAGAGATCAGGAACTTCCCAGAATCAGTGAGAACAGAGCGGGAATATAAACAGCGGTGAGAGAGAGCGGGAACTTCCCAGAATCAGTGAGAACAGAGCGGGAATATAAACAGCGGTGAGAGAGCCGGAACTTCCCAGAATCAGTGAGAACAGAGCGGGAATATAAACAGCGGTGAGAGAGAGCGGGAACTTCCCAGAATCAGTGGGAACTGAGCAGGAATATAAACAGCGGTGAGAGAGAGCGGGAACTTCCCAGAATCAGTGAGAACAGAGTGGGAATATAAACAGCGGTGAGAGAGAGCGGGAACTTCCCAGAATCAGTGAGAGCAGAGCGGGAATATAAACAGCGGTGAGAGAGAGCGGGAACTTCCCAGAATCAGTGAGAACAGAGCGGGAATATAAACAGCGGTGAGAGAGAGCGGGAACTTCCCAGAATCAGTGAGAACAGAGCGGGAATATAAACAGCGGTGAGAGAGAGCGGGATCTTCCCAGAATCAGTGAGAGCAGAGCGGGAATATAAACAGCGGTGAGAGAGAGCGGGATCTTCCCAGAATCAGTGAGAACAGAGCGGGAATATAAACAGCGGTGAGAGAGCGGGAACCTCCCAGAATCAGTGAGAGCAGAGCGGGAATATAAAGAGCGGTGAGAGAGAGCAGGAACTTCCCAGAATCAGTGAGAGCAGAGCGGGAATATAAAGAGCGGTGAGAGAGAGCAGGAACTTCCCAGAATCAGTGAGAGCAGAGCGGGAATATAAACAGCGGTGAGAGAGAGCGGGAACTTCCCAGAATCAGTGAGAGCAGAGCGGGAATATAAAACAGCGGTGAGAGAGAGCGGGAACTTCCCAGAATCAGTGAGAGCAGAGCGGGAATATAAACAGCGGTGAGAGGGAGCCGGACCTTCCCAGAATCAGTGAGAACAGAGCGGGAATATAAACAGCGGTGAGAGAGAGCGGGAACTTCCCAGAATCAGTGGGAACAGAGCGGGAATATAAACAGCGGTGAGAGAGAGCGGGAACTTCCCAGAATCAGTGGGAACAGAGCGGGAATATAAACAGCGGTGAGAGAGAGCGGGAACTTCCCAGAATCAGTGAGAGCAGAGCGGGAATATAAACAGCGGTGAGAGAGAGCGGGAACTTCCCAGAATCAGTGAGAACAGAGCGGGAATATAAACAGCGGTGAGAGAGAGCAGGAACCTCCCAGAATCAGTGGGAACAGAGCGGGAATATAAACAGCGGTGTGAGAGATCGGGAATCTTCCCAGAATCAGTGAGAACAGAGCGGGAATATAAACAGCGGTGAGAGAGCGGGAACTTCCCAGAATCAGTGAGAGCAGAGCGGGAATATAAACAGCGGTGAGAGAGAGCGGGAACTTCCCAGAATCAGTGAGAACAGAGCGGGAATATAAACAGCGGTGAGAGAGCGGGAACTTCCCAGAATCAGTGAGAGCAGAGCGGGAATATAAACAGCGGTGAGAGAGAGCGGGAACTTCCCAGAATCAGTGAGAACAGAGCGGGAATATAAACAGCGGTGAGAGAGAGCGGGAACTTCCCAGAATCAGTGAGAACAGAGCGGGAATATAAACAGCGGTGAGAGAGAGCGGGAACTTCCCAGAATCAGTGAGAACAGAGCGGGAATATAAACAGCGGTGAGAGAGAGCGGGAACTTCCCAGAATCAGTGAGAACAGAGCGGGAATATAAACAGCGGTGAGAGAGAGCGGGACCTTCCCAGAATCAGTGGGAACAGAGCGGGAATATAAACAGCGGTGAGAGAGACTGCACCAAGGCTCGGTGTTCAAGCTTGGGAGTTTGGATTGGTTATTTGGAAGGACGGTAGAAAGAGGGAAAATTGACCATGGATATCTAAGGAAATAAGGGAGAGTATCAAATTGAAGGAAAAAGCATACAAAGTGGCAAAGATTAGTGGGTGACTGGAGGATTGGGAAATCTTCAGGGGGCAACAGAAAGCTGTTTGGGTCGGTCTTCACAGTGGAAGACACAAATAACATGTCAGCGACTGATAGAAATGAGGCTATGACAGGTGAGGACCTTGAGAGGATTGTTATCACTAAGGAGGTAGTGATGGGCAAGCTAATGGGGCTAAAGGTAGACAAGTCTCCTGGCCCTGATGGAATACATCCCAGAATACTAAAAGAGATGGCTAGGGAAATTGCAAATGCACTCGTGATAATTTACCGAAATTCACTAGACTCTGGGGTGGGCCCGGTGGATTGGAAATTAGCAAACGTGACACCACTGTTTAAAAAAGAAGGTAGGCAGAAAGCGGGTAATTATAGGCCAGTGAGTTTAACTTCAGTAGTGGAGAAGATGCTGGAATCGATCATCAAGAAAGAAATAGCGAGGCATCTGGCTGGAAATTGTCCCATTGGGCAGACGCAGCATGGGTTCATAAAGGGCAGGTCGTGCCTAACTAATTTAGTGGAATTTTTTGAGGACATTACCAGTGCAATAGATAACGGGGAGCCAATGGATGTGGTATATCTGGATTTCCAGAAAGCCTTTGACAAGGCGCCATACAAGAGGCTGCTGCATAAGATAGAGATGCATGGCATTAAGGGTAAAGTAGTAGCATGGACAGAGGATTGGTTAATTAATAGAAAGCAGAGAGTGGGGATTAATGGGTGTTTCTCTGGTTGGCAATCAGTAGCTAGTGGCGTCCCTCAGGGATCAGTGTTGGGCCCACAATTGTTCGCAATTTACATAGATGATTTGGAGATGGGGACCAAGGGCAATGTGTCCAAGTTTGCAGACGACACTAAGGTGAGTGGTAAAGCAAAAAGTGCAGAGGATACTGGAAGTCTGCAGAGTGATTTGGATAGGTTAAGTGAATGGGATAGGGTCTGGCAGATGGAATACAATGTTGACAAATGTTAGGTTATCCATTTTGGTAGGAATAACAGCAAAAGGGATTATTCTTTAAATTATAAAATATTAAAACATGCTGCTGTGCAGAGGGACCTGGTTATGCTAATGCAAGAGTCATAAAAAGCATTTTTACTGGGATGTTGCCTGGTATGCTGGTTTACAGGTGCAACAGGTGTTTCAGAAGGCAAATGGAGTTTTGTCCTTCATTGCTAGAGGGATGGAGTTTAAGACTAGGGAGGTTATGCCGCAATTGTATGAGGTGTTAGTGAGGTCACACCTGGAGTATTGTGTTCAGTTTTGGTCTCCTTACCTGAGAAAGGACGTATTGGCGCTGGAGGGTGTGCAGAGGAGATTCACTAGGTTAATCCCAGAGTTGAGGGGGTTGGATTACGAGGAGAGGTTGAGTAGACTGGGACCGTACTCGTTGGAATTTAGAAGGATGAGGGGGGATCTTATAGAAACATATAAAATTATGAAGGGAATAGATAGGATAGATGTGGGCAGGTTGTTTCCACTGGCGGGTGAAAGCAGAACTAGGGGGCAAAGCCTCAAAATAAGGGGAAGTAGATTTAGGACTGAGTTTAGGAGGAACTTCTTCACCCAAAGGGTTGTGAATCTATGGAATTCCTTGCCCAGTGAAGCAGTTGAGGCTCCTTCATTAAATGTTTTAAATAGTTTTTTTGAAGAATAAAGGAATAAAAGGTTATGGTGTTCAGGCGGGAAAGTGGAGCTGAGTCCACAAAAGATTAGCCATGATCTAATTGAATGGCAGAGCAGGCTCGAAGGGCCAGATGGCCTACTCCTGCTACTAGTTCTTATGTTCTTACTTTAGGCCTTGTTAGGCCTCATTTGGAATATTGTGTACAATTCTGGTCGCCATACTACTAGAAGGATGTGGATGCTTTGGAGGGGGTACAGAAGCGGTTTACTGGGATGTTGCCTGGTATGATGGGCCATAGCTATGAGGAGAGGTTAGATAAACTCAGTCTGTTCTCACGGAGGTTGAGAGCAACCTAATAGAGATCTACAAGATTATGTGTGGCATGGATAGAGTGGCTAGTCCGATTCTCTTTCCTCGGGTCGGAGAGTCAAGTACTAGGGGACATAGGTTTAAAGTTTAGAACAGATGGCTAGGCATGTTTTTTACACAGAGGGTGGTAAATATATAGAACGCACTGCCTGGGGAAGTGGTGGGAGCAGGGAGCAGCATTTGGGAATGGAAGGATACGGACTCTGTAAGTGCAGACGGTTTTAGTTTAGGCAGGTACCATGGTTGGCACAGGCTTGGAGGGCCGAAGGGCCTGTTCCTGTGCTGCATTGTTCTTTGTTCTTCGTTACTCGATGATAGGAAAGGAGTCAGCTGCTTGGTGAGAATCTCGTAAGTTGGTAAGTTCTATTCATTCCCTACGGTTTAAAACATCTTGGTGGTTATTTAATAAAATATATAAAAAGAACAATAAGTAAATAATTTAATGAAGGATTTATTTGAACACATTAAGGATGGCAGGGCAGGTGAAGTATCAAGGCTGGGTGTTCCTGGATAACTTTGTGATCCGGGGCAAAGCTGTCTGCAGTAGATTGTTGCGGTTCGAGAAACCTTGGCTCAGAGTCATTAAGCTGGAGGCTGAGCTGCGGACACTGCGACACCTCAGGAAGGGACAGAATTATCGGGATGCTTTGTCCCAGGGGGCAGTCATATCCTTTAGCATAGGGTATTCTGGTTTAGAAAGTGATCAAGGACAGGGGTGTGTGACTGCAGTTGAGGCAGTAAAAGGGACCCAGAGCACTGGAGGGCTTGAGTGTCAGCCTCTGCAATTGTCCAACAGGTTTGAGGTTCCCTCAGCTTGTTTGGATGAGAGTGGGGGCTGCAGGGTTGGAGGAGTGGACTGGCTATTGCACCATGGTACAAGAATCCATTCAAGTAGGGGGAATCACATAAGAGTTTAGTGGTTGTCGGGGACACTATAGTGAGGAGGATTGACACTGATCTCTACAACAAAGAGCCGGAGTCCAGGAGACTGTGTTTCCTGCCCGATTCCAGGGTTCGGGAAATTTGCTCCAGGATGGAGATGAGCTTGCAGTGGGAGCGGGAGATCCTGTTGTCATGGTCCATGCCGGAACAAACGACATAGGTAGAATGAGGAAAGTGATTCTGCATGAAGAGTTTGAGGAACAAGGCACTAAATTAAATAACAGATTATTTAATTTAGATTATTTAATCCAAGATTATAATTTTTGGATATTACCTGAACCACATGAAGATTGGATTGGATACGTTAAATTAGAGAGATGAATACATGGCTCAAAGTCTGGTGTGGGAGAAGTGGGTTTTGGTTCTTGGGGCACTGGTATCAGTACTGGGGAAAGTGGGGGCTGTATCATTGAGATGGCCTGCATCTGAACTGTGCTGGGACCAGTGTGCTTGCAAACCACATAAAGGAAAAAGAGAGGGATTTATACGAAATTGGGGCGGGATGTTTCTGGAAAGGGGATACATAGGCTTTCAGAGCAAAAGGGTATGGCAGCGTTACAAGGCAGCTATTTAGGTGATGATACCCAGATTGTGATCAGATGTGGGGGCAGCAGTCAGACAGCACGTGGTCTTTCTCGGAAGCTCTTCAAAACAAAGCAGCAGCCTCTTTTTTAAAAACTGCAGTTAGAAAGAACACCTGCTCATAAGAGGAAGTACTTAAGAGTTAATGGACCCTAACAGGGCTATCTAAATAAACAAGGGTACCCTTCCTTTGAAATTGCCTGGAACTATCAATTAAGAGGCTTGTAAAAGGCAATGGACCATGAAATTGAATGTAAACAATGCAGTTCAAAGCTTTTTGGCTTCTAGTTTAGCTGGAGCATCCCAAGAGGCCGGTGAATCAGGCGTGGTGCCTGATAATTACATCCATATGAATGTAAATGCCTATTAGAAAGCTCTCGCCTGATGTGGGTGGGAACCTCATCAGGGCTGGCAGGAAACTGATTGGACTGGATAGGCAGGCAGAATTGCAACAGGGCATCAAACCCGTTTTTGGCCGTAACCACTGTGCTGTTGTGATACCCAGCTCTTGATGCTTTTCTGTGAATTTGGAGACTCAGTCTATCCACTGTTAGTACATAGGCTGCTGCCATTGTTTCCAAGTGCAAACAACTTATTTGCAGTGAAACAATCTGGCTTCCCTTTATCACAGAATTGTTACAGTGCAGAATGAGGCTATTTAGCCCATCGTGCCTGCACCGGATCACCAAAAAAGCATCTGACTTAGTGCCATCTACCTGCCTTTTCCCTGCACATTGTTTCTATTCAAATAATCATCTGAAACCTTTTTGAATGCCTCGATTGATCCTGCTTCCACCAAACCTCCAGGCAGTGCATTCCCGACTGGAACCACTCGCTGTGCGAAAAACATTTTACTCACATCACATTTGCTTCTTTTGCAAATCACTTTAAATCTGTGCCCTCCTGTTTATCTTTAACACTCAAACCACCCAGCCTTATTGTCAGACAGACTTCAGATGATCCCCTTCATTTTACCATCAATTAAAAACACGGGGCTGGATTCTCCACTGGAGGAGAAGCCAGCCCAAGGTCTGAAAACGTAACTATTTTATAAACCTCA
Organism: Scyliorhinus canicula; assembly: GCF_902713615.1. NCBI lineage: Eukaryota > Metazoa > Chordata > Chondrichthyes > Carcharhiniformes > Scyliorhinidae > Scyliorhinus > Scyliorhinus canicula. The sequence goes on along the minus strand of NC_052155.1, from coordinate 4,581,180 downwards.
TAATCTATGAACAGCCCTGTCAAGGGAGAAAGGGGAGAATTGATAGTGTTGATGCAAAGGTATGAGAAATGTGATGGAGAATTTTACCTTGGCATTCTTGGTGACATTGGTAAATTTATATTGCCACCGCAGTGAGGTCCTGTTAAAAACGTTAATCACAATCCTGAGTGGTGAATTGCTTAGATACCTATTGACAGTTTCCCTGCCTCCCAAACAACATTCTGCCCGTAAAACCGCCTCCAGTGATTTATTTTCCTTATTGCCTCTTTGTCCTCCTTCAAAATGCTCCCTTTGGACAGCACAGTAGCATAGTGGTTGGCACAGTTGCTTCACAGCTCCAGGGTCTCAGGTTCGATTCACGGCTTGGGTCACTATCTGTGCGGAGTCTGCACGTTCTCCCCGTTTGTGCGTGGGTTTCCTCCGGGTGCTCCGGTTTCCTCCCACAGTCCAAAGATGTGCAGGTTAGGTGGATTGGCCATGCTAAATTTCCCTTAGTGTCCAAAAAGATTGGGTGGGGTTATGGGGTTCGGGTGGAGGTGTGGGCTTGGGTAGGGTGTTCTTTCCAAGGGCCAGTGCAGACTCGATGGACTGAATGGCCTACTTTTGCACTGTAAATTCTATGATTCTATGATAAACCTACCTCTTTCATCAAGCTTCTTGATGGTGGGTGTCGAGAACCAGGGGTCACAGTCTGAGAATAAGGGGTAGACCATTTAGGACAGAAATGAGGAGAAATTTCTTCACCCAGAGAGTGGTCGACCTGTGGAGTTCGTCACCACAGGAAGTAGTTGAGTCCAAAACATTGCATGGTTTCAAGAAGCAGTTAGATATAGCACTTAGGACGAAGAGGATCAAAGGATGTGGGGAAAAGCGGGATTAGACTATTGAGTTGGATGATCAGCAATGATCATAAAGAATGGCGGGGTGGGCTTGAAGGGCCGAATGGCCTCCTCCTGCTCCTATTTTTTCTATGTTTCTAAACATTTGATTACCTGTCCTGGCTCAAATTTTGCTTGATAACATTCTTGTGAAGAATCTTTGGCCATTATACGGTATTAAAAGGACTTTAGAAACTGTAATTTGTTGATGCTGCATTGTGTAATCGTCTCAGTGATTGAGGAAGCACCTTTTACTGAATGAAATGTCTGTCTCACCTGCCCTCTCAGGTGGACATAAAGCACTATTTTGAAAAAGAGCGAGGAAGATCTTTGGTGTCCTAGCCCAATATTTATCCCTCAATAAACATAATTAACACAGAGATTATCTGCTTATTCTTATATTGTTGTTTGTGGGAGCTTGCTTTGTGCAAATTGTCTGCCCCATTTCCAATATTTCAATAGTGACTATACTTCAAAAGTACTTCATTGTTGTGAAGTGCTTTGGGAGGTCCTGACGTTGTGACAGGTCCTCCTGGTCTTTCTGTTAAGGGATAGGCTCCTCGGTGGAGTACCAGGCATGTTATTAACCACAAACACATTTGGAATACAGAATCTTTGTCACAAATGATCTGAAGATGCAATAGTGTAAATTGACTTGCCATTTCCTCAGCTCCAACTCAAAACTGCAAAATGTTTAAGAACCATTTTAATTCACTTACGTGTTTTGATGATGATGTATTTCAGTACTGAAACTGAACTTGTATTTTTCTAACAGAGGGAAATGCCACTTGCAAATGCTGTATTCTGGACTGCACGAAAAGGAAACGTGACTCTCTTGAGGCTGCTTTTAAACAGTGGTCGAATGGATGCAGACTGCAGAGACAGTGTATGGTCAATGAATGCATGTCAACAGCAAGTATATCTCTTTCCCATAATCCATTGTGGGAGGGGTTACAGGAAAGCTTTCACTAGAAAACCATCTGTATTTTGCTAACTGCATGAATTGTCTGCTATTCCATCTGATTCATTGGTGATTTCAATAAATATCCCATCCAGCTACAAAATTCTTGATGATCATTAATGTTTTCTTATTGGCAGCTTGGGACCACTGCTCTGATGGTGGCTTCCTACTGCAATCATAAGGATTGTGTTCGGGAACTGATTCTGCAAGGAGCAAACATCAATATCCAAAGAGAGGTAATGCATAGCAAGTGTTACTGTAATGGGTGTATGTGAACTGGGGACTATTCACCCAGGAAACGTTCTGCAAGATGGAGGATGTGTCCAAATATAAATCATTAATTTGTTTTGTTGGGTTCAAAATGAGAAGACTGAGAGTTGACAATAGAAATATTCAAAATTATGAAGGGGTTTTGATAGGGTAGACGTGGATCAGTGGTTAGCACTGCTGCCTCACAGGTACATGGGTTTGATTCTGACATTGGGTCACTGTCTGTGTGGAGTTTGCACTTTCTCCCTGTGTCTGTGTGGGTTTCCTTCGGGTGCTCCGGTTTCCTCCCACAGTCCAAAGATGTGCAGGTTGGGTGGGGTTAAGGGCGGGGGAGTGGGTGTAGGTAGAGTGCTCTTTCAGAGGTTTGGTGCAGACTTGATGAGCCAAATGGCTTCTATCTGCACTGTGGGGATTCTGTGGACGTAGGGTAGATATTTCTTTGTTCTGGGGTGAATGAAAACTAGAGGCCATCAGTAGTCACAAATAAATCCAATGTGGAATTCAGGACAAACGTCTTTACCAAGAGAGTGATATGAATGTGATACTCCCTGCCACACGGAACGATTGAAGAAAATATATTAGATGCATTTAAAGGGAAGCTAGATAAGCACCCGCTAGATCCGTAACGTTAATGGGAGGTGGTGGCATAGTGGTAATGTCCCTGGACTAGCAATCCAGAGACCCAGACTGATGCTTTGAGAACATGGGTTCAAATCCCATCATGGCAAAATAAATTAATAACATTTGGAATTAAATGCTTCTCAATAATGGTAACCATGAAACAATCATTGATTATTGTAAAAGCCGATTTGGTTTGCTAATGTCCTTCAGGGAAGGAAATCTGCCAAAATTGGGAGAGCTGTCCCAAACTCTAGTCAAGCAACAGCCTGACATTGTCATACTCGTAGGATCATACCTCACAGGCAATGTCCCCGGTACCACCATCGTCATCCCACCAGCAGAACAATTACACCAGGGGTGGAGGTACAGTGATATACAAATGGGAAGGAGTTGCCCTGGGAGTCCTCAACATTGTCTCCTGTCACCTATGGAGTTTTATGGCATCAGGTTAAACATCGACAAGGAAACCCACTGCTGATTACCACCTACCTTCCCCATTCAGCTGATGAATCAGTACTCCACAATGTTGAACACCAACTGGAAGAAGCACCAAGTGTGGCAAGGGCGCAGCATGTACTCTGGATGGGACTTCAGTGTCCATCGCTACAACTGACCGGCTGGCTGAGTGGTAACGGACATGGCTGCTAGGCTGGGTCTTCAGCAAGTGGTGAGGGAACCAACAAGAGGGAAAAATTGACTTGGACTTGTCCTCACCAATCCACCTGCTGCAGATGTATCTGTGCACGTCAGTATTGATAGGAATAGCCATTGCATAATCTTTATGGAGACAAAGTCCTGCTTTCAGATTGAGGATAGTCTCCAGCGTGTTGTGTAGCTCTGGAACTAGGCTAAATGGGATACATTTCAAACAGATCTAGGAGCTCAAAACTGAGCATCCAACAGGCACTGTGGGCCATCAGCAGCAGCAGAATTGTATTCAAACAAAATGTATAACCTCATGGCCCATATAATCCCCTCTCTACCATTACCACCATTAGGACCAGGATGGGAGGAGGGCACTGTCTCTCTCTAGTTTCACTACTCCACAGGTCACACATATATTTAAATATTTCTCAAGCGAGCTCTGCAGCCAAATCTGCACGATACCCATTAATTTCAGAATGACCACTCACTGCCCAAGTTTCTTCAATAAACACCAAAATTATTAATTTATTATAAAACCTGACTTGTCCAGTAGAAAGGCAAAGCTTATTAACACAGTATCAAATTTGAAAATATAATAATAAATGCTGGCCTAACTAGCGATGCCCACAACCCAAGAATGAATGAAAAAACACACACTAGCAAAATACAATCAAACAGAGGAATTCTGAACGCCTTCCAGTGACAGGCGTGTGCTGAGCGGACGCACAACAGGTGTCACTCCTCCTGGGAACCTGTAATTAGGCACTTTTAGTTCAAACATAGACCGCTAAATCCAGGCATGGAAAGGTTGGTGGCAATACAAGTGACGCTAAAGGGGGAAGGTCGAAGACTAAGAGAACTGAGCGTGCCACCAAAACCTCCACATTCTGGGCCTACCAGAGGGTATCGCGGGCAGAAACCTATCGGAGTACATGGCACAGATGCTGGGCCAACTTGTTGGGAGTCCATCACCACAAAACTGCATTGGTACCAAGACTGGGAGAGGATCCTGAATTGGGCAAGGCACATATGGTCCTGTAAGTGGGAGGGACACTCAATCCGTGTGTATCAGGACACTGGGATAGATTTGGCCTAGAGACATGGGGAGAATGTAAAGCCTCCATACAGTCACCCGAGGCTGGAATTGAACTTGGGTCCCTGGAGCTGTGAGGCAGCAGTGCTAACCACTGTGCTACCGTGCCAGCCATTTACATTTACAAACATGGTGATCGTAATTATTAGACAGCCAAGGGTCAAAGAATTTGGGTATTTTATAAGAATTATTGGTTCATAGAATTTACAGTGCAGAAGGAGGCCATTCGGCCCATCGAGTCTGCACCGGCTCTTGGAAAGAGCACCCTACCCAAGCCCACACCACCCTAGCCGCATAACCGAGTAACCCCACTCAACCAACACTAAGGGCAATTTATCATGGCCAATCCACCTAACCTGCACATCTTTGGACTGTGGGAGGAAACCGGAGCACCCGGAGGAAACCCACACAGACACGGGGAGAACGTGCAGACTCCGCACAGACAGTGACCCAAGCCGGGAATCGAACCTGGGATCCTGGAGCTGTGAAGCAATTATGCTAACCACTACGCTAGCGTGCTGCCCTTGTTAATTCACTTGTGTTGTGACTCCAGGCATGTGAGGCAGGAATTGACCGCACACTAGCCCAGGGTGCCATGTGAGGCTGGAATTGACCATGCACTAGCCCAGGGTGCCATGTGAGGCAGGAATTGACCGCGCACTAGCCCAGGGTGCCATGTGAGGCAGGAATTGACCGCGCACTAGCCCAGGGTGCCATGTGAGGCAGGAATTGACCGCGCACTAGCCCAGGGTGCCATGTGAGGCAGGAATTGACCGCGCACTAGCCCAGGGTGCCATGTGAGGCAGGAATTGACCGCGCACTAGCCCAGGGTGCCATGTGAGGCAGGAATTGACCGCGCACTAGCCCAGGGTGCCATGTGAGGCAGGAATTGACCGCACACTAGCCCAGGGTGCCATGTGAGGCAGGAATTGACCGCGCACTAGCCCAGGGTGCCATGTGAGGCAGGAATTGACCGCGCACTAGCCCAGGGTGCTATAACACTTATTAAGGGGCTTCCCCACCGAACACTGGGACAGCTCCAGTGGCCTTGAGCTACATACCGGAAAATGATAATGGCTGCTCACCTCCTCAGTCCTCCTCAGTCCTCCTCAGTCCTCCTCAGTCCTCCTCAGCAGCCATTGAGCAGCCTGATGCTTTTAAAAAGGAGTACTAAATGCGCCCGCATGATTTCACGCTGGGGAACCGGTTCACTCCCAAGAAGCCGTTACATTTGACTTGAATCTCGCTAAGGAGATGGAATTTAATGCAAATTGGGGTCAATGGTAGACTCACCATATTTGGGCAAGACCTGGAACTCACCTTTGGGAGCAGGCCGACTGGATGACAAACTGAATTGAGCCTGGCGTGAATCTCGATTTTGGCTTTTCCCACTGCTTAACCAGCACTTCCAGATCCGTGCCAGGCACAATCAGATGGTTAAGTCGTGCCAATGATCTCCCTTTGACAAAGCCATGCGGGCTATCCTTGATTAATCCTTGCCTCTCCAAGTGGAGATTAATTCTGTCCCTCAGAATTTTTTCCAGTCGTTTCCCTATTACTGAAGTTAAACTCACTGGCGTCTAATTTCCTGGTTTGTCCCTACTTCCCTTCTTGAATAATGGCACCACATCAATTATTCTCAGTCCTCTGGCTCCTCTCCTGTGGCCAGAGAAGATTTAAAAATGTTTCTCAGAGCCGCTGCCTCCCACATTCTCCTCCCTTGCCTCCCACAGCAACTTGGGATACATCTCATCTGGATCCAGGGATTTATCCACTTCTAGGCATTTTAAAACTGTTAATTACCCCCCCCCCCCCCCCCCCCACCTCTCAATGTTAAGTCATTCAAGTAAATCACAATGCACCACCCTGATTTCTATGCCAACATCATCGTTCTCCTTAGTGAACACTCAATGAGAAAAGTACTCATTTAAAACCTCATCTGTCAGTGTGGGAAGAAAGAAACGTTAACAATTAGGGAGAACAACAACAATTCAAACCGATTGAAATCATTACAATTAACTTAATTAAAGCCTGATAAAAGATTGAGAGTGGTAGCCGTTTTTTGCTGAGTGAATTAATGTGTTTTCTTTATCTCCAGTCAGGTGCTACAGCGTTATACTTTGCTGCCCAACAGGGAAATGATGCAGTTGTGAAATTTCTTTTGGAGTATGGGGCTTCCACTGAATTATCAACTAAAGTAAGAGAATTAAAGACTCAGATGGAAACTGTAGTGATATATCTCACATAACTGGAAGTCATCGATGATTGCCACCTTGATTTATACCTGTGTTATCATTTCAATTGTTGAAGATGCAATTTATCCAAAAGTTAGAAAGGAAGTAAAACACACAACTGTTTGTTTCAGAGTAAAGCTTCCAACTGCTGTGCTTTGTATATGTGCACAAATCCTGAAGGTTGAGAAAGACGTAAGGCTTACAGGATCCTGGGCTTTTTAAGTTGAGGCACATTATAACTTTATAAGTTGAGGATACAAAAGCAAGTAAATTATGATGAATATTTCGAAAACACTGGTTTTGCAACATCTGGAGCATTGTGTTTAATTCGCTTTAGGAAAGTTTTGAAGATATTGGAAAGCGTGCAGAAATGATTTACAAGAATGGTTGTGGGATGAAAGACTTCAAGGTCGAATGGGAACTGTTTTTCTTGGAGAAGAGAAGGTTGAGAGGAGATTGGATAGAGGTGTTCAAAATCATGAGGGGTATCCGGACAGATAGATAGGGAAAAACGTTGGTGGAAGGGTCAAGAACCAGTGGACATTAGTTTGAAGTGTTTGCCAAAAGAACTAGAGGTAACATAGGGAAAAGAATTTTATGTGGCGATGCGGTTAGGATCTGCATTGCATGAAGGAATTGGGTGGGGGGAAGGGGGGGGGGTGGAAATTCACTTGTGCTTTTTCAAAGGGAATTGGATAACTATCTGAAGAGAAGGAAAATGCTGGACTGTGAGAAAAAGGGAGTGTGAGTGGTACTAGCTGAAGTGACAATGGCTGTTCTGACATCATAATAATAATAATCTTTATTATTGTCACAAGTAGGCTTACATTAACACTGCAATGAAGTTACTGTGAAAATCCCCTAGTCGCCACACTCCGGTGCCTGTTCGGGTACTGTGGTAATCACCACTGTTGTGTATATTAGGAGATGTGCGGTAAGACCCTGTACTACAGGTACGGGGGTAGTCCCTGCCTGCTGGCTCCGCCCAGTAGGCGGAGTATAAATATGTGTGCTCTCCATACAGCAGCCATTTTGCCAGCTGCTGTCGGAGGCCACATATCTTAGAGTAATAAAGCCTCAGTTGTATTCAACTCTCATCTCTGTGCAATTGATTGTGCATCAATTTATTACTCTAAGATTTTCAGAAGATGGACCTCCGTATCAAACCGGATTGCCTGCAGCTGGATCCGCAATCAAGCGATTCCAAAAAGGACTTAGAGGGGCTGGTTTAGCACACGGGGCTAAATTGCTGGCTTTTAAAGCAGGCCAGCAGCACGGTTCGATTCCCGTACCAGCCTCCCCAGACAGGCGCTGGAATGTGGCGACTAGGGGCTTTTCACAGTAACTTCATTGAAGCCTACTTGTGACAATAAGTGATTTTCATTTCATTTCAATTCAACATTGGCTAGCTTGTTTCGAAGCTTACATCAGGTCTGCACCAGACCCAATTCCGGAAGCTCAGAAGATCCAGATACTCTACTCGTGGCTGAGCTCCAACGTTTTTCCTCTTATCCAGGACGCGCCGACCTACGATGAAGCCATGGCGCTACTGAAAGAGAATTACGGCCAGCGGACGAACACGCTCTTTGCCAAACACGTACTCTCTACTCGCAGGCAACTCCCCAGTGCATCCGGAGAAGATTTCTGGCTTTAATTCCCCTGGTCAGAGACTGTGACTGTCAGGCCGTCACGCTGGTCAGAGACTGTGACTGTCAGGCCGTCACGCTGGTCAGAGACTGTGACTGTCCGGCCGTCACGCTGGTCAGAGACTGTGACTGTCCGGCCGTCACGGCCACGGAACATTCGAACCTCCTCATGTGGGCGCTTTCGTTACGGGGATAGGGTCAGACCTCATATGCCAGCGACTTTTAGAGGGGGCCACGCTGACGTTGAAAAAAAACAAAAAGCTGGCGCTATCGATGACGGTCGCCTCGCGCAATCTTCAGGCCGACGCCCCCAGCCCCGCAGCCCACCCCTCCAACGCATCATGGACCCCACAGTCGGCCGCCCAACGGGGACCCCACTCAGCCAACCCTACGCCTGTGCCACGCGCCAGCCAGCCAACCCCGGGGGCCCCCGATGTTACTTCTGCGGGCAACAGAAACCCCCCACCACCTCTGCCCGGCCCACAGCGCCCTTTGCAAGGCCTGCGGCAAAAAGGGGCACTTCGCCGCGGTGTGCCAGGCCCGCACAGTCGCCGCTATCATCCCGACTCCCCTCGCGTGCGGACAGTGGGCGCCGCCATCTTCCCCTCCTCGGACCACGTGCGGCCAGTGGGCGCCGCCATCTTCCCCTCCTCGGACCACGTGCGGCCAGTGGGCGCCGCCATCTTCCCCTCCTCGGACCACGTGCGGCCCATGGGCGCCGCCATCTTGTCCACCTCAAGATCATCAGGCGCCACCATCTTGTCTTCCCCATGGCACATGGGCGCCACCATCGTTCCAGGACCTGTGGCCCCCCCCCCCCCCCCCCCCGGGGACCCCATCGATCGACACCAGCGACGACCAGCCGCGACTCGCCTCGGTCACGATTGACCAGTCTCGCCCGCACAATCTAGCCACCGCCTCAACAAGCATGATGATCGATGGGCACGAGACCTCTTGTCTGCTGGACTCCGGGAGAACCAAAAGCTTCATCCATCCAGATACAGTAAGGCGCTGCTCCCTCACGGTACACCCCGTCAATCAGAGAACCTCCCTGGCCTCCGGATCCCACTCCGTGGCGATCCGGGGATACTGTATAGCCACGCTCACGGTCCAGGGCGTAGAATTCAGCGGCTTCCGCCTCTACGTTCTCCCCAACCTCTGCGCTGCCCTGCTACTCGGCCTGTACTTCCAGTGTAACCTCCAGAGCCTAACACTGAAATTCGGTGGGCACCTACCCCCCTTACTGTGTGCGGCCTCGCGACCCTAAAGGTCGACCCACCTTCCCTATTTGCAAACCTAACCCCGGATTGCAAACCCGTCAACACCAGGAGCAGGCGGTACAGCACCCAGGACAGGACCTTCATCAGGTCCGAGGTCCAGCGGCTGCTTCGGGAAGGCATCATGCAGGCCAGCAACAGCCCCTGGAGAGCCCAAGTGGTAGTGGTGAAACCAGACCATCAATCGGTACACGCAGCTCGACGCGTACCCCCTCCCATGCATATCTGACATAGTTAACCAGATTGCACAGTACCGGGTCTTCTCAACTGTAGACCTAAAATCCGCCTACCACCAGCTCCCCATCCGTAAGGCGGACCGTCCATACACTGCCTTCAAGGCAGATGGCCGCCTCTACCACTTTCTTAGGGTTCCTTTCGGCATCGCCAACGGGGTCTCGGTCTTCCAAAGGGAGATGGACCGAATGGTCGACCGGTACAGGCTGCGGGCCACTTTCACGTACCTAGATAATGTCACCATCTGTGGCAACGATCAGCAGGACCACGATGCCAACCGTGCCAAATTTCTCCACACCGCCTCTCTCCTAAACCTCACCTATAACAAGGGGAAGTGCGCATTTAGAACAAACCGCTGAGCCATCCTCAGCTATGTGGTCCAGAACGAAGTTCTGGGGCCCGATCCCGACTGCATGCGCCCCGTCATGGAGCTCCCCCTCCCCCACTGCCCCAAGGCTCTCAAATGCTGCCTGGGGTTCTTTTCTTACTACGCCCAGTGGGTCCCAAACTATGCGGACAAGACCCGCCCACTCATACAGTCCACCTTTTTTCCCCTGACGGCCGAGGCTCAACAGCCCGTCAACCGTATTAGAGCCAATATCGCCAAGGCCGCGATGCACGCAGTTGACGAGATGTTGCCCTTTCAAGTCGCCACGCTCAATCAGGCAGGCAGGCCCGTGGCATTCTTTTCCCACACCCTTCATGCCTCTGAAATTCGGCACTCCTCCATCGAAAAAGAGGCCCAAGCCATCGTTGAAGCTGTGCGGCACTGGAGGCATTACCTGGCCGGCAGGAGATTCACTCTCCTCACTGACCAATGGTCGGTAGCCTTTATGTTTAATAACACACAGCGGGGCAAGATCAAAAACGATAAAATCTTGAGGTGGAGGATCGAGCTCTCCACCTACAACTACGAGATTTTGTATCAACCGGGGAAGCTCAATGAGCCCCCGGACGCTCTATCCCGAGGTACATGTGCCAGCGTACAAGTACACCGACTCCGGATCCTGCACGAAAACCTTTGTCATGTGGGAGTCACACGGTTGTAATGCTTCATAAAAGCCCAAAATCTGCCCTACTCCTTCGAGGAAGTCAGGGCCATCACCAGAAACTGCCAGGACTGTGCGGAGTGTAAACCGCACTTCGACCAGCCGGTCCCCGCACGCGCCTGGTGAAGGCCTCCCGCCCCTTTGAACGCCTCAGCGTGGATTTCAAAGGGCCCCTCCCCTCCACTGACCGTAACACGTACTTCCTCAGTGTGGTCGATGAATACTCCAGGTTCCCCTTCGCCGTCCCATGCCCCGACATGACGTCTGCCACCGTCATCAAGGCCCTCAACACAATCTTCGCTCTGTTCGGCTTCCCCGCCTACATCCACAGCGACTGGGAATCCTCATTCATGAGTGATGAGCTGCGTCAGTTCCTGCTCAGCAGGGGTATCGCCTCCAGCAGGACGACCAGCTATAACCCCCAGGGAAACGGGCAGGTGGAGAGGGAGAACGGGACAGTCTGGAGGGCCGTCCAGCTGGCCCTACGGTCCAGAAATCTCCCGGCCTCCCGCTGGCAGGAGGTCCTTCCCGATGCACTGCACTCCATTTGGTCGCTCCTATGCACTGCGACTAATGACACACCCCATGAACGTCTCTTTGCCTTCCCCAGGAAGTCCACATCCAGGGTGTCACTCCCGACTTGGCTCGCAGCTCCAGGACCCGTAATCCTCCGTAAGCACGTCCGACTCCACAAAGCGGACCCATTGGTTGAAACGGTGCGGTTACTCCATGCTAACCCCTAGTACGCCTACGTGGCATACCCCAACGGCCGCCAGGATACTGTCTCCCTCAGGGACCTGGCACCAGCAGGTTCCCCACACACACACACACCTCCGGCCCGGTGCCACCCTCCCCTCCGCCCGCGCATCCAGCAGCAACCCCCCCCAGGACCATCCGTCCGCAATCCCCCCCAGGACCATCCGTCCTTCCCCTGCCCATGCCCGAAGATGAAGAGGATTTCGGCATGCTCCCGGAGTCACCGAGGATCAGACCACCACCGGAATCGCCGCCACCACTGCGTCGCTCCCAACGTCACATCAAGGCCCCGGACCGGCTAAACCTGTAATTGGTTTGGGACTGATAAAGCACCTTGAACTGGACTTCAAAAAAGCTTTTGCCTCTGTACATTAAACTTGCTCTGTATATAGTTCTCCGCCACCCCCACCGGACTCAATTTTAACAGGGGGTGAATGTGGTAATCACCACTGTTGTGTATATTAGGAGGTGTGTGGTAAGACCCTGTACAACAGGTACGGGGGTAGTCCCTGCCTGCTGGCTCTGCCCAGTAGGCGGAGTATAAATATGGGTACTCCCCATACAGCAGCCATTTCACCAGCTGCTGTAGGAGGCCACACATTTTAGAGTAACAAAGCCTCAGTTGTATTCAACTCTCGTCTTTGTGTAATTTATCATGCATCAGGTACACAGAGGGAGAATTCAGAATGCCCAATTCACATAAAAAGCACGTCTTTCGGCACTTGTGGGAAGAAACTGGAGCATCCGGAGGAAACCCACGCAGACACGGGGAGAACGTGCAGACTCCGCACAGACAGTGACCTAAGCCGGGAATCGAAGCTGGGTCCCTGGTGCTGTGAAGCAACAGTGCTAACCACTGTGCTCCCGTGCAAGATGCATTTGCACCAAGGAGTTCCAGTAACATTGAAATTAATGGGGGTCAGGGAAATATTTCCAGTGGTTGGAGTCGTACCTAGCACAAATACAGACAGAAGCCAATAATCTCGACCCAAGACATTGCTGCAAATGTTCTTCAGGAAGTGTCCTTGGCCCAACTAACCAGCTGGATCACCAGTCACCTTCCCTTGGTCTCTGTTTTAATTGCTCTCTGTGGTCCTGTGTTAGAAAGAAGATTAGCTTGTTCCAAGTCATGATCATGATCCTGTGGCCCTCTGTTGGTAGTAGATGCCAGGTCAGGATAGAATCATGTTTGGCAATAATGCCGATAGTAATCATGCAGCATATTTTCATTTATTGACAAAATTTACATGTGAAGAATGAATAAGGTTCTAGAACATGACCAGGCGGGTTCTAAAAAATAAGCCTTCAGGAAATAAAAGCATGTGAGAAAATTACAGGTAAAATAAAATAAATTCTCCATCTTTTCTTTCTGCATAGGATGGTGCTACTCCCCTTTCGATTGCCAGTCAGTATGGGCATATCAATGTGGTGGAGACATTACTCAATAGAAGATGCAATGTTAACATTCAGCTGAAGGTAAGAACTTGGTGTGACAGAGGGACACTACCGTTTGGCATTTGAAAATATCACCTGAGTCCTTTTGAAAATTTTCTCATGGGATGTGGGCAGCCGTGGCTAGACCAATATTTATTACCCCTCCTTAATTAGCATTGAGAATGTGGTGGGGAATTGCCTACTTGAAATACTACAGTCTACCCAGTTTAGGCGCTGTTTGAAAGTGAGTTCTAGGATTGGTCAACAGTGACAGAACTGGGGTGGCATGGTGGCAAGGGCCCACGTTCGGCCCCTGGTCACTGCCCGTGTGGAGTTTGCACATTCTCTCCATCTCTGCATGGGTCTCACTCCCACAATGTGCAGGGCAGGTGGATTGGCAACAATAAATTGACCCTTAATTGGCAAAAAAAGGAATTGGGTACTTTAAATAGATTTTTTAAAAACAGAGACAGACAGTGATGTACAGTAAGAAGTCTTACAACACCAGGTTAAAGTCCAACAGGTTTGTTTCAAACACTAGCTTTCGGAGCACTGCTCCTTCCTCAGGTGAATGAAGAGGTGGGTTCCAGAAACATCTATATAGACAAATTCAAAGATGCAAGACAAAGATGCGAGCATTTGCAGGTAATTGAGTCTTTACAGATCCAGAGATAGGGGTAACCCCAGGTTAAAGCGGTGTGAATTGTCTCAAGCCAGGACAGGGGCCCACCGATCTGCAGGCAGGCCTGTGCCATGGGGGCACTCTTTCCCTCTGCGCTGGCCTGTGTAAGGCTCTGCCATGGCCGGCGTGGAGAAGAAACCCCCTGCGCATGCGCAGGAAACACGCTGGCAGTCCTGCGCATGCGCCAACTCGCGAGGGCCAGCGGAGGCCCTTTGGCGGTTGGCACGGCGCCTACCCCTCCAGCGCCAGCCTAGCCCCCAGATGTGCGGAGGATTCCGCAACTTCCGGGCAGCCTGACGCCGGAGTGGTTCACGCCGCTCTTTGCCGTCGGTATGGGCCGCCCCGCCGATTCCGGGAGAATCCCGGCCAAGCTTACTTGCTAACCTCTGGATGCCTTTTTAAGACAGCTTGGAGAGAGAGAGATCCCGTCAGGAAACAACCTGCAGATTCTTGCCTGTGTCATACTGCTACTCAACCTGACAGTCTTTGGTAGAATATACTGTTCAGCTGGCTAAAAAACTGACCAAACGCAAAACTGACTGCTTCAGACTTGGCTCCTCCCATTAATTACTTCATCTTTATCCCACTCAAGTACTATGACCTAATTACTTAAGCTGAAACACAATGGGCTATATTCTCCGCCACGCGACATCAGTAGCAGAGTTCCCGAATAGGCGGAGAATCCAGCCTCGGGGATAAAATGGGTTCAGTGCCGGGTGTCGAACTGTTTCCAATGCTCCGGTCCCCCACTGGCTTTGGGATTGATGTTTACATCCCGCAACAGCAGGGGAATGCAAATGGATCTTAATGATTAACTGGTTGAGCACAATATTCTGCAGGCCCTCATTATTCTCTGGCCTCTGGGCCAGGAATCACGTGGGTGAGAATTGGTGCAGGTCCAGACAAGCGTGGCCCTGACTGTCAGAGATCCCCGGCACCTTCCCCAGGACGTTGGGCTGGCTCTTGGGGGATAAGGGGTACCTGCTGAGGTTCCAATGCCTCAACTGCAGGTCACCCTCCCAGAGGGTCACCTGTTTTGTGGTGGTCTGCACTGCCCTCCACAACCTGGCACAGCAGTGAGGCGACGTGCTGGTGATGGAGGAAGAGGAACATGCGGCCTCGTCAGAATGAGCCGGACCAGGAGGGGCTGGAGGACGAGCATTGGAAAGATCCTCAGGAGCAGCCGGGGAATGGAAGACAGGCATCAGCAGTGAGGGTCCGGCCAGGGAGGCTCTCATCCTCACCTGCTTCTACATGGCTTCGTCTATCACAACACCCCCTCTCAAATTAGGTGGGAGGGTGAATTGTGACGAGGATGCAGGGATCCTACAGCAAGATCTGGACAGGCTGGGCGAGTGGGCAAATCAATGGCAGATGCAGTATAATTAGGATAAGTGTGAGGTTATTCATTTTGGAAGCAAAAACAGGAAGGCAGATTACTACCTGAATGAGTGTAAATTGGGAGCAGGGATTGTGCAGCGGGACCTGGGTGTCCTTGTGCACCAGTCGCTGAAGGTAAGCATGCAGGGGCAGCAGGCGGTAAAGAAGGCTAATGGTATGTTGGCCTTCATTGCGAGAGGTTTCAAGTATAGAAGCAGGGATGTGTTGCTGCAATTGTACAGGGTCTTGGTGAGGCCACACCTGGAGTATTGTGGGCAGTTTTGGTCTCCTTCTCTGAGGAAGGATGTTCTTGCTCTCGAGGGAGTGCAGCGAAGGTTTACCAGGCTGATTCCTGGATGGCGGGACTGTCATATGAGGAGAGATTGACTAGGTTAGGATTGTTTTCGCTGGAGTTCAGAAGAATGATGGGGGACCACATAGAGACTTATAAAATTCTAACAGGACTAGACAGGCTAGATGCAGGGAAGATGTTACCAATGATGGGTGTGTCCAGAACCTCACAGTCTGAGGATTCAGGGTAAACCATTTTGGACAGAGATAAGGCGACATTTCTTCACACAAAGAGTGGTGAGCCTGTGGAATTCATTACCACAGGAAGTAGTCGATGCTAAAACTTTGAACATATTCAAGAGGCGGCTGGATATAGCACTTGGGGAGAATGGGATTAAAGGCTATGGGGAGAAAGCAGGATTAGGCTATTTATTGATCAGCCATGACCGTGATGGATGGCGGAGTTGGCTCAAAGGGCCAAAAGACCTCCTCCTGCTCCTATCTTCTATGTATGTATCTCTCCCCATCCCACCCATCATACCACGTGGGCAGCATGGTAGCACCGTGAATAGCACTGTTGCTTCACAGCTCCAGGGTCCCAGGTTTGATTCCCGGCTTGGGTCACTGTCTGTGCGGAGTCTGCACGTTCTCCCCATGTCTGCGTGCGTTTCCTCCCACAGCCTTGGTAAGCTGGCACCTGGAATATTGTATACAGATGGAGTATCACCTAAAGAAGAACATATTTGCCACAGAGGGAGTATAATGAAGGTTCACCAGATTGAACCCTTGGATGGGGTCATTGTCCTATGTGGAGAGAGTGAGGAATCAGGGTCTGTATTCTCTAGAGTTTAGAAAAATGAGATGTAATCTCATTAAACATACAAAATTCCTCCCGAGCTTGACAGGGTAGATGCAAGAAGGACGTTTCTCCTGGTTTGGGGATCTAGAATTGGGACAGGCGGAGCAGGCTCTAGGAGCCGAATGACGGACTCCTTCTCCTATGTTTCTATGTAGGCAACTAATTCAACCCTGCCAGATGTTCCAAGAAAACATTCAGATTCAATTTTTAAGAAATACAATGGTTTTCTCAGTGATCAATAACAACAAGATTCCACATTTACTTAATTATAACCATATAGGCTAACTGTTGGAGAGAAATATGGTTAAGTGCTTGGAAATGCTTCATGTCAAATTAGAAAATTAAGTTAGATCTTTGTTATTGCTTTCATCAAATGGACAGAGAATCTGTAGCTTTTATCTGAATGAATTATATTCACGTTACACATTAATTGGGCGGCACAAGAGCACAGTGGTTAGCACTGTGGCTTCAAAGTGCCAGGGTCCCAGGTTCGATTCCCGGTTGGGTCATTGTCTGTGCGGAGTCTGCACGTTCTCCCCGCATCTGCGTGGGTTTCCTCCGGGTGCTCCGGTTTCTTCCCACAGGTCCCGAAAGACGTGCTGTTAGGTAATTTGGACATCCTGAATTCTCCCTCCGTGTACCCGAACAGGCGCCGGAATGTGGCGACAAGGGGATTTTCGCAGTAACTTCATTGCAGTGTTAATGTAAGCCTACTTGTGACAGTAAAGAATATTATTAATATTAATAGTCTGTCACCTTTAGGTAACCATTTTATATTGATCAAGGAAGCAGAAAATGATTGATGATTGAGTATAGTTGAGTTTTAAGCCCCATTTCAAGCACAGGAGTACGCAGTCAAGGTTTGCACTCCAGTGCATTACTGTATGAGTGCTGCACTGTTGAAGGTATCACCTTTTGAATAATATGTTAAACTGATGCCTTGTCTGCTGTTTGAGGTGGAGTTAGGTCACAGGTCAGCCATAATCTCATTGAATGGTTTGAGGGCTGAATGGTTCCCATGTTCCGATGATATAAAACTATCACTGATTGTCGTTAAAAACCCATCTGGTTCGTTAATGCCCTTTAGGACATTGTTTTTCAAACGTTTTTTCCGGGGACCCATTTTTACCAACTGGCCGACCTTCACGATCCTCGCCAGCCGAACTTTGCGACTCACGCGGTAGACCTTCGCAATACACCATTTTTGCTTACCTTTAATGTGACAGGTGAGCCTGCTTGGTCCACGAGATCTCATTTGCTTTGTTTGTTCAATGTTACATTTCTGTCTGGGTTGTTCATCAGAAGTCCTGGAGCACACGCCAGCACTGCCTTGTCCTGCCGTGGACTCTCCTGTGAAGCTCTCTCCAGCGGATTCAGTTGTGAGATCCTGATCTCTTTGTGTCTCTGGCCCTCTCTTCCTTCGTCAAAAATCTTCAGTTCTCCATGCAGTCCTGTTGCTTGCTTGCTGGCAGCTACAAAACGGGAGGACACTCTCCTCAGTAACATCAGTTTGGCAGATGCGTGACCTGCTCTTTGCCGCCACTTCTGGCAGGAAGACAAATCGATTTTCAAAAATTCTGCTCCTGGAACAACGTGTTGATGTACGCAGGAGGCAGTCTTCCCTGCTAGGCTCTGGGCCTACACACTACTACATCCAACTGAGGGGGCACACATAGATGTTTACAGCATGGAAACAGACCCTACAGCCCAGCTTGTCCATGTCGCCAGTTTTGGCCCGTATCCCTCAGACTGCGTCTGCAGCAAGTGTAACCAATGGCAGCTCCTCACAGACTGCGTGATTCAGTTGGAGCAGCAGTTGGATGCACTTAGGAGCATGCAGGTGGCGGAAAGCGTCATAGATAGGAGTAATAAAGATGTGGTCACATCCATGGAACAGGCAGACAGATGGGTGACCGCTTGAAAGGGCAGGCAGCCAGTGCAGGAATCCTCTGTGGCTGTCCCTCTCTCTAACAGGTATACGGTTTTGGATACTGTTGGGGGGGATAGCCTATCAGGGGAAAACAACAGCAGCCTGAACAGTGGCACCACAACTGGCTCGATTGCTCAGCAAGGGAGGGCAAAGTGCAGGAGAACGATAGTTATAGGGGACTCTATAGTAAGGAGCACAGATAGGCGCTTCTGTGGAAATGAAAGAGACTCCAGGATGGTGTGTTGCCTTCCTGGTGCCTGGGTCCAGGAGATCTCTGAACGAACACAGAAGATCCTGAAGGGGGAGGGTGAACAGCCGGAGGTCGTAGTACACAGAGGTACTAACGACATAAGCAGGAAGAGCGACAAGGTCCTCCAGAAGGAGTTCAGGGAGTTAGGCAGCAAACTAAAAAGCAGGAACTCTAGGGTTGTAATCTCAGTGTCAGTGAGGCTAGAAATAGGAGGATAGTGCAGCTAAACTGCAGGGGCACCAATATCCTGGCTGGGAGGTTTGCTGGTGTCACTCGGGAGGATTTAAACTAATATGGCAGGGGGGTGGGAACCAGAGCGTTAGCTTAGAAGGTGTCAAATTGAAGGGGAAATAGAGAACAAAAATAAGAGAACAACATCACCCTCACGCAGAGCAAAAAAGGTGACAAGTGTGAGAAGGGAAGTGGTCAATGCAGAACTGAGGGTGTTGTACCTAAAGGCGCGCAGTATACGGAACAAGGTAATTAAGCATGTTGTGCACATTGAAATTGACCGGTATGATGTTGTGGGCATCACAGAGACGTGGCTGCAAGGGGATCAGGGCTGGGATCTAGGATATGTGTCCTATCGAAAGGACAAGCAGATGGGCAAAGGAGGCCGGGTTGCATTGTTAGTAAGGAATGAAGTTAAATCGATAGCAAGGAGCGATATAGGATCAGAAGGCATAAAATCTCTGTGGGTAGAGTTGAGGAATCGCAAAGGTAAAAAGACCCTGATGGGAGTTATTTTCAAGACCCCCGAGCAGTAGTCAGGATGTGGGGCAGAAAATAAATCAGGAGATAGAGAAAGCATGTTAAAAAGGCAACATTACAATAATCATAGGAGACTTCAATATGCAGGTGGACTGGGAAAATCAGGTGGTAGTGGATCCCAAGAAAAGGAATTTGTGGAATGTTTGAGAGGGTTTTTTTGGAGAAGCTCATGGCAGAGCCGACTAGGGAACAGGCAATTCTGGATTTGGTGATGTGTAATGAGGCAGACTTGATCAGGGAACATAAGGTGAAGGAACCCTTAGGGAGCAGTGACCACAATATGATAGAATTTACCCTGCAGTTTGAGAGGGAGAAGCTGCAATCAGATGTAACAGTATTACAATTAAATAAGGGTAACTACAAAGACATGAGGGAGGAGCTGGCCAGAGTTAATTGGAAAAGGAGCCTAGCAGGGAAGAGAGTGGAAGAGCAATATCAGGGTTTTTTGGGGGTTATTCAGGAGGCACAGTAGAAATTCATCCCAAGGAGGAGAAAACATGCTAAGGGAAGGACAAGGCATCCATGATTGATGAGGGAAGTCAAGGAAAGCATAAAAGCAAAAGAAAAAGCATACAAAGTGGCGAGGATTAGTGAGAAGCCAGAGGATTGGGAAGCCTTTAAAAGCGAGCAGAGGACAACTAAAAAAGCAATAAAGGGGAGAAGATGAAATATGAGTGCAAGCTAGTTATAATATAAAAGAAGATAGGAAGAGTTTTTTTCAATATATAAAAGATAAGAGAGAGGCAAGAATGGACATTGGACCACTGGAAAATGTGGCTGGAGAAGTAATAATAGGAAACATGAAATGGAAGAGAAACTGAATAGTTACTTTGCATCAGTCTTCACGGTGGAAGAGTCACAATGGGATGCCAGAGCTCCAGGAGAACCAGGGGGTAGAGGTGAGTTCAGTGGCCATCACTAAGGAGAAGGTTCTGGGGAAACTGAAAGGTCTGAAGGTGGATAAATCACCTGGACCGGATGGACTACATCCAAGGGTTCGAAAAGAGATAGCTGAGGTGATTGTGGAAGCATTGGTGGTGATCTTTCAGGAGTCACTGGAGGCAGGAAGGGTCCCAGAGGACTGGAAAGTGGCTAATTTAACACCGCTATTTAAGAAAGGAGGGAGGCAGAAGGCGGGAAATTATAGGCTGGTTAGTCTGACTTTGGTTATTGGTAAGATTTTATAGTCTGTTATTAAAGATGAGATCGTGGGCCCTGGTAACGGCGTCATTGCCGCTCCCTCCTATGAGGTATACCACGAGCCCGGTGGTGGCGGCTACCCTCAAGATTTGGGGGCAGTGGAGGCGACATAGGGGGGAAGTGGGGGGCTCGATGGAGGCTTCGCTAAGGGGGAACCATCGGTTCGTCCCGGGGAACATTGATGGGGGGTTCCTGGGGTGGCACAGAGTGGGCATCAGAAAGCTGAGGGACCTGTTCATTGACGGGAGGTTTGCAAGCCTGGGAGAGTTGGAGGAGAAATTTGAGCTCCCCTCGGGGAACATGTTCAGGTATCTGCAGGTAAAGACGTTTGCCAGGCGGCAGGTGGAGGGATTCCCTTTGCTGCCCGCAAGGGGGGTGAGGGACAGGATGCTTTCGGGGGTCTGGGTCGGGGATGGGAAGGTATCTGATATCTACAAGGTAATGCAGGACGTGGAGGAGGCGTCAGTAGAGGAGCTAAAGGCTAAGTGGGAGGGGGAGCTGGGGGAGCAGATTGAGGATGGGACATGGGCGGATGCCCTGGAGAGGGTGAACTCTTCCTCCTCATGTGCGCGGCTAAGCCTCATCCAATTCAAGGTGCTGCACCGGGCCCACATGTCCGGGACTAGGATGAGTAGGTTCTTTGGGGGTGAAGACAGGTGTGTCAGGTGTTCGGGGAGTCCAGCGAACCACGCCCATATGTTCTGGGCATGCCCGGCACTGGAGGAGTTCTGGAAGGGGGTGGCATGGACGGTGTCGAGGGCGGTAGGATCCAGGGTCAAGCCAAGCTGGGGACTCGCAATTTTTGGGGTTGCAGTGGAGCCGGGAGTGCAGGAGGCGAGAGAGGCCGGTGTTTTGGCCTTTGCGTCCCTAGTAGCCCAGCGGAGGATCTTGCTACAATGGAAGGATGCGAGACCCCCAAGCGTGGAGACCTGGATCAATGACATGGCGGGTTTTATTAAGCTGGAGAAGGTCAAATTTGCCCTGAGAGGATCGGTACAAGGGTTTTTTAGGCGGTGGCAGCCTTTCCTCAACTTTCTGGCTCAACGATAGGGAACTAGGTCAGCAGCAGCAGCAACCCGGGGGGGGGGGGGGGGGGGGGGGGGGAGGGGGAGGTGTTGACTATGTTTATTTAATTTAATTTATTTTCAAGTTCTCTTGTTGTTTACCGGGTTTGGGGGGGTGGGGGGGCTCGATATATGCGTTGTTACGGTCTTGTGGGTGTTATGCTTATTATGTTGTTTTATTGTTGTTTTTTACTGTTTGTTATATATTTTGTAAAAAATTTTCAATAAAAATTATTTAAAGAAAAAAAGATGAGATCGTGGAGTACTTGGAAGTACATGATAAAATAGAACTGAGTCAGCACGGCTTTGTTAAAGGGAGGTCATGTCTGACAAATCTGTTAGAGTTCTTTGTGGAGGTAACAAGGAAGTTAGACAAAGGAGAACAAGTGGACGTGATTTATTTAGATTTCCAGAAGGCCTTTGACAAGGTGCCGCACAGGAGACTGTTCAATAAGTTTTTTAAAAAATATTTTTATTCTCCTTTTTCACAATTTTTCTCCCGAATTTATACCCAACAACAATCAATAACCAACAACAAATATCTCAAACCCCATAACAGTAACAACGATCCCATCCTCCCACCATGCCCAGACATCAGCCGACTGTTAAATATGTGAAGAGCCCATGGTGTTCAGGGTAAGATCCTGGCATGGATAGAGGATTGGCTGACTGGCAGAAGGCAGAGAGTGGGGATAAAGGGGCCTTTTTCAGGATGGCAGCCGGTGACTAGTGGTGTGTCTCAGGGGTCTGTGCTGGGACCACAACTTTTCACAATATACATTAATGATCTGGAAGAAGGAACTGAAATAAAATGAAATGAAAATCGCTTATTGTCACAAGCAGGCTTCAATAGAAGTTACTGTGAAAAGCCCCTCGTCGACACATTCCAGCGCCTGTTCAGGGAGGCTGGTACGGGAATTGAACCCACGCTGCTGGCCTGCGTTGGCCTACTTTAAAAGCCAGCTATTTAACCCTGTGCTAAACTAACCCATGAAGGCACTGTTGCTAAGTTTGCAGATGCTACAAAGATCTGTAGAGGGACAGGTAGTCTTGAGGAAGCAAGGGGGCTGCAGAAAGATTTGGACAGGCCAGGAGAGTGGGCAATGAAGTGGCAGATGGAATACAATGTGGAAAAAAGTGTGAGGTTATGCACTTTGGAAGGAGGACTGGAGGGTGCACAAAGGGACTTGGCAGACCTTGTTCACGATTCTCTTAAGGTTAACGTGCAGGTTCAGTCGGCAGTTAGGAAGGCAAATGCAATGTTAGCATTCATGTCAAGAGGGCTAGAATACAAGACCAGGGATGTACTTCTGAGGCTGTATAAGGCTCTGGTCAGACCCCGTTTGGCATACTGTGAGCAGTTTTGGGTCCCGTATCTAACGGAAGATGGGCTGGCCTTGGAAAAGGGCCAGAGGAGGTTCACAAGAATGATCCCTGGAATTAAGAGTTTGTCATATGAGGAATGGTTGAGGACTCTGGGTCTGTACTCGTTGGAGTTTCGAAAGATGAGGGGTGATCTTATTGAAACTTACAGGATACTGCGAGGCCTGGATAGAGTGGATGTGAAGAGGATGTTTCCACTTGTAGGAAAAACTAGAACCAGAGGACACAATCTCAGACTAAAGGGACGATCCTTTAAAACAGAGATGAGGAAGAATTTCTTCAGCCAGAGGGTGGTGAATCTGTGGAACTCTTTGCCGCAGAAGGCTGTGGAGGCCAAATCACTGAGTGTCTTTAAGACAGAGATGGATAGGTTCTTGATCAATAAGGGGATCAGGGGTTATGGGGAGAAGGCAGGAGAATGGGGATGAGAAAAGTATCAGCCATGATTGAATGTTGGAGCAGCCTCGATGGGCCGAGTGGCCTAATTCTGCTCCTATGTCTTATGGCCTTATACCCACTCTGCCTATGTAACTGTCTAACTGCTTCTTACAGGAAAATAATTGTACTCGACTCTACCACTGCATCTGGCAGCCCATTCCAGATGCTCACCACCCTCTCTGTGAAAGAATTTCCCCTCTGGTCTCTTTTTTATCTCTCTTCTCTCACTTTAAAACTATGTTCTCTAGTTCTAGACTCCTCTACCTTAGGGAAAAGATGTCAACTATCTACCTTATCTATGCCCCTCATTATTTCATAGACCTCTATAAGAACAGTGCCTCTACTTAAGTGCTTCATTGGTTATGCAGAGAGTTGGGAAATTGTGAGGTTGCTGTAGAAACACGAGTCTATCTTTTAATTGTTATAAAAAATCAATGGGAAGAAACAACTTAAAATTGAAAATGACATTGGACAGAATTCTCCCATCCGACCATGGTAGATTTGGTGGAGGGCAGAGCAGAGAATCCAGCCAGGCTGAAAAGTCGGAAACTCACCGGTGTGAAACCAGTTTGAAATTCTGCCAATGGTGGGTAATGGTGGCTTGGTTTTCCCGCAGCCCATGGGACCTCTGAAGGTGCGATTCGGATGCTTACACTGCTCAGGTGTCTCTCTGCAGTATCCACCGGAAGAGTTTTCCTGTATGATTGCAATTTGCTGTACCCTTCACAATCTGTCCCAATGGTGAATTGGAGGAGAATGAGAGGGCCTCAGGTGAAGATGTGCAGGAAGCCCAGGAGCCTGCTGAGGGACAGGAGGAGTACACTGATGCCATGGTGGAAGGAGGACTTGGGAGATGTCCCCGTGATACTTGAATAACTGACCAATTCCAGGAGGAATAAAATTCACTCCCTCCACAATAGTCCTCAATACCGGGGCCTTGCAAGGCTGTGTACT